>NC_050458.1:8010859-8366692 GCF_903995425.1 Onychomys torridus
GTCAATATCCAGTACTCGTGTGCATTAAGTCAACTTTTTATATGAGTTAAGGTGACATATCCTCGCTCTGAGCTACACAAGGCCTTTCTCATATTTCTGCTTAGGGTAGTTGAGGGCTATGAGGCATAATCTCCCATTCTTCAGATGGTCTAAAATAAGAACTATAACTTTAATCAGCTACTTGTCTCATAGCTACTGCCACTGGAAAAAGTTTTGGCATAACAAGATTGAACCTGGTATATTAGATGAAGGGGGTGATTTGAGCTTAGATAGGTGATAGGCGGATTTCTCCCATCAGTGAGAGCAAGGCAAGGCAACAGTGAGTCACCATTTACAGTTTAACTCTACTCTTATTTAAATATGGAATTTTTGTTCAAAAGATATTAAATCAGAAAATTAATTACTTAATTGTCTTTTAATTTGTAATTCTGTGGTTTATTTTTAAGATCCAAGCAAAGGCATTTCTGAATGAAGTTTCCTCTAAAATCTTGTTTGTTTGTTTGTTTTTGACATACAATTTAAGAAAAGGTTTTTTGTTTTGTTTTGTTTTGTTTTTGTTTTTTTGGGTTTTTTTTTTTTTTTTGTGTGTGTGTGTGTGTGTGTTAGGCTACATGGTTTCCTTTTTAAATGCAACCTTTGATTACTTGACAACATAGGCAGATTTGTAAACTACGGAATTTGTAGGCTACCAGGTGTGGTCCCGTGGACAGATTGCTGCTTTCTCAATTCCACAGGGCTAGTTTGACATTTCAGAACACAGGGGATGTTTTTGAAACCCAGACTAATTCAAAGCCTGCCACTGTGCAAAATTATCACTTCACATTCCCAGCAAACAAATCAGAATGAAAGTCTCTGGCTTTGGTGGCTAGAGACTACGTTTCCACCATAGATTAACCAGGAAGTATGCATCACTTAATGAGTTTGTATGTTTGTGTCTGAAATGTAATTAAATTAATAATCTCAGCTACAGCAATATTTGGAATTCTGGAAAGAACTCTCTCTTTAAAGGTATTAGCATAAAGATAGCGCGCATTTGTTTATTATGCTTCCAAATCAGCTCCTAGTATCTCTGCCACAGGTAACAATTGACTTTTCAGGCTTCAAGTTAATAGCCTTGTCTCTTGCTTGTAGGGATCAATATTAGTATTAATTAATCACCATTATCGGCACTAAGATCTGGTTCTATTTGTTGTTACATCAGCAAAATATCAATATAGAAAGTGGACTCTCTGATCGTCATGGCAACTTCATCTCTTGGGTCAAAGAAAGTTTATCTTATCAGTGCACAGAGAGTGGCAAACTGTTTAGGGATCTAGTTTGAACTCTAAGAACATTGATTTAGTTTTTGTTTGCAAGTAGAGGCTGAATTCTAATCACAAGGGATAGGTAAGATTTAAATATTAATGCCGAGAGGCTCGCCTGAGTGGGTGTTATACCACTACTGCCAGCCTATCTGTGGTGACAAAGGGTAGAAGCCTGTCTAGTCTGGATTACTTAAAGCTTTAGTAGTATGTGTCTTTGAGAAATACTTTAAAAATGAATATATGGGAATTATTAGGGAAAGTGAGTTTGAGTCAAGATTTCATATGTTAAAACAAAAAGCGATTACTGTATCCTCTTCATCCCTCCCTTTCTGCCCTTAATATGATGCCTGCCATATCACAACAGTGCCACCAAGGACCAGCTTACCTCACAAGTAGCGTGAGATAATGTGGACTGGGTTAAATGCAAGAGAGTTTTGCTGAGAGTTTTCAAGTCTGAGAAAGGAAATTATCTGGGAACATTTTAATATTAACAAATATTCATTCTTAACAAAGAAAAGTCTAAACAGTGAGCTGAAAGGATTAGTGCCTTTAAAAAATATTTGCAAAGATGAAAGAAAACCTTGTTTCTAAGACTGTGAAATGGAATGCATACTAGTGTGGTAATAATCCTAGGATATGTCGATCATTTACAATAAGCATTTTGACAAAAGTCTGATCATTGTCAATTTACATTAAGGAAAAGTAAATTCAGAGAAAAGACCTCAGATTATGAAGCTGTCCCTGAGATGCTTAAGATTACAGGCACTAAATTAGCTTAACTCTTTGTATATAAGAAAATTATATGTGAATCCCACAACCATGTTAAAAATGAAAGTTTGGAGCCTAGCAACTACAAACTGTACTACATTATTAATCATCCCAGACATTTTTCACACGAAACTTAAAGTCCATACTCTTCCAATAGCTCATAAGGTAATGCTACTTTTATTTAGTATGCTGCTAACATCCCATGTGCATAAAGCAAGGACAATGTTATTGCTAGCATAATGTCTAATATAAATGAAGGCTTTATTTCATCTGATATTTTGCCACCAGCTGCTTACTTTTATTTGTGAAAATGTTCCCTCTTTAAGCTGCTGGAAGATGTTGAATGATTTTAACTTGATGTTTGCTTTTGGTAATGTGAGATTTACCATTGCAACTCGCAGATAGCTGTAATGTAAAAGCCTATACACACAAGCTATTGCAAATATAAATGTATTTATAGGTATATGTGTATGTAGATACATATATATGTACTCTTCATAGTCCACACTTAACTAGCTTTTGGAAAGGCCATTAAGAAGCTAAATTTTAATTTTTAAAATGAATAGGAAAATTATTTTTCAATTGGCTTCTATTTGAAGAGTTACTATTATAGTTTTATATTTATATAACATTGTGTATGAAAGACTTTATAAGCATAAAATAATTGGCAGATTTTCATCAATAATCCCTGAAGTTATTTTTCACTTAACTTGCAAAAGTTTTTAAACTTGAATTAAGAATGAACTCACAATTCAGTGTTGGAAGAAAATATTCATGATTTATTTCCTATTATTCTGGAACCTCTACCTTTTCATTTTCATACTTTATGCTTTTTAGTGGTATATTGTTGATAGAGGATGTGTATTTTTCTTATGGAGTAATGTCCTGAAATTTTTGGAGCCTGAAGTGACCTGGAGAGTCGAAGGTTAAAAATCCCTAAGTGACAAGCATTTGAGTTCAAATGAGACCTCAACTTCTCTTCATTTATGTAGAAAGTAGCTAGGGGAACTAACTTTTTACTATTTACAATTAATATTAATTGTAAATAGTCATCCGTTACCCTCAATATTGTCCATGTTTTCCTTGCTCAGTAGATGCACTTACCCAATTTGGAAAGTGGTTTAGTCTTAATCCAATTAAAATATCTTATCCATAATTAAATCATGAAACTTGTGTCATAGATCAATCACTTTTGGAGATGAGATCTCATCTAGGACCTCATTCATGATAGTGAAAGGCTTTAATTCAGTACATGTTGAAGGTTAATTATACTGTATCTATTGGTTAAAAATCATTTTAAATGTGTCTTTTGAAGTTCTTAGTCGTGCAGAAGGAATTCTTTTCAGATTGCCACTGAAAATCTGTTTAGTTTTCCATGTAACGAATCCAAAATGCAAAAATGCTGTGTGTGATAAGGATTCTTAGTGTGTCCTAAGAAATCCAAAGTCAGGATGGCAAGATGGCTGAGTTTGCCAGCGGCCCTGAGGGCTGGGATTTGATCTCTGAAACGCACACGTGGAAGGAGAGAGCCAGCTCCTGCAGGGTGACTTCTGACTTCCACACCTGTCCCTTTCCTGCAGAATAAATAAACATAAGTTTGTAAAGTCAAAAGGCACTCGCGATTGAGAAAAATATATAGTTTAACTTAAGAACATGTGAATTTACCGGGACTCTTCTGATACATTCTTGACTATACACAATCTTTCCATGGTGTATAAATTTTGTCCATGCCTAATACATCATGTATCACTTTGTGGAAGATATGTGATTGTGTGACTAAATTCTGTAGATAAATTTTATACTATTTTAAAAAGCTTCTTAAATAGATTATTGCTCAGTAAATATATGTGAGTGACAGATGTCAGACATTGCTTATGATGGAAACCTTGTTTTCTTTTATTGTAAAAGTTATTGTTTTAAGTTCTAAAAAAATCTCCTTAAAGTTTAAGTAATTGCTTCCCTAAAAGAAAAAAAGAAAAGAAAAGTTAAGCAAAAAAGGCAGTTATACGTGCTAAGCTACAGATCTATCTCCACAAAATAGATGCCCACTTTTGTTTAGCTTTTATGACACATGTATTCACTTTGAATTCTGCATTTCAAAGTGCTAAGCTGTCATAATTTCACCTTACTTAACTGGTTTATTTATGGAACTAAATTCTGTGGCAGACCATTAAATGGTGGATCACTAACAGAGAGTTGGCAATAACACTGAAGGTTGGAACATGTTTTTTCCCCTCTAGGACACTGTCAATACAAGTAGATGCAAAGGCTTTTAATTTTCAGAATTTATTTTATTTGTTTGGGACAATATTGTGTTCGTGACTTCATGTTGTAATCATCTGTCATTCTTCTCTTCTTGGAGTGGTGTTTTCCAGTTCTTATTTTGGTAGCCTCTCTACTTAATGTAAAACCCAGCACATTTTCCTGTGATGGTTCCCTTGTATGTAAGTACACTTGCATGTTTTGGGAATATTGGGTCTTCCACGGGCAAGTACAGAGTCTGTGTGTAGAGGAGACTAACTAGCATAGGATTGTGTACATCTGAAATATTCAAGAGTACATTTGCAAATATATTACGTTGATGCTAAAAATATCACCCACTCCTTAACAGTGTGCATCTCGGACAAGCAGGCACATATTTTGTCATCAAGTTGCTTAAGCTTCTGAAGTCAGGGCTACAACTGGGTCAGATGATAAGATGAGCACAACAGAGGAACGACGAGAGCGTCTGATAAAACCTGATTGATTGATGTCTGGCTTCCCCACCATCACGGGCAGTTGACAGTTAGTTTGGGATCAGATGATTTGGCTTCTCAGATAGAAGATGAGGCCCAGTAGGCTGGCCTGAAGGACAAAAAGGTCAGTTTCTGTAGAGTGTCAAGTAATGCCGAGCTCCCACAAGGTGGGACAGTATTAATATTTCATTCTTTTTCTTTGAGGTCTGGTTCCTAATAGTTGGTAGTCATTTTAAAGGCATGGAGATTCAGTCTACCAAGAGAAATGTGTGACTGTTCCTTTTTCCATGAGATGTGACATTTTTACGTCTTTCGTGTTGTGAAGGACAAGGGTATATGTTAATTTGACATGTCATATCTCATGTGATTCATAATGTCTAATAGTTTGCATATTTCATTTAATTATAATATTAGTTACAGTGTTACAAAACATCAAAGCACATAAATTGGCTAAATTTAATATTGAAATAATTTCTGGAGAAGTATGGGTTTCTTAGGAGAAACATTACTGTATAAACTAACCTAGGTTTTGAAATTTGTCTAGGTGCTTCCTATTAGACATTGTGTGAAGCTTTGGTTGAAAACATTCTGTTACACAACACAGACATGTCAGAGTTTGAAAAAGACTTAGTTGGCACAGTTGAAGCACTTTGTATACAGGCTCAGGGGTAATGACTGTGATGTGATTTCTTGTGCTTTTGTCCTGTTTATGACAGGATTATAAAAAGGTGAACTTGCATTTTAATCATAGAAATGCATCCTTGACACGTATGAGAATCATTTACAAAATATACAGATTAGCCAATGTGCGTGTTACTGTGTGGCTTGTAGTTTTTATTACAGAACTTGTGGCTTTGAGAGTAAGCAATAGGATTATATTTATTGGAAAGAAGGAAGAAAATGAGGGAGTGATAGAGTTGGAGGGAGAGAGAAAGGAAGGGAGAGGGGCATAATAGCTACTTCTGGAATAAAATGTTTTCCAGTGTCAGCCATGAAGGCTGATACCTGTTTCAGACTGGAATTTCCACACCTAGGATTTGAATTTAAGTGTAGGATAGATTGGTACACCCTGGAAATCCTCTAAAATGAAACTCCTTTCCCTATGTTGTATCAGGGTTAGATTTCCAAAGGACAATTGGGTCTTGGGTAACACAGTAAGATTAAGAGCAGGATGGTGAATTTCAGAAGGTGCTGTGTTGCTGTCAGGACATGTGGGATGGGCATGAAAGCACTTCTCCCTTCATGCAAGGTGAACTGATGTCCCTGTCAGTTGTGGGTAGCAATACTTTCAAAAATGTTTCTATAAGAAAATGACCCATTTTCTTCTAAATACATTCATGTAAAACAAAGTGATTTATGTATCAATATCTATCTATCTATCTATCTATCTATCTATCTATCTATCATCTATCTATCTATATCTATACACACTATATATATACAGTTTACATATAGAGCTTATTAATACATCATACACATTAAAAATACTCAGGAAAGGCAAAGAACTCTTATGACAATGCTAAAAACTTTTGTAGAAAAGATGTTTTGAGCAAAAGCAATGTGCCTTTAGTGATTTTGCTGTGATGGTCACATTGCTGGTGGATGCCTTGTGATACTAGTCCTCTGTGGTGGCTACTAATAGTAAGTATGTTTACTCCATTAGGGGAAGGACAACTGAAGTAGATTGTCTTTGTTCTCTGTATCAGTCTGTGATGCATCTCTCAATTATGTAGTTATAACAACGTTTCATTTAAGGCAGTATGATTAAAACAGATTTTTATTTGAATAGTATGTCTTTGAATAATCAGCTCTTCAAAGTTCGTTGGCCTATTTTTTTTCTGTGTACACACATTTACTATCATAGATTTCCTGTTGTTCCTTTATCTCTTTTGCTTTTCTTTAATTCTGAGTTTCATAGTATAAATTTTATATATGTGTAATATGTAGCATAATATATCTGATATATAACATTTATGTGTGTACCAAATTTCAAATTAGTCTTTAAAAATAGTTACTTATACATCAAAGAAAATTCAAGTTGGCAAAGGAGAAAAATATTGCATCAAGTTATATGCCAATTGAAAAACTGATTATTAATGAAGCTGAAAAAAATCTTAAACACCAGTGGTGTAGCGGTTTTCAAATGCCATATATCAAAATGCAATACTTTGTCTGTGTGCTTGTGGGGACACCAGTTGAAACAAAGCTATGAGGTAACATTTATATGAAACTGTAAAACAAAATTAGGCATAAACAAAAGTATGTCCAATTATATTCACTATATAGTAGAAAGTGGAAATAAAGGATGATGTTAATAGTTTTAAAAATTGTCATCAGCTGGTATTACATGGGGGCTTGAACTACAAGGACTGCATAGACTGGAGTTCCATGATCAGTCTCAAAGCTTTGGAAAGAGCTTCCAAGGAAGAGTCTGAGGGTTCTAGTGAAATGTTCAGACACTGACTTTGTTGTGTCTTGCTCCTTCTCAATTTTGAAGAAAGAATAGGGACATTTACTTATGGGACATTGCTAAGTCAAATCTCAGGAATGTTTTCTTTAAATACAGGTCAGTTCTGGTGTCCTTTTTTTACTGGTAAATAATGTAGGTATCGTAGGAATTGAAACAGTACATTGTTCTCATTATCTGAAAAAATAATTGCTATTACACTGTAAATAGAGGAATACTTATCTTGGGTCTACTGGCTTTGAAGAGCTTCTGAATATTTTTTGAATTTACATAAATTTATAAAACATTTGTATATTCAAGAATTTTCTAAGGAAGGTTTTCTCATGATATTCTCAATTGGTTTCAAAACTTCAATATCACTCTAAATGATTTCTGTGTGGAGAAATCTTACCAGTGGTTGCATTTTATAGCAATCTTATGGAATAGAGAAACATTTTCACCTTAACTGTGAAAATTATTTTTTAAAAACTTTTAATTATACCACCGTACTGCTGTAACTTTTCAATGTCCTCTGAAAGTACTACTCAGACTTTTAACCACAGCCTATCACATTCTCTGTGGTCTATCCTTACAGCTTACTTCTTTAGCAGATACATAAAGTACCACTGCTCTATGCAATTCCTTCCTTTGTGTGTATAAGCAACACCAGGACATTACATTCTTATGAGTATTCTGTTTCTTGAGTCCGCTGAGATACCTCTCTTTTGGAACGTTCCTTCCTTAGATTTCTATGTTTAGTTTCTTGTCATATGCTTCTCATGTCATGAATTTGCTGCTTAGAATGGGCTCTCTTGGCTCCTTTAATGGTTTTTCTCCTCCTTGTGCCCTTTAGCCGGTTACTCCATTGTATTTCTCTCTCTCTCTCTCTCTCTCTCTCTCTCTCTCTCTCTCTCTCTCGCGCGCGCGCACGCGCGCGCACACACACACACACACACACACACACACACACACACACACACACACCCCACATAATATTAGCGGATTTTGAAGGGTGAGCAGGTTATCATATTAGTTTCTTCTTAGTCTTATTCTTACTTACTTATTCCTATGACAAAAATACCCGAGAGCAATTTCAAGGAGGAAGACTTTATTTGGAGCAAAGTTTGAGCATCCAGCTCTACATAGTCTGGAAGAGCCAAGCATAGGCCTCTGGTAGCTGGCTGCACTGCATCCACAGTCTGGAAGCAGAGTGAACTGAATGCTAATGTTCCATTTGCTTTGCCTTTTGTTGAGTCTGGCACTGAATGTGGGGTGGGACTGTTCACATCCAGATTGGATATTCCTTCCTCTGTTAAATTTTTATGGCAACCACTCACAGATGGATCCAGAACTGTTTCCATAATGATTCTAACTCCAGTCAAGCTGATCATGAAGATTAACCATCACACATATCTAGTAACGCCTAAAGGAAATTATATCTTGACCATAGTGGAAAAAGTATTACAGAGCATAGCATTGTCAAGATTCATTGAGTAATTGATGCAAAAAAAAAAAAAGAATATAGCTAGAAAGATGATTTGTGTTTCAACAAACTTTTTATGTATGTTAGGGAATTTGGATTCATCCTTTCAGTAATTGATAGCCATTGCGAATTTTTAAATAAGTCTGATTACCATGTATTGAGTTTGCTTGATAATCTCATCACCTTACCAAATTATAGTTTCTAAATGGTAGGGAACAAGGGACTTGGGAGTTGACAGTAAGCTTCAGTTAACTTCCATTTTGTTAAATTTAACAATTATTGTTATCTCAAATTCAACTTTAGACCTTTTGTGCTATAGTCTAACGTTTACACACAGACTTAATAACTGCACCATAGCTGATGTCTACAATAATCACCCTGCATTCAGTAGTTTGATATGAATATTTTATTGAGGCTAGGGCAACACACAAAAAACAGATGAACAGAGTGGTATCTTTTTAATTGAATCTGTTTGTGCTTAACTCATGAGATTGTCTTTGCTAGTAGCTTTCCATTAATTTATATGCATTAGCCTAGTTTTTATAACCAAGTATAGAGAAGAATACGTTTACAGTAGCAAATGGGCCAAGTACTATATAATGGGATCACTGGTTGTTACATCCTCAATGAAACATGATAGGGAAGTTCATAGCAATGAAAACTGCACACATGCTCTTTGACTCAGAAATTCCATAGAGTCTACAGATACTTATATATAACCCTCATGGCTTATAAGAATATAAACTTAGTAATTATTTAAATATCTATTAATAGGGGATGGAGTAAAAAAAAAAAACCTCACCTCTCTCTTGTGCTATAAAAAAATCAGAGAGTTGTGACTATGAAGATATGGAATCATTCAAAGATACATAAATTAAAAACAAAATCTTTGTACTGAAAAAAAATAAAGCTGCATAGATAGGCTGATACATGTTCATTTTTTCATGAAATGTTTCTGTAAAAAATGTGCAATAAATTATTGATGTTTATCTCTAAGAATCAGAGTGAATATGAAAGACCACTTAGTTCTTTTCCACTGCATGTTATTAATTCTTAGTCTTAAAATTTATTATAGTTTACACAATTACAGATTAATAACAACAAGAAAGGTAAGAGGCACATATTAGAAAGTATGTGTATTATTTTCTTACCATTAGTTGTGCAGCTATTAAGTCCTATTATTGGCAGTAGGGTCTTGGGGAAGAAAACAGGCATCTATTGCCAGAACAACTTAGTTTTAAATGACTCCTTGGCTGTGGAGTTGAAAGTATAGAGATGCTGCCCAGAGTTGTAATGAAAGAGAAGAAAGAATTGATTTAAGCTCCATCTAATTCAGATATTAACACAGGGAGGAGGAAACAGCTACAATGATCATTTTAGTCCATCCTTATTAAGCTTCTATGTGAATATACCAAAAATGGGCACTCAGTGGAGATTAAATTCTCCTTTACTTTAGAAAAGGAAATAACACAGTGAAAAAGATTTGAAATACATTCCCTTTAAATGTATAGCATTTCTCAACTCTCAGCATAGGTCATGGTTTTGTAATTAACCTCAGATTAATAGTATATGATCGTTAGGTTTTAGATAAAAGATCTATTCTTAAAAATCCCATATAGTATTCGAGGCCATATTTCACAAAGAGAAGTTCAATTCTATGACATTACTTTACTGACTTCGGAAAATTTGTTCTGCTTTGCCACAAAGCATTATTCTTTCCCCAAAATCTAATGTTTTCCTGCCAAGTGATTTTATGATGCTTTTCATTTTTATCCAAATGATTATAAGCAGACATAGTTTAAAACTGGTTCTGGGCCAAACATTCTAACTATGATGCTCTTTTTTAAAAGATTATTTTAAATTTGTACCTTAGAATGGATTTTGTATCCTTGAACGTCTTCCAAGCCATCCCATGAGTCCTCGTGGGAAGTCATGGCAGCAGAAGCCAGAGTGAGGCAGGGGTGGCGTGGGTGGAAGTTCCAGCCCAGGGCCTCAAAGGCACCGTAGGGTGGGTGATGCCCCAAGGAAAATGTGAAGGTGAAAATTCACAAGTGCCACCATGAGAATCCTCTGATAATTATGACTGAGGGCAAAGAGATTTAAATATGGTGTTGTGTCAAAAAATTTTAAGAGATGACACAAGGTAGAAGTCACCACACAGAATTAGGAGAAAATTTCAAAGTACTTGTTTCTTTCAATTGAAAGAACCTAGAACCTGGAAAAGCTAATGTATCTTGCTGAGTCTGTTATGTGTTAAGGACTTATAACATTTTGGAATTTTTATTTTGTTAACACAAATAACCAGAAGAATCAGGGTTTTTTGTTTTGTTTTGTTTTCAGTTCATTCCAATAGACTCTGAATAATCCCTACAGCATTGTAGACTTTATTATACTTTTGTGTGTAACTTTGTGAGAGCCTATCAAGGTGCCCGATCCAGCCTTTTGTCATTGTGACACAATACTGTCATCTAGCAATCTCATGCTTGGAAACTATGCAATCGAGGTACAAATACAGCACACAGAAAACTCACCAAATGCCTTAATTCTGTTTGCATTTTGTGGGTCCACACATAGCTAGTCTGGGAAAGCACGTGACCTGAGAGCCACAGGTGGAACACACATAGGTGGAAATAAGTACTTATTTCCAAGCAGCCGTGGCACTTCATGTTGACTTTAGGTGCACATAGGGTACAATTAGGAGAGAAAGGAGTTGATTGCTTGAGATATGTCTGCTATCAAGAATTTTGGCTCCTGTGTGTCCTGCTGATGTACCAGCCATGAACTGTTAAAAGCTTCAAGTGGTTTTCTTGATGATAAAGTTAGCAGTTACTACTAAAAATAAACTCATACAGACACACTGATAGCCCTCACAGGTTATATTATTGAAGATGATCTCGTTAAAATGGCAAAGCCCAGATAATTGCACTAAATGTCTGGGATGAGTGGTCCTCATAGTTATTATTGTTACTAGAATCCACTGTCAGAATTGGATGGCAACAATCCAATGATATGCTACTTCTCCTTGGTCACTCTTGGAGTTCTGTTAGTCCTGAGCTTTGATGATTTTGAAAGATGACTTTGCAAATGGTCTACTTGAAAATGGGTGTTTAAGTCAACTTATGTATTAATCTTTAGGCCCTCAAACACAAAATAGTTGTCTAGGAGACAATATTTGCTTGGATACTTCTCAAAGGCATGTTATAAATGTTCTCATTTTGAAGAGGATTGACTTATAAAATCATGCCCTTTGCAAGTGGTATGCTATCAGTTTCTGAACTCCACACCCTGTATTGGAATTCAAACCCCATATGCTTCCTCCTTACACTCAAGAAAGTGATTACTCAATGATTTAGGTATCCACATTTGTATAGCAAGGATGATTAGAGAAATCTATACAATAGAGTTGAGAGTATTAAATAGATTATCGTATGCAAAGAGTTTAGAACAGTGTCAGAAATCATGAATAAAACTTTTCTATAATATTGACATTTTTAAAAGTTGATTCCATGGAAAGAGATTGTTTTCCCACAGTGGTAAATATCCCAGGTATCTGAAATATAATGTTAAAATTCTCCAGTTTGCCCATTTTAGTAAACAGTGTTTTTGTAATGTTTTCTTGTTGCAGTAATTTTTATTATACGGTTCTTGCCAAGAAAACATTTAAATGATTTTTCCCAGACAACATTAACACATTTCTAAGAATAATAAACAATTTACTGACAAAGAGGAAAATATTTTGAACTTCAATGAAGAATTCTGCATAATACAAATTGACAGCAAAATGAATATACACTGCTGCTAAGTATATAGCTATAAAGCAGTGTTTGTTAAATGTATAAAATCTGTTGCAGATCACACTGTTTAATTTATTGTTTATTAAATAACAAATTATGGTTTTTAACACGAGTACTCTGAAGGTCCTTTTTGTATAGTAATCGTTTCAGGAAAAGTTAGTGATGAGATTTTTTATTGTTTTGCCTTTGCAGTCAGATCTGGACTTAATACACAGAATGTATTTTAGTGATATCTGAAAAGGTCATCAAAGAGACCAGTTGGTTGAAATGCATTTGGATGACCTGAACACATAGTTGTTGTGTCTCTAAATCCCAGACATACTTTATTAGGACAATACAGCTGGTTTGCTATTTCTATCTCCTCATTATCAACACATTATGGTATGGCCTCTTCCCCCTCACTTCCAGTGCCAAGAATTTGGCAGGGACACTATGTTAGCAAGTCGGAGTCTGGGGGTGGGGAGAGACAGCAGCAGCTTTGCACAGCTGCAGGACAAGGGAAGACTGTTTTCTCAATGTTTTGCTACTGGCTTAAGACTGATGAGGACCATCTTCAGTCTTTTGAAGAATTTGAAAGAGAACTACAGTTTTGTGGGTTTCTAGGAACACTCAAGGAATGTCCTATTTGTTGTAATCTACGTTTATATATGTTATAGAACTTGTCTGTAAATCTCACCACTTAAAATTCTGCCCTTTTCCTTTCTTTTCTAACCATCTCAATTTGATGGAAATTCAAATGAGACAATGAAACAGATTGTCCCTGGGCCCATTTCAAAGGTTATAGGATCAAAAAGCAGTTCAACATATCACACCACACTTTATGTATGTGTGAGTGACCTTATTTGGTGGACCAAGACAATTCTCTGATAATACCCCACCAAGGACACTGATGTGAAAAACTTTCTCTTGTCAACATTCACACTGTTTTTTATTTATTTAAGTGGTAAAATGAAAACTACAATCAGATTGAAGACTCCTTTTATTGTTGCACACAATCTCAAGTTTTGTGATTGTATTAAACATTTAAAGATTTTCTTTAGGATTGTCATAGAAATATGAATCCTCAAATTTTGATTGTCTAATCAACATTCAAAAGGAAGAATCATGAAATATATTCTATAGTTTGTTTAGAAGTTTAACAATTAATCTCAAGTTTAAATTCTCTATAGTATTCACTTTTCAGAACACACAGTTTATCCTTTTAGCACTACTTGAAGGTACTCTATGATATTTTGTATTCTAATGAAATAGTTAGTCTTAGAAAAATAAAGGCCTTGTCCCTGCATACAGAATGTTGAGAGCAGGAGAAATAGTCTTCCCCAGGAGCAGGAGCACACCAACTGGTTATCCAGTACCAAATGGTCACCTCTGAAAACATACATAAAAGTAGTATTATACAGACTGGACAGGTTGGATTTCTGTACTTTAGAACATAATGCATATACATATACATGTAAGTATGCCACAACCATTAATGAAAAAATAAGCCATACATTCAAAAGAGAACAAGGAAGTGTAAATGGGAGGGTTTAGAGGGAGTAAAGAGAAAATGATGCAATTATAATCTCAAAAGAACAAAAGTAAAAATTAAAAGATAAAGCATTATGGTGGTATTGTGTTCCCTGAAATATTGTGCTCACTCATAAACTTATCTGGGGTCAGAGAACACAACAGCCACAATATTAAACATAGAGGATAGGCAGTGGTAGCACACGCCTTTAATCCTAGCATTCCATAGGCAGAAATCCCTCTGGAACTCTGTGAGTTCAAGGCCACATTGGAAACAGCCAGGCATGGTGACACACCCCTTTAATCCCAAGAAGTGAGCCTTTAATTCCAGGGAGTGATGGCAGAAACCAGAAAGATATTAAGGTGTGAAGACAAGAAACTAGAAGCTTTTGGCTGGTTAAGCTTTTAGGCTTTGAGCAGCACAGTTTAGCTGAGATTCATTAGGATGAGGACTCAGAGGCTTCCAGTCTGAGGAAACAAGATCAGCTGGAGAACTGGCAAGGTGAGGAAGCTGTGGCTTGTTCTGCTTCTCTGATCTTCCAGCATTCACCCAAATGGTTTGATTTTATTAATAAGACTCTTTAAGATTCCTGCTACAAAGTATCCTTATTTATCACTCTACATACTGATGTTTGTGACAAGCAAGTTCGTTAGGACCCTTTTTATCCACATAGGAAGAGTATCCTATGTGGAGAGAAACAGAATATAGAAATAGAGGATACGTTTTCATATCAATGATATTTATGAGTATTTTCTTCCTTTTACTATGTTTGACTTAGATGCATCACAAACTCAACTGAGACCACTAAAATTCAGCAAGTATGAGTTTATGAATAGCAGTAAAATCTCAGAAATTTGGAAATTTATACATAGGCTCCAAATTTTATAACGTTACTTGCTTGTTACCAAAGCGTATCGATCTATATGGTGGTTACGTTTGTATTTATTTAAAGTACATTAATGGACTTTCATTTTAAAAACCCAAATCACTTCACATGATGTTTCATGTAGGCTGAAGGAAGAGCAGAGTTCCGAATCAATGGGTGTCTGTCCACAGCTTTGATTCAAGAGAAAAATGCGTTGCATTTATGCCACTCAATAGTCCAGGTGAATGTCACTGGTATTAGTGTCACAGTTGAGTGAAGTCTCAAAGTCCTCTGAGATCCTTGTTTCCTTGATGTCTCCCTCACCATAGCGAAATGGAAGCATTCTCTCCAGAGTAACACGCATCTTGTTTTAAGGTTACAGTGGTGGAGGATGACTATATGGGGAGAACCTTGACATTTCAGTAAGGGCAGCAAAAGAAGAGTTCTCTCAGTGTGAGGGATTGGCAAATGAAGGTACTTTGTTACTGTCAGAATTAATACATGCATAAAAATCTGTGTTTTCTAAACTCTTGCAATATTTTTGTATCCTTTATTTTTTAAAGTAGTTTTATGTTATTTTTGTACTATTAATATTTGCACTTATGACACTTCTGCCCCTCACCGCTGACAACAATAGAATTGCTTCAATTAAGAAACAGAACATCAGCCCCTGGTATCTTATTCTGTGGTTCCATCTTTTTTTTTTTTTTTCCGCTAGGGAGAATTCATTTGTTTCTTAATTAAGAAAAACACCAATAGCATGAAAAATCTGCTTATGGTACCTGAATGGTAATTAGGCTAAAGGTAAAAAAGAAACATGCACATACATTCCAATAGCAGCCAACATGAACTTGAGCTGATAAAAATGAACTACACTCCCCTTGCATAAATGGAGGCTGAGAGAAGTGTACAGTCATTATGGCTAAGACAATATGCAAACTATCTTCAAAGAAATCAAATTGCTAGAGTGTTTTCATTTGCATGTATTAACTATTAACATAATGAGGAGAAGTGACATTGGACCCGGATTGTGTGTCTGTTCGGATTGATAATTCAACTACATCTGCAAACAGACGCCCCAAACCCATGCTAGTAGTTAGATCAGACATGGACTCCTCAGTGTGGGCTAAAACAAAATCTCCACTGTGTGAACTTGCTCAGTGGCAGTAGACGACTCAGCATCTCCTTCATTTTCATGACACCTCTGCCCTTCGTGTCCCATCTCTTTCTGTATATATTCCTAAAACAGTAGTCTTCCCATGCAAGAATTACTTTGAAGTTTAAAGGAGTGAACTTCTGCGAAACTTCCCAGTTTTCTTCAGTGCAACTTTCAGGCTATGAGGAAGGGTCACACAAAGCAGGTCTTACAGCACCATGGCATTACATCAAGATCTACTGGCGAATTTAAACCTTAGAGTGTTTTTTTTTTATTTATTCCAAGCTCATATAAATGTATGATTCTCTATTTTTAGCAAATTTAAATCTAGGGGAAAATGAAATAATTATCATAGATATCATATGTGCCAGGCTCTGTGCAGAATACATATTTTATTATGACAACTTCGTAACACACATAATGTATTTTGATCGTTTTCATCTTCCATTACCCTCTGTCAACCCCTCCCACTCTTAGTGCAAAATACTTTTCTTAGAAAAATTGGGTTAGGTTTAATCACGCAGTTGAATAACATTTACAGTTCTGGCAAACTACACAAATCTCTAATTTTAAGAAGATAAAGGCAAAAATATATATTTTCACTTTAGAATTATAACACCTGTTTTTAAAATAGTAAATCATAACAAAATAAAATATAATAAAAATAAAACAAAAACTATCACATTGGAGTTAGACAAAACAAACAGAAGGAAGAGACACCAAGAGAAGGCACAGGAATCAAAGACCCAGTTGTTCACACACCCTGGAATCTCATAAAAACACTATCCTGGAAGCCATAATATAGATGCAGAGGACCATAATGCAAGCAATGTGAATGCTGATTCAGTCTCTATGAGTTCATTTGAGCCTTGATCATGCTGATTTAGATGTTATTTTAACATTCTTTTACTCAGAGAATATGGCTTGCTCCCAAGACCAAGAAGTCCAACTAATTTTGTTATAATTTTTGCACACATATGGATGTATCTTACTAAGAATGAGAACTTCTAACTAATACTTTATTTACTACATTTTCATTCATTCTGTTAACATGTATATTGTGGTCTTCTTCTGGATCTGATCTCCACTACCTAAAGCACAGAGGCAAAAAATGCAAGAAAGGCACCATCTCTGTGCCGATGGAACTTAATGTTCTCACTATGGACAGCAGACCATGGAAGTAGGAGCAAAGTGAGCGCCGTGTGATGCTGCCCCAGGAAATCACACGGGTGAATATGACAGGGACTAACTACACTGGTCCTCATCCAGTTGTCCTCTAACATCATAGTCTGTGGAGACTGAGAGCAGTTTCTCAAGCTTGCTGCTTTTGGTGAGGAACTAGAAAGTGACTATAAGTGAATTTCCTTAAAAAATGATGGGAAACACTGTTAGTGGTGAGTGGCACTTTCCCCCAGAAAGCCTAATCCATACAATTCTATAAAATTCAAGATGAAGAATGTTTTCTTATGGGTGGTTCAGAGACTGGGAAGGAATGTTGAGGACCATTGGACTTTGGTGATAAACTTTATGACCAGGTGTCAGAAATGGTGTTGGGTTTATGTATCATGTAGTTACTAAGATGGCTAACAAAATACACCTTCATAGAATTTCTATTCTAGAAGAGTAGAGAGTTCCTTTCAAAGTGATTGTAACTCTAAGGAAACCAGTAGAGTTGTTTGATCATTCAGATGTTATTAATGCATATAATACCCTCATAAATATTTATAAGGTACCTACATGAGTATTTTTAACCAATATAATCATGATAACTATATTAACTTGTTCATTTTGTGGTAGATAATTTCTATTACAAAATAAAGCATTATTATATTATGCTACATATAGTATTATTGTTGTTGTATTATTGAAGCAATATTATCAATAAAACAGTTATTGCTATTGCACTATAATGATGTGACTATACATGTTTCAATAATGTTAATATTATAATAATATTTTGTAATATAATTTTATCATATACATAATAAAGTTATATGGTCTAATATATTTATATATGTATATATACACATCTATTTTCTTTTAATGGATAGTATAACATTAAATGGAAACTTGGGAAATATAATTATTGATCATCCTCACTACTATTGGAGTGCTGGATGTAGAATTGAAAATTGAGAATTGGAAATGCGTTAAATTCACTTTAATTCTCTTTAAATAGTATGCACTATCACTTAACATTAATGAAATACTACCACATTATACTCTCAGACATCACTATCATTTGCTTTATGTGTCTACTCAAGGAACACAAACTAAACAAAGAGCTTTAGAAAAGACTAAAGGACCACAAAGTGGAGAGCAGGTTTTATAAATTATATTTTTTGAGACTAATGACTAGTTGCTAGCCCCTAAAAAACTTCCTAAAACAAACACTAACTAACTAAGTCACTTACTAATTAACTAACAAAAATCAAAGACTTGTTTTGTTTGTCTGATGTATTGTTTTGATTACATTTGAAAGAGAAACATCAAGTTTCATACTTACTTGTTTAAACTATTGTTTATTTTTCTGGTTAAAACAGGTAATGTGAACTAGCATATCTCTGAGAATGTTTTAATAAATTTTGTCCAATGCCTATCATCCTGTTCCTTTTAAAATAGTTTCACAAACTGAGGACCAATTATTCAAACATATGAGCCTATTGGAGACTTTCCATAGGCTCATGGTTATAAAATAATGCAAAATGCATTTAGTCCAACTTCAAAGTCCCCATAGTCTTTTGCTCTTAACGCTATTTAAAAGTCCGAAGTCCAGAGTCACTTCTGAGATTCAGGGCAGTCTCTTAACTGCAATCTCCTGTAAAACTGAAAGGCATATCATGTGCTCCCTGCAGGAAATGGCACAGAATATTCATTACCATTCCAAACAAAATGAACGGGGCATAATACTGAATAATACTGAACTAAAGCAAGGTGGAAACCTAGCAGATGTTGTAGCTCTGTGTCTGATGTCAAAAAGTTTAGATGACTTTTCTTTTACGGCTTTGTTGTGTAACACAAAATTCTCTCTATTGGGCAGGTTCCACTCCCTCTACGCATCTCTCCCTCACAGCTATTCCTCGGTTCTGGCACCTCTAACATCTTGGGGGCTCCAATGTAATCTAGGCTTCACTTTTACAGCTTCGTGCAATGGCCTCTTAGAGCCTCTGTGTAGGGATTGCCCTGCAGCATGCCTGGCCTCTGCGCTCTTTCAAAGATTTCTCAACCCCTTTACTCTTGTATCCTTCATGATCCTAGAGCCAGAACCATGTGGACAACACTGCCGACTTCTACTTCCTACTTAGAATGGATCCTGGACCCCCGAATCACATTTGCAGGGCTTTAGTTTGTTGTTGTTTAGGATCAGAGAATTCCTTACAAGTTGGAAACGTAGCTGGGTTCTGTCTTACCCTGAGAGCACCCCTCCTTTCATTCCAACTGGAGTAAACCTCTCCTTAATTTTCTAATATCTTTCAGCACAAGTCTTGGCTCCAACATTAAATACCCTACTTCTCTGTTTTCTTTTTAAACTGTACATTTTGTATTTCTTTCTGCACCAAATGTCCTTTTTTGTAGTCCCGCCTAAGAGTGATCATTAATAATCATACTACAGAGTAAACATTAGGCTTTCTTGGAATCTTTTCCATTAAAGAAAATAGTCCAAGCAGGGCGGTGGTGGCGGAGGCCTTTAATCCCAGCACTCGGGGCAGAGCCAGGTGGATCTTCCAGGACAGGCACCAAAACAACACAGAGAAACCCTGTCTCGAAACAACAACAACAACAAATAGTCCATTAATTTTCAACTTCAAGAAAATTCTTTTTCTAAGTTAGGAAAGCCACATTCTTTGACAAAGTGTCACAGCTGCTAATATTGTTCCTCTCTGAAACCTCTTGAGATCAGCCTTTGTTGCACTCAGCAACCTACTAGGATGGTCCATTATACATTATGATTGGCTGATACCATTCAGCCACTTTCTTAGTTCAAAGTACCAAGCTGTTGCACATTCTTAAAACAAAACAAAAACAAAAAACAAACAAACAAACAAACAAACAAACCAAGCCAAACCAAACCAAACCAAACCAAAACACACATGGTCAGGTCTGTCAGAGCAATAGTCTTTTCTCTGTTACCAACTTCTTTCTTAGTTACTTTGCCAATGCCATGATAAAACACCACAGCCAAGGCTACTTATAAAAGATAGCATTTAATTGGAGTTACAGTTTTAGAGAGTTAGAGTTCATTATTGCAGAGCAAGGGCATGGCAGCAGGAACAGCTGAGAACTTGGATCTCCCCTCCCACTCCAGTAAGAGGCAGAAAGTGCCCTGGGAATGGCTTCAGGTTTTAAAACTTCAAAGCTGCCTCCTTCAATAAAGTCATACCTCCTCACCCTTTCCAAACAATTCTACCAATTGAGACCACGTATTCAAACATATGAATCTATGTAAGTACTTAATGGTGTAGTTTTTGCTTTATAATTCCCACTAAATAAACACACACAGGATGGGGCAATGTGGGCCTTATAAACAACTACAGGCAAACGTTAGAGGAGTTTGTATAGACTTGGAGTCTTCTTTGGAAGTTACAATTGGATATGAGTCTGCAGTATTCTACAGTAGTTGCAGCCAATCACACCTTGAGTATTATATTCAATAAACAATATGTCTGAAGGAAACAGACAGGCTAACACTTAGGCAGAAGTAAGGGGAATTGGGAATATCCATTAAAGGAAAAAGAAAACTCTGGGTTTCTTGTAAGAAAACTACTTGTACATTAGATGTTATCAGGGAGAAAAGAAATTAGTTTTCTTCTCTGGAGTACCAAAGGGACTTAAAGGGTATTCTGGATCTGCATTGTACCCCCTGAGTATAAATTTGAACTCAGCACCAATAGAAGTTCTTTGCTGCTCAAAATGAAACAAACACCCTCCACAGAAGAATAGAACACTACCTGCTGTGGGAACTATGCAAGCATCAATAGGCCTGGAAAGTGGGGGAAAGTTAGGATTAAAGAGACAGAGGTAAAACAGGTATAATTTCCTGGATGATTTCTTAGTGTAGATAGGTCCAGATTTTTTTTTAAATCTGTTATGTTCTAGAATTTAGCTGGTACCTATCAATGCTCTCCTTTATTGTTATTTTCAACAACAACTTTCCTGGAATCTGTTCAGTGTGCTCATCTGTGGAGGCTCTCTCTCACTAAACTAGGGTCCTTCTAATGCTTCTCGAAGCATTGAAGCAATATGCTTAACTGCCTCACATTGTCTAACACATGCAACGTTGTAAGTTTTCAATCACAGTTGAAGAAATCGGCTAGGTCCTCCTAGGACTATCCTACCATACTTCTCAAACATTTGGACCTTGGTAGATTATATGAATATAATTGTCACAATCTTAATATTTCAAGTTCAGCAAAGTTTCTTTAAGTATAAAATACACTTCCACACATACCTTGTAACTATGTATTCTCTTCTTAAAAGAGGATTTCAAATTGTGTTAAGTTCCATTCACATTACCTAGGGTCTGTTTTATTGAGCATCATTTGTGCATCATATGTTTATATAGCATGATACAGTATACCACAGAGAGATGGAGCTAGAGAGAGATAGATTGGAGGAATCATTGTCCTTTATAAA
Organism: Onychomys torridus; assembly: GCF_903995425.1. Classification (NCBI taxonomy): domain Eukaryota; kingdom Metazoa; phylum Chordata; class Mammalia; order Rodentia; family Cricetidae; genus Onychomys; species Onychomys torridus. The sequence goes on from NC_050458.1 coordinate 8,032,555, forward strand.
AAACATATATGCTTTTGTATAATACAAAGAGGTAATTTGAGGGACATTATCACAGGCTTGGCTATCTACTGGAAAAAATAATGCCAGTGTAGAAAATATCATATTTTACAACTTTATGTGTATGGGAATGTTTTGGATTTAAAGGACATGATTACTTAACAACAAAAAGGAAATTAGATCAATGGTAAAAATGGTCCCTCAGAGATAAGATCATTATATTGTGGCATAACCTAATATGTACTGTTGACATTATTCTCATGATAAATATAAAAAGTCATGTTATTATGTACATCTTACTGATTAGGAAACTATATATATGATAATGTTTTTATGTTTTAGTAATAAATTCACCTTGATGTCATAACTCTAAGCTCTCTATAACATGAAACTCAGTTAATGTTGCTGACAAACTTTGAGGCTCTAAAATAATTCTTCTATTATTAATCATTAATAATACCTTACCAAATAGTCTTTCATATAACCAAGAGCTTTCCCCACCTCTGTCTTACAGACATTTTGATTCTCTGTATGTTTTTGTCAGCACATGATTGTTTCACTCTTTGGAAAGGACATACTTGTACCATGATTCCGTGTGCTGACTTCGCTAACTTACTGGCTTATTTTTCTTTTAACTGTCTGTGACATCACATAACGTATCTGGAATGTGTGCCCTGACTGTTTTTCATACACAGTAGCACTGTCTCCTCCACCCAGGGAAGCTTATACTCCAAGTGTTAGGCAAGCTAATAGTTGATGTATTCCCATCTCTTTACTAAGTAGATTGGGTCCAGGGGAAAAAGTGTCCAGCTTGTCCAACCACAGGTGGCATGGAAGAGAATAACAGATCTATTCCATTTCCCTTCTTTGGGTTTCTACAATGAAGATTCATGTAATAGAGGAGTTGGCAGCTCAAAAATCCTATAACAATGTTGCTACCATGCAGAATGCTTTGTGTTTTGAAACATGTACATATGTTTCTAAGTATCCAAGGGTGAATCTGTCACTTTATGGAATATAAGATCTCTTAAATTTAGTTATTGCAATAACATATATAATTCCAACTATTCATTTTTCTCCAATTTATTTCTTTTGTGGCACTGAGGATTGAAACCAGAAAGTTGAATATGCTAGGTAAGTACTCTACCATTGAGCTACATATCTAGCCCTTTTAATTTTTAACCTTTTCAATAGTGCTGTGCAGATGTCTTGTGCCCAAAATTAAAAAGAGCTTAGATTATTTCTACTGAACTTACAATAAAAAGTCGTATTTTATGACCTAGATTTTTCTAGCATGTAAATGGATAAATTTAATTCTTGAAATATTTCCTTACATATGTGTTTCAAATGAATACAAGAAGAAAACAGCAAGTATTTGTTTTCTTCAGTTGGTATGTGTGTAGATATCGGTAATAGGCACTTAAGATAAATATATCCAAATGGTTCATAGTGCCTCTAGAAAACAAGAAAACTTGTTGTGAAACCTCCAAGTGCTGTGGATCCTGATAGCTACTTCATATCTTTTTTTTTTTTTTTTTTTTTTTTACAATATTAATCAGTGTAATCCATTCTTCATATAAGACAGAGAAAGTTAACCCCAGTTTTGAAACATCGTTTTGCTTTACAATACAATGGACAGAGCCAGGATTTGCAGTTGGTTTGGAAGATTCAGATTTTGTTCCTCCATTTTATGATGTAAATATTGCTCTGTTTCCTCCATCCATGGAGGAAATGTTGCTAAAGAGGAGGATGTAATAATGTACCTCCTCAAAAGTATGGTGAATAAACCTGGTGCTAGTCCATCAGGTGACCCATCGTTCCTGTCCTCACAGGGCTTTCAGCCTAAAGAAACTAGATGTATAGAATGGTGAAGAGTGATTTGTCACAGAAGCAGAGCACAGAGCTTCTCTTGAAGAGCCACAGAAGTAATAAATATGGGGCTTTTGATGGGCAAGCTGTCATGTTACATATTCTTAACTCCCTTGAAAAATCCTTCAGTATCAGATAGAATTTTCAAAAAATATTTCTATACATTTTATAGTACATATTTTATCTAAATGTAACTATACTTTTAACTTAAAATATCTAATATAGCTATTATGAATTAATATCCTATATGGAACATAGAATTCCCAGGCATTGGTGTCAACAAAAGCTTTGCCTTTTCATAGCTTATGAAATTTACTTGAGTGTTGGTGTAGCCTCACATTACCTTACTTTAATTATGCGAAGTTAATAAGATAGGTCCAAAAACTTAATAGAAAAAAATGCATATTCAATGCGAACTGTGTAAAAACACACTCAGGGCTCCAGTTCAGTGTATTCTGTTTCTCTTGTCATCATGAGGTTATGTTTCAAATACGCCGAGTAAAGGTTATAACACTTATTATTATGTAGCAGGTACAGGAGAGAGAGAGGCATCCTGAATGAACAGTGACCCACACAACCCCCAAAGTGTCATGTGATACACTCCTGCTTCATTCAGAGACATGGCATGTGTCAGAGGGTACTGTCCTATCACACAGGTAGTTTGAGCAATTTCCATCCCATTATGTTTTCTTACTGTTTTAGTTTTATGTCCCCTCCAGTCTGTTCATGGTGCTTAAATTTCAAATTAGTAGCTTGTCTTTATCATTCATTTTTTGAAGAAAGCTATTGCAGCCTTTATATATGTTTCACATACTAAGGATAACAACAAAGAAAACAAAAATGATAAAAGGATGATGTGAAAGTCATAGGCTATGCCAATAAATTGTCTTAATGCAACAATGATGATCTTCTGTAATGATGAGGACATTAAGAGGTTGTTTGTTTGAGTGCATGATATTTAAAATATGGGTACAGGATCAGCTTTTCTTTGTTTATGCAATTTGTTAGATTTTGGAGATACTCCCAAGTCACATAATACTCAGACAGATGAGTGATTATATAGTAAAAGCCAAGAAAATAGCTTAAAAATTGCAAAGGTAGTATTAAAGGTGTATTATTTATAATAATATAATGTTTAATGCTCCATGTTTTACATTGTCATATATTGTTTTCTTTAATGAAGACATTTACATTATAAGCCAAAACTTATAATTTGGGCATCTGAATTACTCTTCTTAGGAATTAAGTAAAGGGACTTTACCTTTTCCAGTGTTTCATCATATGACAGAAATCAGATTTTCATTATTGCTAGCTATGATCAAAATGCTGTTTCATTATTTATCTGTCTGTGACCTTTTTTCTGTAGCATCAAAGTGAAAATTACAGGCTATTGTTTATTTTGCTTAGTTTTTCTAAACATTTATTTTGCATTTAGGAAACTTGTTTCTTGTTATAGTGAAGAGAAGTATATTGTCAATTAATATGTGCTGTGTTGGTGAAGCCAAGGATCATTGATGTTTGTGCATGTATCTTTTATTTTTTCAAGGATAGTGTCTTCCAGGGGTAACAGTAGTAAACCAATAGAGACATCAGTAGGAAATTCACATATTAGATAATTCATTTGATAACTGCAAGTTAGCGCCTCCCTTTGTAGTAGGTAAAAAGATAACTAGGGTTTGGGATTTCATTTATAAGTTTGAAATCCCAAATTATTTGATTTTACTTCTGAATGATTATGAGATTGAACAGTACACACCACTTGAACCTGGGTTGAAAGTTCTCCTGTGATCAGCATAGATAATGGAGTATTTCCTTCCTACTTAAAAAGCATTTTCAAAAGGTTTGTAAATATTTGTTTCTCAGGGATCCATTTATCTTCTTTCTCAGTTCCAAAGAACTGTTATAGGGTAACGGAAAAAGATGATGAATGAGCTCACGGAGCTTGGGTTGAAATTGCCCAAACATACATTGGACACTATTGTTTGGTAGACATGCAAAGTCTCTGACTGCATTAATGGGAACTGATTATTTAATGCCTGAAATAGGAAATGAAAGTAAGTCAGTCATTGTGGTATTGTGGCTTTTATTTACCCATAGTTAGATCCATATAAAAATGCAATATTATAAGAGAAAAATAGCTGGAAGACATTCCTTTTCAAGGGAATGATCAGGATTTCAGCTCCTCAATTCCCATGCAGCTCTGAGAGCCCTGAGAAATGTGGTCTGTAATTATATACAAACTCCGTGACAAAGAAAGTGGCAAGAAAACCCATCTGCTCCTTGGTATCCCTCCTCTCAATTCAAGGTAGAATGTGGAATGTGCCACAACGAGTTTTGATTAATTGAACTTAACTGATGTTTATCCAGAAACACTGTTTATTACAACCTCTTCTGAAATTCTCAATAAGATTTTATGTTCATTTTCTAAAAGAACATAATGAATGTAGGATAATTAAATGCCTTTTCATCATCCTCCATTGAAAAACTTGTTACATATGTTGTGTAGCTATAATGTTGGAAGCATAGAAGATACAGAAGCCCTTATCTGCTAGGTACCAATGCTATAGACACTGCCCAATGGTTATGTATACTTATGTGTGTGTTTGTGCATATTTTCACATCATTTTCTCTACTTATAAAACTAGATATTTCCAAATTTACACATGATTTTCTTAATTTTTTCATTTCCACTCTGTAAGTCCTCATCTGATTTGCTGCCATTTATTTCAAGAATCTAGTATAAGGCATTTGGTTAAGATACAATTTTGTAACCTACAGTCCAGTGACTTTATTATGGCATGCCATCATTTAATCCTTGAAGTATGCCATTTAAACAGGAATATTAATGGATAAAAGGCTTTTTACACTCCTTGAGATGAAGGTAGAAAAGATGAAGATACAAAATACAGATTTGACATTAGACATTTAGAATTCCTTCTCCTTTGAAATTCTTGAATTTAACAATTCTATTTATCAAATCAAATGTTCTTTTTCCACCTTCATAAAAATATTTGTATTAGGGATGAGGGCTTCATGACTATGGGAGTTGAGGTTGGCTTTTTAACATGGGAGAGTATTATGCAGAACAGTGTATCATACCAGCAGCTTCATTTTTGAGCTTTTAAATGGGAGAATATTAGAAACATTAAGAAAGGTAGCTTAAAGTAAAAAGATAGAAGATACATTTGTCTTGGACTGATTGATGGGGAGAGGCTATGAAGCTTGGAATAGGAAGGTTTGGGCTGTCAAAATGCAGCAGGGAGAGACTAGGGTGTAAGCTATGAACAGAAGTGACACAGTCAAGCAATAATCTCTGTGCTGTGCTGAAACTTTTCTGCTCTATAATGATCACTTCCTGGGCCATGGTTGTATCTAGAAATAAAGAAGGACCTAGTAGTTATATTGAAATTTTGCTTCAGGAGCTCTGGGGTCAGAAATAAACTGTAGAGTCCATTCTAAGGTTTTTCTTCTTCTTTTATTCAGTAGTTGAGCATTGAAAAAAAGTCATACAAGAAATTGCTGTATAATTGAAGGGAGTGAGTACTTCAGGATAAAGTATTGACTTGAATTTGGGGTTGAAAGTTAGATAAAATGGAAGATTCATAGGAAGCAAGGGAAGAATAGCTTTCTCAGGGGGAGGGGTGTGAGAGAAAACATGGCCAACAACTCTAATTTCTTATGGATACTGAGCAGAGGAAGAAATGATTACCTTGACTTTAGTATTTTCAGCCAAATTTCAGTACAATTATTATTGAATTTTAGAGGATCAATGTAGAATCATGTTTATCCTAATGTTGAGATTATTATATTTGGTACCATTTTAAGTTAGTGAAATATATGTCTGTATTTATTAGGGTATTTATGTACAAATTCAACTGGGTAATTGAAAGCTCTTCTCCTGGAATCCTTTTAGTGGATCAGAACTATCAGGATATTGTGTCCATTTTATTGATTTAATATGGTTTATACAGAACATTACAGATGTGAATAATGAGGGATGGAGTGCTTCATAGAATTGAAACTTTTCCCTTCTGAACAAAATATTTTTCTTCTTTATCACATATATTCGAAACTCTGATAATGAAAAGATATGGGGCCAATTCCTCCTTTGGATAAAATATTTCAGTTTATATTAAAGGCTATTTATCATATTTCATTAGTGGATATTTTTTTAAACTAACAGTATTGCCATTTTCCTGATTCACAGTAGCATCAGCATCCCTTGGGAACATTTTAGAAATGAAGATTCCTAAACTAAAATTGCATAATAGAAGATTCACAATGCTGGTGTAAGGATGTAGCACAGTGATAGCATAGCAGGTTCTTAAATACACACACACACACACACACACACACACACACACACACACACACATTCATCAGACACCTGAGATCTGGGTCTCAGGAAGTAATGGTTTCCCAAGCCCTGCATATGTTTGCATTATAAAATGAGAAAGAATGATTTAGACAATATTTAATCCCATCTAAGTAGTACTTCATGCCCTAAACTTTGTACGTCAAGCTTCAGAATAAACTTCAAATATACAATAGTGCTGTATTGACTTTGTGTATTGCTGTTTGGGCTCAGTGTTACTTAGTATCAGCATTTAATTTTGTACCTGTAATAGAAGATTCATTTGACAAGTTGTAAATATCTTATGAAATTTTGCTTTCTTTTATCATGTGCATTAAAGTATGCATTTCCTAGATAATGACATTCCAAATGACAATTCCCATTATTATCAGAGTGCCTTCTGTACATTAAAAAAGATAATTAACGGTATTTATGACATTGGCAACATGGGATCCAATATAATTTCACCACTAAGGAAAAGTGTGACTGGAGCTAACAAGCAAGTCCAGGCAATATCTACTCATGTGTTTTACCTTTTCACTTCTTTTAAAGTGCGGTAACATTTACAAAGTTTCCTTTTGGCTGGGTTTCTTTTATCAACTGGATACACTTGAGCATTATTGCCTGGGGAGACAGGCAAGAGTTAGACTTCAAGTTGTGCATTGAGGCTATCTTTTCTTAGAAAGGCTCCAAGAGTTTTTTTTTTTTTTTTTGAGACAGGGTCTCTCCATTATGTAGCTCTGGTTGTCCTAAAACTAGATATGTAGATCATCCTGGCTTCAAACTCTCAGATATCTATCTGCCATTGCTTCTGAGTATTGGGATTAAAAACATTGTGTTGATATACCTGGCTCAATCTCCATGAATCTTGCCATGAAAAGCAAGTTTCAAACAATGTCGAAAAGGTAGTTCTCTCTTTGAGATGGGAGATAGAGACCACAACAGAAGCCATAGCCCTTCAAAATGCAATTGTGGATCCTAGCCCCAATGAATACATCTCTAAAATACTCCTGCACCTAAAGCTAGGAAATGTTGAGCAAGAGGGCATGGAAAGATTACAGGAACTAGAGACTCAGGAGTTTGCTGTGGGACTGTGTCTCCTAGTAATATCAGAACTATACCCATAAAGTCTCAACAACACAGCTGCCCAATTGTGATCTGAACAAGGATGACACCCGTGAACATACATGTCGAAAAGATGGGGAAAAGCCTATGAAGCCTCAACTTTATACAAAGAACTATAGGCAACTGAGGAAGCTGGGATTGGAAGGAAGAATTGCTCTTCCCCAGGGAAGAGCTCACTGATTGGTTGCCAAGTGACAGTCAGTTCTTAAACCATATATGTAAGTAACATTATAAGTACTGAGCAGAGTATATTTAAGAATGTACATGTATAAGCACATAGCTGCATACATGCAATAATAATTAGTGCAACAAGAGACTATGAATTTGAAGGAGAGTGGGGAGGAGTATATATGAGGGATTGGAGCAGGAAAAGGGAAGGAAGTTTGTAATTATAATCTCAAAATTAAAACGAACAAATACAAGGTATCATAGTATAAAGCACAAACAAGTAAGGTGGGTGATGGGCCTTCCTCAAAAACAAAAAATTATTCTGTCCTCATATGGAATGTTTTTCTGTCTACAGAATGAAACAATGGGATGTTTGTCTTTAAACCTTATCTGTGTGTCTGCCTACATATTTAGCTATGTATATATTTATGTCAGTCAGTTAGACTGAGTGCAATTCATATATTATTTCATTATAAAGTATAGCATTCATGCAATACTTGCTAAAATGAGTCAAATAAAGAGTTTGAGTTAAATGCATAGCTTGAGAACACATTTTACTTACCCAGACAAGCAAAAGTGCATTTGGGGCTTGTGTTTTGAGTCATGTGACTTTCTGAGGAAAAGTAGAAAATGTTAGGCACCATGGGTCATTGCTATTCACCTTCCTATCTCTGCTCTTTCTCATACCAATTTTTAGAGTGGATTAAAAAAAAAAAAACAACCAGAAATCAAAATCAAAACTACGTTATGCTTTTCTGGAGCCTCCTCATTTTCTGGAAGAATTCTTTTTCTTTTCTTTTTTTCATTTATACACACACACACACACACACACACACACACACACACACACATATATATATATATATATATATATAATTTTTATTACAAATAGATATTCTTTCTTTTTACATACCAAACTGTTCCCCCTCCCTCCTCTTCTACTGGTCCCCCCACCTACCCCCATCCCACCCCATTCCCTCCTCAGAGAGTTAAGTGGGTAGTCAACACAGGCTGTTATACCATGTTGGGGTTACACCTGGCCCCTCCCTCCTGCATCAAGGCTGAGTAAGTCACTGCACCATAGGGAATGGGGTCTAAAAGGCGAGTTTTTGTACCTGGGGTAAGTCCTGGTCCCATTGCCAGGGGACCCACCAACACATTAAGCCACACAGCTGTCACCCACATTCAGAGGGCCTAGTTCGGTCCCATGCAGGCTCCAGTGCACTCTCATAGTGCACGTGTTCCTGTCTTTGTCTCATTCTCAAAATTGCTAAGGTTTGTTTAGATGCCACCTCCCCGGAGATGCCTTCTTTGATTACCCTGTGCAGAATAGCACTCCCTCCTCTGTCACTGGTTATCCGCATATTCTGAGCAACATTTCCTCGGAGCATTTAGTATTAACTGAAATAAACACCCTATATGGGCAAGATTTTTGCTGTTGTTTTAAATTTTTATTAGTTTACGTGTATGTTTATACAGACATATGTATCTACAGACATACGTCTAAATGTATGTCTCTACACCACATGCATGTGTGCAATGCCTTGTGAGGCCAGGGGAGGGCATCAGAGGTTGCAACTGGAGTTACGGGTGCCTTTTAACCTTGTGGGTGCTGGGAACTGAATCTAGGACCTATGGAAGAGCAGCCAGTGCTACTCACTGTTCATCCATCTCTCCAGCCCCAACAGGCAAGATGTTCTTAAGCAACATATGTCAGAAACTCAAATGGTTCCTGTCACCCAAAACTTTCTAGGTTTTTTTTTTTTTTTCTTTTTAAAAAAAGTGTAGGTTTCATTAGACTTGGGATTTTTGTTGTTGTTGTTGTTGCTGGTGCTGACATAATGCTAAGCAGTAGTAGTCAATCAGTAGTTGTTGATGGAAAATAGATGTCTAAACAGTTACAATGAGAAATGTATCCGTAGTAGCAAATATACACACATTTGTTGATTTTCTTGTGATTAGTCTTCACATTAAAGGCAGGAATTGGAACTTATTTTATCTGACTTCATATTGTGCAGCAATTTAAAGATGGATATTTTGGATTTGTTTTCTTTTATGTGTGTGGGTATTTTACCCACAGGTATACATGTGTACCACATACATGCTTGGAGCCCACAGAGGCCACAAAAGGACGTCAAATCTGCTAGGGCTGGAGATACAGATGGTTGTGCACCACTGTGTAGGTGCTGGGAACTGACTCCAGGTCCTCAGGAAGAACAAGAAAAGCAGAGTGCTCTGAACTGCTGATCACTTTCTGGGATAGTTCTTCAATTATATTAATATATAGATCTATATTAAAGGACTGGAAAGATTGTGTGTGTGCGCGCGCATTTTAATGTTTAAATTTTGGACAACTGCCTATTTGTAGTTGTTGGTTTTCATTTACTTGAACATTTACATCTTTAAAATCCTTAGGTGTGGCTTTATTACACAAGGCATTACAAAGTGCTGGGCTGTGACAGACACCCAGTGCCAATCACCCATTTCCTAGACCACTGAGTTCAGATGGGCCCTGCCTTAAGCAGTCTGTAAGACCAAGTTTAGTAGAAAATGCTCATGATAGGCTAGTTCATGGTACTGAAAACAACTTTGGGATGCTAGTCTAACTTTTTTTTTTTTTTTTTTTTTTACACCAAGAAATGCGATTAAGATATGTTAAATGGAAATCTATACAAAACCAGTGAAATTGTTAAAATATTCAAATATGCCATATTGTAACAAGAAAACACTGAGTTGCAGTGAAATCAGCAGTGAACAGCTGTGTTTTAAAGGACGGTACTTTGAATGTCACTTGACAATTTGCTTTCAATTAGAAGTAATTTACAGGAAGATGCCCACAAGCTAATCTTTACAGGATAATTAAGTTCCATTTTCTTTACTTTTAATTAAAAAGCAGAAAAGATTTAGCTGATCCATAAAAAATGTTCTGTTTAAACATTCATCAGACTTCACACTTTTTTTTGTTATTTGTTGTAGCAGATGTTATCAAAAGTGCAGGCTGCTCTGTTTTAAACCAGCGTATTTGGAAAGTGAAACATGAGTTGCGGCAGGCATGTACTCATGAGGTATGGTCATTTAACATCTGTATGTTCAAAAGGGGTAAACAGATCTGCTGGTGTAGCCAGTAATCCTGCTCTGTCTGGTGCCTTTAATTGTGGAAGAGAACCACTTGCCTTGAAATAAATGGGAAACAGGGCAACTTCTTAAATCTGAACATTGCACAAAATATGATTATACTTTTTAAAAAAGGAATTTCAATTAAAAACTTTTAAAGTGCCTATAGATTGCTGTTTGACTGTAACTTTGATAATAAAAAGTTGATGCTATTTGATCATGAATTTTCCGTTTAATTGAAAAGATAGAGATTTAATGCTTTGTTATCATTTAAAAACTATTTTCTCTGCATGTACCCAGTGTGGGCATTATTATTTAGCTTTTATTTGGTAAAATGAAATATGTTGCTAGGTTCCTTTGAAGCCTTGGTTTTCGATACCACTATTAGCCTGCACCGTTTTTAACTGATGACTGCTGGAAATATAATTTGTCATGTCTACTCTCAAGTCATAATATGCTAATGAATTTTCTGCCCTATATTCTTCAGGCAACAGTTCTTAAACTGGTCCAGTCTGATGGCGTTTCTTTCCCTCTGAATTTTTTTCCTTTTTGCTTGGGGCAGTTAATCAACCTGTTCCCATTGGATGTAATAATAGTCTTGCTTTTCTTGAGATATATCCATTTTCTATAGTGTAGGAAAGTTAGGCCATCGTGTATAGTGTATGTGAAAACATCACCATGATAATTCCATCCACCGTGCCTTTTGTCAAACAAATTTCATGTTCACTCTTTGGCTCAGTGTGTACTGAAGACATAGAGTTGCCAGTAAATTTATTTCTTCTGTGGCTTTATTTTCTCATTAATTTCTCCCCATTGGAAAGAGATGTCAAAGTGGAAAGAGGAGTGGTCTAGATACTCCTTCGGCTATGTGCCTTTGCTGGGTGAGTTTGAGTGTTATGCCAATACGCCCAAGGGCTCTGAATCAGTGCTGAGCAGTGACTGCAAAGACCAAAAGGTACCCTTTGTTCCAGAACATGCTACAATTTCAGGTAGGAGCTTAGTTATAATAATCACAATGTATTCACTTGAATGGAGCATGTGTTGGGACATGTAAAAGCCATTGGGTTCTGTATGAATTGTGAAAATGTCTGCATCTCTTTCTGAAAGTCTACCACCAGGGAAAGATGAAGCAGGCCTCTCTCCCTCCTTTCTTCTTTCCTCTTCTGCAATCAACACCTGGCTTGATTACATCTTTTTGAACTATGACAGCTGTACTGTGAAGTCCTTATTTGGAAATTTTTACAGAATAGAGTAACAAATACAGTGGAAATTGTACTTTTGGGGAAAAAAAATCTACTTTTTCTTGTCAACCTATAATTTATATTTCTTTTAGCCAAGGATAATGCAATTTTTTTGCTGTTTGAAACCATGCTGTGATTTCCCTGGGTCCCTTTGTTTTCAAGGAAATGAGGATTTGAGAAGGGCAGGGCTCAGGTCTTTGTGGTACTTGGGGAGATATTGGCACCCTTAGCCATATTTACACTGACTGTGACATTTACATTGGTTTGTGCGTGGCTGATCCTCTTTAAATATCTGTTAAAAACTGAAATAGCAAGAAAATACAGATGCAGTGCTGTTTAATACATTAGGTACATTTCACCAAATTCTTTCTCATTCATTTTTCTTTTTTGAAAAATCAAAAATCAAAAGGATCTGTGAACTGAGAAGTTATATGCAGTTGTGTGGCTTTTTGTCTCCTTATAGCATTGCTTTCTAGGCAGCTAAGTGGTGTGAGTATTGTATATTGTATTTCCCTCCCACACTGCATGTAGAAATAATATGTACAAACACACATATACATGAGACAGAATAGTTTCCTATTCAAGAGAAAGCACAGAAATTTTGCTGGTTCATATTTGTTATGTTTTTGCTTCTTAGTGTGATGGTTTGCTCTTCTCTTTCACTTTTAATCTCTGTACTTTTAAAATAAAAACTCTTACTGCTTTACCTAATACATTTTTACTTCTTCCATGACTTTTTTCCAAACTAGAATCTTGAATTCACCTCTACTACATTACTTAGCATACACTCCTTGCCTGTATTCTTTGTTCCTTCAGTTATAGCTGACTATAGGACGTTTCTAAGATGGTCCTGCCATTTCTCAACCAATGCTGCGGGTCCCCATTACTCACTTCCAGCATTATTGCTTTTCATATTTGCACTGCTGTTCTTTCCCTGAACATCTCTCCTCTGCCCACTCTACAGCCTTGACTCCAGTGAGGTGGGATGTTCACATCTGGTCCCTGTCCCCTACCTTGTTGATTTGTGTCTCTTCATTTGTGTCTTTCTCAGTGAGAGGATCCATGAGATGTTCCCTGGCCTACCAAAAGCTTTCTAGTATTTTCTGATGCACAGGAGTAACTATTCTGTTTTACATTGCTATTGTAAAAATAATGTCATGAAACTTGATGTTTAAAAATACACCTTTACATATATACTAGCCTGTCTCCCATTTGAGTATGTAAACATTTTTCAAAGGGGACTCTGCTCAGTATACATGTATTGTAGGCATACTTGTTTTGCCTTGTTTGATTTATAAAATAGACAATAAATTAGAAATTCATAACTTGCTTTATCAATATATTGAGGGAAATTATTGAGTATTTTCTCCTATACTTTAAGCAAGACTTTTTTTCTTGTAGTGACTGTTAGAAATTATGTCACATGCTTGATATTCTGCCACTTGGAAAAAAAATACACATATTCTTTTAAAAATAATTACAACCAACCTGAAGATAAATGGAGATAACTCATCAGTATTTAAGAGGTATCATTTACATTTTCAATAACTCATTTGGGAAGCTAATATGTTACTAAAGGGAAGGACATGTAAGTCATCCATCTCCTTAACCACACAGTGATGGAGGCCCCCTGCCACTAGCTGTAACTGGGTTCAGCAAAGCCTTTGCATATTTATAATTACCCTTCCATAAATAGTTTGTGACTTGACCATAGCATTTTGCCACTCTATTAGAAAGAGGCAGAAGGTCCAAGTTAAAAGCAAAATCCTTAATGAATTTAACAAAATTAAGCAAAGAGCTTTAGGTTACAGGAGCAGAGTTAATGGATTCAGCTTTTCTTTACTTTCACTTCAACCAACAATTTCTGCATTCATTTTCCAAATGTGAACCTTGTTAAATTAAAATGGGGTAAAATTAATTTTGTGAAACTGTTATATCACCCTTGGAGATAATTGGAGATAACCTAGTGTGTCGAAAACCTAGAGCTTGAAAATCAGTATTTGTGGGCTTGGTTTCTGAAACTACATTACAAAAGGATTCCAAGATTCAATTTTAATGAAAATTTCTTCACTTTTGCTAAGACTCTTTTATGTGATATAGCTGTTAGAAGAATTGAATTGTGATGGGGTCTGAAAATACAGATGGCCAGTTCCACATCTAGAGTGAGTGTAAGACAATGCAACATACTGTGTTCCATGCATGCACCACAGCATCACCTGAGAGCTGGTTACTGAACCACACTTGTTGCTCCTAGTCAGATCTGCCAACAGATTCCACACAAATGCAGGCTAGAAACTGTGAAGACCAATCCAACTTGAATCTAATCTATGGAACCCCAGAGTTATTAACATGATCTGGAACACTCTCAACCTTCCAACTGTATATTCAATGCAAAGATATCTAGTTTGTCATCATCCTATACTGTGGACTGTTGATTTGAGTAAAAAATGTTTATCATCTGTCTTTTCACAATCCTTGTCTGTTTTCTTCAATGATTCAGTTGAACAGATTCAAATGTAAATAAAGGATCCAGAGCACTGGATGAAGAGCACAGAGTCCATAATTGTTCTGAGGACAATGTAAGATTTCTTCACTCCTGTGTCCCTCCAACATAGCAAAGGGCTGAGGCAGCTGAAGAGAACCCTCTCAGGCCCTATTTTACCATTGAGATGGGTATTTTATTTTGTTTTGTTTTTTTGGCTTTGCACCGGTTTTTTGGCTCATGCCTCTCTTCTTTCACTATACAGGAAACTATCTGCAAAATGAGTCAGATTCCAGATTCTCTGAACAACTTAATCAGGCAGATGTTTTCCTATGGGACAGAGGTTTTTAATATCTCTACCAAGCTGTTGATTGTTTTTACACATGTAGCAGTTTGCTAAGAAGTGGCACGTATTCTGTTTTATATCACTGGGCTTTTACAAATGATTTGGCTGTTTCTTAAACTCTTTAACTTTCCTTTGTTTATGTAACTGCAGGTGCTGATTATGTGCCGTGTTTGTAACCTGCAGGTGGCTGTTACATACTAATGTCATTAGCAATATCACTTACATACCATGTTTTAGGGGCAACTTAAAATATACTTTGCTTCTTGGGTAGGTGGGGACTTTATGCCTACCTCCTCTCTTCAGACTTGAAAATAGTCTAGCTTGAGTTTGCACATGTTCTGTACATGCTGTCAGGAGAAGCTGCTGGCAACTGATAGCTGCTGGAAGAGTCGGAGTCAGCTTTCCCGGAGAACGTAGCCCTTGCAAAGCAGAGCATTCTCCAACAGAAGGTCACTCATTCAAGAATGTATAGGCAGGATAAATTGGACTTGACAGGTTGACAAAGAGGGCAGGGGAGTGACAACACATAGTTGAGTGGTTAAGAGAGGGGAGGTGCAGGTGGATCGGATCTGGGAGGGAGCAAATATGATGAAAGCATTGCATGAAATTTTCAAAAAAACTAATATATGTTATAAAACGCACATAGACACAGGCACATAGACATATAAGTATGCATAAACATATATTCTGTACCAACATATACTCATACAAATTACTTTTTAACAAGATGAATTCTTAGAACAATGGCATATGGAAATTAGAAACTTGATTATAATAGATTCTATATATACAATGGGTAATCATAAAAACATTGCTCTTGGTTATAGAGCATTTATAATAAGCTTTTAATTTGTTAACTTGTTGCAGTTAAGATGAATATAATTTTAAGTGTCCTGAAAATAAAATCATTTTATACTTGACTTCTCATACACAGATTTTTGTTTACTTGCCAAAGCACCGCCTCAAACTCCTTTAGCTGGTCAATACTGTAAGATGGCAATAATTACACCCCGTTGGGCACAAGTGCTCTTTGTATCGAGGCTAGTGAGTCCATATTTTATGTCTATTACTGATTGTATTGGATTTGTGTAATGCCTGCTACCTCCCAAAGAGTTACAGTGCCCTAGAGGGTTATTACTGTTAGTAGTTCCGGAGATCCTGAGAAGATAGTAGGCGCCTCATTTAGAAGGACCTAGCCTCTAGTTTGTCTTGTTTGTTATTGCTTTCTATTGACTATATCAACTTATTTTCAATTTTATTGGCATTATTCAAGTGTTCATTCACGATGAAGGGTGAAGAAGGGAGATTTGCCTACACAAAATAGTAGCTTTCCATAAGAGACTTCTCCTGAAATTACATAAATGTAAAGAGACTCAGTGCACAACATGAGATCAGAGATCTTAACAAACCTCTTTGTTGTGTTGACTCAGCATGCTGTGTAGCCTAATGGGACACATTTCACTGAGTGATATTCAGGAGTTTGGGAGGAGTCCTTTCGAATGGAACCCACTAGGGCAGAGCCCAAGTCTGGGCTCACAAATGGACCCGTTGTGTTTTGTTACCCTTGTTCCTTGGTGCAGCTGCTGCTTTTATCATCCAGCAATATTTCCAGAGGTAACAGTTCTGCTTAGAGCTTTGGAAATTCCAGGGCAGCAAGAGCATAGAAAAGAAATCAGATTAGTAATTTTCTTTTTGCTTAGCAAATACCTCAAAGGATATATAAAACTATTTAAAAATGAATATGTACCTCCATTCATCATTCCTCTAATAAGTTAATTGGAGATTTTCAGGCTGCTTGAATATTACATTTTTCTAAAATAACTATTAGTCCTTCCTCAGCAGTTCAGGCAATAAACATTTAAATGTTCATTATCTCAATTTCATCTGTGACACTATCAACATCATATGTTTCCTTTTTCTTCTTTTGCTTACTTGACTCCTAAATACATTTTTATTTTGTACTGTATGCCACCATAGACATAATCATATACAACTTCTAAAACGTCATTGCTCTCTGGCTTTAAGATGGAGCCATTGCCACATCATTTTGTTTTTGCACTTTGTAAAAAAATTCAAGTTTGAACTTTTAAAATTTCAGTTTAAATTCTGTATCAGCTTTAATACAGAATTTCTCTACTGAATGACAATGCTATCTGAGTGTTGTTGGAGACACTCATAGTGGGTTTATGCTCTCTGACAGACATGAGTTTACTAAGGCAACCTCTATATTAATCAGTAGGAACATCAATCTCCCTGTTTTAAGATTCACAAAGCTTTGTTTATTTTTAGTGTTGAATATGTGAATATTAAATAAAAGTATGCATGAGATGACAAGCAATTTTGTAGCTTTTTCACATTGTTTTGTAACACATACTTACAGATTTTTCTGTTTTAATATAGTGTTTACATGCGAGAATTAGTCAATTAAGGATGGGGAGAATTAATAAAATTTAGACATGTAAAAACTGCTAGGTCTAGAAATAGGACAATTAAATCTGATTTACAGCAAGTCGAAGTGAAATAATTCTGAAATTAATTATGTGACTTTTTGTTTAAGTTACATCCAGGAAGAAAGTTTCAAAGAAAAGAGAGATTCTAGAGAATTTTGTACATACCCATCCCTCTACTAATTAGTAAAGATCTTACATTCAACTAATGAGTCAGAGTCCATTATGAACTGGAAACCTTATTACACGTCTATTGAACTGTCTGAAAATTAAACTCTGTGATTTTATATGGTCAAATGTAGAATTTGTGCATGTTTTGGTATATCTACCTATGTATCCATGTTGCAAGGTACACGAGAGATGGGGGATTCTATTCCACAGGGTTGACAAAAATGTGTGCTTTGGGCCAGATCATGTGTGAAAGACCTAAGATCTCCAGTCAGCAATTTTTAAAAAAGAATTTCTCTTCTATTTCTCCGGACAGTAACCTTCTGCAATGACATGTATTTCTTGTACAGGGAACACTGAGTAGGCTTTTCACTCTGAAATTCTGAGGTCTCACAGCATTAATCTTTGACTCTTAAGGCAGTGACACTGCTTTCCCTGTGGTTCTTGCTCACCAGTTCCCTTCTTACTCTCTCATACTCCTTGCCCGGTCACTCTTAGTTTTCATGAAGCTTCTCTGTCCCAGGCACCTGTAATCTTAGGTTGCGCTCAACTTTCCAAGTGTCTTTATTGTTCACTGTAGGTCCAGCTTCCTCACAAGTGCTGGTATCATGAGGCACCTGCCCTGTCCTTTCCTTGTGTCCTCTTAGAGCATTTAGCAAGCTTAGAATGTGATCCTTTGGAGATTCCATAATTCAAAGAAGAAGCTAAAATGTTTTAATGTTCAGATTAAGTGTTAGTTGAGTGAGAGATCATTGGGCTTTCAGTTTGTAAGTCTACTCTCCCCAGACCTGACATTAGAAACCACATTTGAATCTTAGAAGATGACAGAAAGGACAAAGTTTTATAGTTAGGGACTATAAATCTGGGGTGTCCTAGCTCAGAGCATGTTTGATGAAATTGAGACTTCACCTAGTGGATGGCCAGCCTCTTTTAAGGAAGCAAGTTAACGGAGCAAATTCCATTGCTCACATTCAATTTGGATATTGAAATTAAATAATTAGATACAATCATCATTTTGTGAGTTTTGTAGAAGTGCCCCTTATCATAAGGGATTTGGAATTTGTGAATGTCTCATGCATAGAAAGAATTTTTGGATATTTGCAAAGCTGTTTAGATTTTGAGTGAGATGAACACACACCATTACCACTACAAGTTCTTCTTCACTTGTGTCTTAAGTTAAATTTAGTGTTGAAAGTCTTAGCTCACAATGTTAGCGACAAGAGAAGGAAAATGACCTTTCCTTCAATGCAAAAGGAAAACAACCTCTCCTGGAGAAAGTCTGATGGGCTCATGGACAACCACCTCACTTAGCTCCCTGACTTTTGATACAATGTGCAGCAGATAGGGACTCTTCCCTTTTGCTGGGAAATTTGCAAATGCAGGCACTTTCCATGGGACAAGTTAATTTAATTATTTTTCCTTCATTTCATTTTCCATGCAGTTCAGAATCTTTAGAGATTTCCAAAAATGATTAATACTATCCAAGAGCACAGCAGTAATTTTAGCTTCTAGTAAGGCTCATATGTAAGACTTCCCCCATCAATATAAAGTGATTGTTGAATGAATCCACTGATTTTGATGAATTAAGGCTTAGAGTCCAAGTATTATTACTGATATCAAAATGATACAAGAATGATTCAAAATGAACAGATACATGAACACCAAATGCAGAATGACATATTGACTTCTAGAGACCATTAATTGATGTTAGTTACGTACACATTATGACACTTTACGTAATTCCAACAGGAAACATTTTCTGTAATAGTCATCTTTCTGGTAACTAGTTATAGACCACGGGTAGATCTTGCTATAGAGAAGGTATCACTAGAAAGTCACCTTTTAAATGTGTTCATGTGAACAAATTTGGAAAGTTCTTGTGGAAGAGATATTATGAGAAACTATAGAAACTCTTTGTGAAGATAAGTGTAACAGGCATGTGTTCCGCATAAGCAAAGTATTCACATGAAATCTCTCTTAGGAAGAGAAACTGGGTAAGCATGGCAAAAGGTTTCTGAAGGAGCTAGGAAGTAATGACTGGCTATTAGTACTTACTCTTAATACTGTCTAGGCAAACTGAGGCCCTTCAACTTTTATTTTGCTAGCCCATGTGTTATTGCCTACTTGCACCTGATCAGACTTAGATGATACACTCAAAAGTCAAATCCTGATGCCTGAATCAAAACACTCAGTAGTTAGACTAAGGAAAGGAGAATTGTAATCTTTATTTTTCTATTTTTCTTTATTTTGATGTATCATTATGAAACTGAGTACTGAAACTGAAAATTAACAATGAAGGGGAAGCAAAATACAGTCATTTTGATTATGCTGTTAGTAGGTAAGAGATTGAAAAAGGACAGTCTGCCCATGTCTCTTTTTAAAAAAAAAGACCTCTATTCATAAATGCACAGAAAAAATAGGCTTAATGTGTGAGCACAGTCTGTCACGGAGCTCGGCACACAACAACCATTCCACAAAGTACATCTCAACATTCTCTAGAATTGTTATTTCAATCGAGGAGATTTAGCTTCTGGATGTGTACAGTGTTGACCTAGGGATTTGTGGACGTGCAGGGCTTCGAGTCTCCATGGTTCTGCTTCATTTGATTTACAAAGTGCTTTTCAACATTAACTTTGTAATGAATGAGTTTTATTCCCAGAAGATGTTTTAGCCAGGAGTACACATCTTGTGATTTATGACTACATCAAATAATAAAATATAGAAAACCACACATGATGGGGCCCATTAGGTTATTTCTAGATAACTTTCCTCCTAAGTTACACTGGCTGTGTTTTTCTATGTCTATGTCTGATAAGTGCATTTATCTCAACATCATATTTTCACAAGATTAATAATACTTCTTTTTTAAAGAAGGCCTTTTGAAAATTGAAGAGAATCATCCTGACATGAATTATATGAATGTGAGGTAAATAATATTATGATTTTGCATTTTTAAAGCTATCTGGTATTATAAATATATTTTGACCAGGTGTGTTGCAGAAATAGGTGTACTTAGAAGAGAAAAATGGTGATGAGGCCCAAAAAGATTTTTAAATTTGAGCAATAGTATGACCTCAAACTTTACCCTGAATCATTAGCACACAAATCCATCTTCTTAATTAAATGGGGCCTTTGGCCATTGAACACTAGCATATGGACAGACTTAGTTACTAGATGTTATTATGACAAGAGTCAGACCACATAATCCATTAGAGGTAGGATTTAGTTATATTGGTGGCTAGCTATGGAGTGATGTCCATGTTTGTAAGAATATTTTCTTTGTTCTATCAGTGTCAATTGTTTCAGTCCTGATAAAAATCTGAAACAGGGTCAGTTTTATTCTTTGGTTAGAGAATTTGTGACATTTCCTTCTAGTAAACCAGAGATTTTTTCATTCTACAAAGGACATGTACTGTATTATTTATCTAACTTAAGTTGGTGTGCAGCTTGGTGTGTTAATAAATTTCACTTAAAAGCATGTATGGGAGGATGGAGAGGTGGCTCAGAGGTTAAAAGTACTTGCTGCTCTTCCACAGGACTCAAATTCAGTTCCCAGCACCACTTCTATCAACTCAAAACTTCCTGAAATTCCAGTTCCAGGTGATCAGTCACCTTCTTCTGGCCTCTGAAGGTATTGGGACACATGTCACACACACACACACACACACACACACACACACACACACACACACTCACATAAATAAAAGTATATCTTAAAAATAAAATGAACTTTCAAATGATGAACATAATTATGATAGTATCTGCATTTTAGTTAATGATTGCAGCAGTTAAGCATTATGTATTGTCATTAGGAACTTTATCCATGTTTTCCAACTGTCTTTAAAGTGTTAGAGAAATAATTTGTAGTACTATATTAGACTGAATGGCAATAATAAGTGGAAATCTGAATGCTTGTCCAAGGTCTGAAGCCCATCTTTCAGATGGAGATCCAACAAACCACTGAAAAATAATACTTTCAGGCAACAGTAAATCAATTTCAGAACTGTCAGCACATAGTGTGTGGGATGGGAATAATAATAGAACTAATAGAACATGTTTTGTAAGACTCTGAAGAGGCTAACAAAAGGCACTGTGTGCCAACTGCATGATGCGTTTGCACTTGGGAGATGTCGTTTTTGCTCTTTAAAGTGGATACATGTCTTTATACGAAGGGTAACCTTAGCTTAGAGTAAGGAAGACTTTTCTAACTCATACATTTACAAGGGTCATTTCCAAAATTGTGACTCCATCTTGGAAGTTTTAAGCAGTATTTTCTTAATTATCTTTGAGATATGTTGCACAGGAAAACATGTTGAATGGGAGTCTGATCTACATAACATTATGAATGCTTTTCTTTGACATTATGTATAGCATAATGGAGACTCCATTGTAGTACGTTGCATTGTAAAGTATACAGCTGTGCTGTAGAAACCTGAGGTTGAAAGAGGCATTAACATCAGAATGAGCTTCAGCACATGTGGGCTGGGAATTAAATAAGATTATGTCAAAAGCAAGCATACCATATATACTTTCTAAACAAAAACACAGCCTTTGTAATTAGACATATTGCAGCATTTATATGAATTATTTTAACTTTTAGAATAGAAAGACAGGGCACCTAAGGCAGAGAAAGGTAAGGAATTGGTCTGAGGACGTGGAGCTGATATGGGAGCTTTGAATGATGTCTGAAAGCGGAGAGTTGAAGCTGTTTTTCGCATGGACTGTACTGTGTGCACAGACACTCAGCTTTCCTGGTGCATTTGTATGATGGTCCTTAAGGATGCTAGGCTTATAAATGAGGTTCACTTGTATTCAATTTGAAACTACTGACACTCTGGTGCTAAGCATGCATTGGTATTTATTTTACAAGTTATACATCTTCAATCCAAAGTATTATAATTTTGTGAAGTCCCCCAAATGCCTATCCTTTAATATTTTTGTCATAATAGAGTTTTCTTGTGTGCCTATGAATGCATATCTATGCAAAATTACATCAATAGGACATCTTCTGAGGGGGAAGAAACAAGACTATATTACATCATGTATCAGTCTCTCTGTCATAAGAATCCCAAACTGAATCTTGTAAGAGTCCATGCATTCTGGTTCTAGGGCATTAGATGGCTGAACGATGTAGAATCTATATGCTTGAATTTCTTAGGTTGTGCTCTTTTTATAATTATGGAGGATGAAAATAATTACAGTGTCAATATTTACAAATAGAAAAGAATTTTAGAAAAGAAATCTAAGCTTAAAGGTACACTGTTGAGTGTCACAGAGATGAGTGAAGGGGACAGACTCTCCAGAACAATCAAAAAATCTTCGTGAAAAATAGATGGATTCCCTTATGCCATCATTCAAAATTAAATCCAGGAAAGTTATAAATTATTATTAAGTTATTGGATTGTTTTTGAAGGTATAAAACTAAAATATAGATTACTGAATATATTGTCAGACAATCCAATGTGGTGTTGCTTTATATAAGAAAGGAATATGATGTTGGAATAATTAAACAAAATAATACTAAGGATTTTTAAGATGGTTAGCCAAGTTTGAATATTATTTCATATTACAATTGCTCCATAAAAATTAATGACTTTGAATTGGTGGAACACCTCATTCTACCTTTAAAAGTGTCTTTGTTCTGAGATATGTATTGAAACACTTAATCTAAAAGGGAAAAATGTTCTCACCTGTCTTTAAAGTGGCTTAACAGAATAATAGTATTAGCCTTCACTATTACTAGTGATAAAGAGACACAATGTGGATGTGGCAATATGTTAGCAATTTAAAATTCCAGGTGAGGGATACATGCATGTTTATATGTAAGTACTGTTATTTTGTGAAGGTTTGATAATGGAAAGTAAAATGTAGGAGGTGCTCCTAATGACTTAAAAAAAGGAATGATAATGTTATTTAGTATTTGCTGATATTGGTAGGAAACATTAATATTTGTGAAACTTTGTACAGGTCAGACTAACTACATGCTAGAATGATTGAACATTGATTACTAATTGCAGTATGTCTTGATAGGTATCCATAATACTGAGAAAACTGTTCTCAGACCTTTTCTCAAAAGACCTTAGCTTTTCAAAGTGCCATGTTTTGTGAGAGGCAATATTTTGGTGGAGAAGGCAGAGAATGCCAAGCTGTGGGGGTGTTTTTCTCACTCACCACCTTCAGCAGTTTGGAATTTGAATGGTTGGTCAGGAAACATTGAAGCTAGTTATTGGAATGTATTTAACTAAGTAAGCAAAGGAGAGACTGTAAAATGCAGAGGGGAGTGGGAGAAAATGCCTTGCATGGAAATAATATTTGAAATTCATACATCATCTCTTGCTTTGTACACAGAAGGCCAGCGGGTGCTCTGACCAGCATACTTTTCTATCTCACTCTTCTTATCTCTAAACCTTTGGGAAACAACCAGGAGACCATTACTATTCTTGTTGGTCAGAAGACCTCCTGTTGGCAAATTGCCTTGGTCTTCCATTCTTGATAGACCGTCTGTGGGCCCTTCCCTTATCTGCTTCAGATGAAAGCAGAGGACCCGCCAAAGGTCAGAACAAGCTCTGTCTCTTCTCATGACCTTAAATCAGCCGGCCATGCCAGGATCCTCCTATTTCACATCACTCTTTCTCGCCAAGTACTCCTTGCTCAGTTGAGTACCCCTGAGAATCCTTTAGGCTTTTTTTTTTTTTTTTTTTTTAGCTGATCTTGCATTTGGCTTATTATATTGTACTTTTCAATGTTACTTCTGTTTCCTTACTAAAGTTGCACTTATATGGGAATGTGTATGACTTCTTCCACCTTAAACCATCTCTTAATGGTTTTATGAGGAATGTCTTTGTTTTCAGAGTCAGTGACTTCTGCAGGCTCCATAACCACTATTACATCTAACACATGCAGAATCAAAGAAATCTCAGGAAAAATGAGTATAGTGCTGTATGATTATAAACACAGAATGCTAAAAAGAAAAGGTGGATTATTTGACTAAAAATGCAGACAAGTCAGTGTCTGATTTCATGGCCAAGTCATAAGGGTGAGAGGAATAAGAAATAGCAAAGGAAATAATAAAGAGACATGGGAACCATAAATACATTAGACTCAAGAAAATGATAAAGAAAGCCCTGTCCTCTATCAGATAGGAAAGGGAAGTCTTAACTGATGACATACAGGAAGCACAGACTTTTAATAAGCATTTTCTTTCCCTCTGTCTCACACGGAAAGGTCAGCTTTGATCTAATCGCTGGAATAGCCAACACCTGGGCGGAGGGGCAGAGAGTCATGATAAAGGGCTCAGCAAACCGCAGATGGAGCCAAAGGAGAAAAACTAAAAGCTGGTTCAAACACTGGAACTGGAAAACTTCCCTATCTAAAGGAAACCTTGTAAGGACTCCCAGGGCACACACACTTAGTCTTAGGGGAGAATTTAACAATTCGTTTTGTGATTTGCTCATAAAATTTTATGTGCACAATCTGTCAAAGAAAGTCCTCATGGATTCTGCAATACTTATTAGTTGTGGGTTTTTTTGTTTTGTTTTGTTTTGTTTTTTGTTTTTTGTTTTTTTGAGAAAGAACCTTACCCTGTAGTTCAGTCTGGTCTGTAATTATTTATATGGTCCAGGCAGCCTTGAACTCATGATGACATTCATTAAAAAAAAAAAAAAAAAAAAAAAAAAAGCCTTGAAGTAGCCAGCTGGTCTTGTGTCTGTTCTTTGATTTCCTAATCTCTGCTTAGTGTTAGCCTGTCCCAGTCATTTTCTGAATGCTCAGTTAACACTGTTGCTAAACATCTCTCTCATATTCAAGTCCAACTGTGTTTCCTTCAACTCTCGGCATCGCTGAACAAAGTTGCTTCTTCCTCCTCAGTGAGTGTTTTCTTCTTTTGACTTTGAGAGTGTCACATGTACCAAGTATTCATTCTTTGACTGTCTCTCTGAGTTACCTTGATTAATTACTCCTCTGCTCAGTGTCTTGGTGCTAGAGTCCTCCAAGCTTTTTTCCTAGGCCATCTTTGCTTTCCAGGGAATGCTGTCACTCCACATGGTGATGACTTTATCCTACAGTTTCAGATATCATCTGTGTATTGAAAGCTCTCAGATTTTTACATCTTTATGGCATCGCTGTGAACATTGATCTCCATTTCCAACTTCCTGCTGAAAAGCTCCTTCCAGATCTGTAACAAGCATGGCATAGAAAAAAAGAACATCATCTCACTTCGGTCAGTTCCTGTTCACCTGCCCTCAGCTGCTGTCAGAAAGCTGAGAGTATTTATACATCTCTTTCTCTCATCTTTCTGTATCCTGCCAATGTATTTCTAAGCCAACTCCGCAAACCACCATTTTCCATATTAGTTCAACTCTCCGCCCTCCCTTGCTCATATTTTGCTGCCGTACAGAACTGATATTAATTTCTGCCTTGTCCCATTGAAATCCATCCTGGGATTAACACCTAATGCACCAGGTCACTCACCCTCATAAAACCTGACAGGTGCTTGCCAGGACATTCAGAATAAAAATGTTTGGTTCTTGTCGTAGACGTGGGACTTGTGTTTACGTGCTCACTTTCGTCGTGGCTCCCTTTTTCTGCAGCCCATCGATGCTCATGTTTCTCAGACTTAAGACACTCAGGCCCTTTCCAGAGCTGCTCTCTTTTTATCGTGAACATTCTTCCAGTAGAATCCTTGCTCACTTGTCCATTCTCACCCTTGACAGATTCCTTTAATGCTGTGACTTTCCATACACCCTGTTGCACCAGCCAGTGCCTTATCACTCATCTTTGATAACTGTATTTTCATTTGGGTATATTTTTTTTTCATTTTTTTGGTCTTTTTCCTGTACAGCTTACTACATGTTAAAGTTAAAGTGATCCGGGATTTGTCAGTGCTAAAAGAGTTCTAAAAGAGTACATGGTATAGAATAGTTTATCTAGAGATAAATGCTGAGTAGAAATTGAATGGATGGACAGCCATCTGGATACCTTTTACATGAATTGTTAGGTGCACTTTAGACTAGGCATGCCCATATCCTAATTACAGTGTAGTTTCCATGAATTTCAATTACCTCGAAGTGGGGTAGATGTCCCTCCATTACTTTAGTATGAGTGAATAAAAGGAATGTTCATGCATTGGAGGAACTGGAGAATAATCACTCTAAAATACATAAAATGTGTGTATTCTTTGTTGAAATAACACTTATTTCAAAATATTGCTGTGCACGGATACTGGATTGATTGTCAGATAAAATTTCAAGAGTTCAGTTGAAACTGCATTATAGTTGAATGATAATGTACAGAAGCCCAGGTGAAGGAAAATGCGATCATAGTGAATGTGAGAGCTGAGAGTGGAGATCAGGAAAACTCGGGCCCTGGATAAATGGAGGAGTGTCCTCAGCCATGCTTGGTAACCCTGTGCTTTAGAGCATAGTTAAGATGTCATCTTCTTCTTTCTAGGAGAACTCTTTTGACTTTTCTCCCTGCAGCCATCTCTCCCCATTCTACTTCTCAGAGAGCTGTGTCCCTGTCTCTAATGATAACAATATTTACAGCTTTCTTTTAGTATTATGCAGATGCCTTAATCTCTTCTATGACATGAACTTCATAGGATGAACCACTTCATTTCAATATGCTCTAATTACATGGTTGCATAAATTTCCTGGAAAGAGTCATTGGAGGACATTCTGTGAATGAGGACCACATAACAGATAATGATGGGTTATGTGAATGTATGGACTTTTCTAAGTGATGGAACTGTAAGAAATCATTACCATGGCAACAAAAGCTTTAAGTTTAGTTTAACATGTATGTCAACAGTTTGTGGGGGATAGAGTTTTTATATATTAATAAATAATATTAAAATAAAGATACATTATTTGAACTATTCTGTTATTCAAGTTGTCTTAAAACTTGAAATAGAAGTTTTCCTGAGAAGATTAATTTTAAAATAGATACAAGGAGATGAGGTGATAATAAATATTAGTATCTATGACCTATTTGGCTAATATATATTGTTTCTCTGCAAAAGCAATATTATGTGCTACTTTATAGGTTTTTGGATATGTGACTACTTACATTTTAGAAAAACAGCTTTATTCTTATTGATTTGTAGGCTTGTTAACATCTACATTTGACATGCTATTTGTTTTTTCTGTGTAATTTATATTTTTTATTTATATCAGCATATGAACATCAAATTAGTAAAAACAAACCCAATTATCACTAATACTATAAGAAACACAAGAGTCTCCTTAACCAAGAATGCAATTAGAATCTCTGTCTTCTTGGATTTATGTGAAATGCTTAAGGATTTGAGAGTGAATATTTAAAATTTTGAGTGGCCTGCACATCATTGGTGAAAATTACATTGATTTTAGTGAAAAGCAAAATCAGCTGCAAACAACTGGCATAAAGAGATAATTATTCCCTTTTGATTGAACAATACAGTGATGTGATTTATTTCACTTCCTAATGTGAGAAATGAAATTAAAACTATCACCTATCACAAGGCAACACTCATATAAAGGTGAGGCTTGATCTCATGGTTCCTACACATTCACTCAGATGCAGTGTGCAGCCTGTGGTTCCCCACAGTCACACAGATGCATTGTGTGGCCTGTGGCTCCCACACATTCACACAGTTACAGTGTGTGGCTATAGAATAGGTCTCATGTGCCACCAAGCCTCTCTTCTTGTTTTCTCAGTGTTGTGATTCTGAGATATAATTTCAGTACCTCTTTTACTTAGTTTGGCAGAGATTTTTCTATAGTTAAAAGAAAACGTTTATTAGTTAAAGTGCCTATTTATTTGGAAATGTTTTGAACATTTGTTATTTGTAACACCTAAAGTTTGCAAGTGCATGTATATGTATATATACATGGGTACATATGTGTATATGTATATATGTACATGTGTATATGTATATATGTATGTATGTGTGTTTTCTAAATTTTATTTCTTTATCGATTCTTTGGAAGTCTCATATCATGCACCCCAATTCCATGCACCTCCCAGTACCCCCATATCCTCCCCTTGCTCCTGCAGTGCCCCCAAAGAAGAAAACAAAAACAAAACAAACAAAAACAAAACCCTCTTCACTTCTCCTTCTTTCCTGCATCTGCAACACCTCTCCATTCGTCCTGGTATTTGTCTGGGGGCCTCGGTGTGTCACACAGTGTACCTTTTGTCCTATCAACTTTCCTAGCAAACGTTGATTGCAATGTGTCGCTGGTCTGGTTCAAGGCCTCTAGTTTCTAGCACAGCATCATTACGGGATCCTCACCGGAACTCCTCTGGGACATCCCAGTCATGGAGATCCTGCCTGTGTGGTCCCACAGCACCAGTCCCTTCCGTAGCTTCAGCAGGTCCGAGATGGGGAAGATGTTAGGGTAGAACAACCTAAGGCCCCACCCCACTCAAAGGTGGGGAGGCAGCTCCCCTCTGCCCATGGCTTCAGGGTTGGTTCACCCTTGCCTGTGGTGAGAGGTGGGGCCATCTCTCCCAGGAGCAGGGGTCAGCTTTCCCATGAGGGTTGGGGCCAGCTGTCTTGCTGCACTGTCCAGCAAGAGTCAAGGCCAGCTTTCCCTGTGCCAGCAAAGGATGGGCCAGCTCAGCATGGCCCTGTGATTTCATCTCAAATGGTTCCTATGGCCCCCTGAGGTGACAGGGGCCACAGACATCAACACAGACCCCAGCTGCAGCTGGACCACAGACCCAGACATGGCCTCTGCAGCAGCTTGAGCCCAAATGACATCCTGGCTCTGAGTGGAAGTACTGGCGGCTCAGATCCCTATGGTTCTGGCGGGAGCATGGCACCAAGGCCCCAGGTTGCAGCACCAACCTTGCACTTCTATGTGACCTTTGGCGGTAATACGGGACTCAGACTTCAGCACAGACCCCAGCTATGGTAGGAGTACAGAACCCAGGCATGGTCCTCAGCAGTAGGTTGGTCTGGATGTCAACACTGCCTCTGGTGGTGACCTCAGACACCAACACAGCCCCAAGACATCAAGTGTCTGCACAGCCTTCAATGGTAATAGGGGACTCTGACATCAGCACAGCATAAATGTGTGTGTGTGTGTACACACACACACACACACACACACACACACACACACACACACACAACTTATCTTGTAGTTCACAGTGTGCTGGCAAGGCCAATGTATTTCAAATGTGAGAATGATGACTTTCTATATCCTGTGCTAGTCTTTTTTTTTTTTTTTTTTTAATTGCAAATAAATAAACAAAATAAAACAGTCGCTAAGAACCAAGAGCTGGGCTGGCATGCATACTTGGCCATGTGCCTTCTGGATGGAGATAGGATGTTCACAGACCATCAGCACTAGCTGGGGACATGTCATATATCTGGTTTTGCTGTACCAGACAATAGTGAGCCTACTCCACTGACACTAACCTAAACTCAGGCAATGATGAGAACTGTTTTGCAGATCACAAGATTTCTTATCTCTTGTTTATGTTTTGATAACTAATCACAGCTTCGACTGTTCCTTTTCTCTTGCCTCTGAATAAGGGTTTTTAAAGTGCCCAGTAACAGAACAAATCTTTCAATGTCCTGCTTTGTCAAAGCTCTCCAGAATGTCACCTGGAAGAGCAAGATCAGAATTTCTAAGGCATTTTTAATCCAGTTTTTCTGATATGCTGACTAGTTACTTTGCGGTGAATCAGAAAACCCATATACGTTCAACAGCAGGTGGTCTTTAATGGAGAATATTTGAGAACATTAACATCCTAAACATATGGACTGTGTTAAAATTTAAATGTTTTGCATATGGATGCATATATTTTTCATATGTGTGTATAAATATATAATTTTCTCCAAAAGAAATCTCTGGAAGGCAGAAAAACATCTGAGGTAGAGAACAAATAAAATCCATCTAATAGATGAATGATTTTGGTCTATCTGGTGAGTAAGTATTACTGGGACATATTTCCATAGACTTATTTTGAAAGATTAAATTGTAAACATGAAATAACATATAATTTGAATTTCTAATCATTCTTTCACATTTATTTGTGTTTATTATTTCCACCTCCTCTCCCTTCCTCCTTCCCTCCCTCACCCCTTCTTTCCCCCCCTTTCCCTGCCTCCCCATCTGCCTGTGTATGTGCATTTGCACGCAACGCATGTACTTATTTGAGGGTGTAAGCTTGTCATATTATGCATGTGGAGGCAAAAATTGTAGGAGTCAGTTCTCTGCTTTCACCATCAAAGTTCAAAGATCAAACATGGGTCCTCGGACCTGGGTCCTCAGACCTGGTAGCAAACATCTTTACCCCCTGAGATGCCTATCTAGCCCCCAATCTTTGTATTGATCAGCCTTTCCAATAAAGAGTTGTAGCCATAAATTCAGACATATCAACTGAGAAAGTTACAAGCCCACGGAAAGAGGTGCTATAAGGATTCTGTCCAATGTGTCTGAAACAGCTGAGGCTGAACTTGCACAAGGTAAGCTATGCACACGCTCTCAGAACCTTTACATTTATTTTTAGTAGATATAGGCCACTTGCCACTCCTGAATATTCAAATGTTCCTCATTGTCCTTTTAAGAATTTTATCCATGGAGAGGGGAAGCATGCTCCTGCATCACTTCTCTGCATATGTGATGCCTTCGAATGATGCAGAACACTTGTTTTTGTTAGGTGTTTTTTAAGATGATTTTTATAGGATATGAAAGCTATTAAGGTCACAAAATCCAGCTGTTGCTATTTGTTTAATATGATGATTCATTGAACTTTATGTCCATTATCAGAACATATTAAATTATAGAGTGGTTTATTTGTAAACAGCTTGTCAATCATATTTCTACTATTACTTCTTTCAGGTTTTGTATATTTTTATATTTGAATAAAAATACATGTATATATATATATATATATATATAAAAATGAATAATGGTATATTTTTACCATATTTACCCCCTCCTTGTCTCCGATCTACCCTCTTCCCTACCTCGCTACTTTCCCAACTTCGTTTCTTCTTATTTTTTCCTTAACTCATCAAGAACTATTTGTTGTATACAGCCATCCACTGGAGCACGGTCTACTCACTAGGGGTAGAAAAGCTTAGGTCTCCATCCTCCAGCATCTATCAATTACTGATAGCTTTTCAGCTAGGGGTAGGGATTCATGTCCACATTTCCTGTCCATGTGGAGATTTTTGTCTAGCTTGAGCTCACACAGGTCTTGTGCGTGTTGTCACAAACACCAGGAGTTCACAAGTGCAGGTGTGTTGCTGTGTCCAGAGAACAGCTGGTTCCTTACAGTCATCCACTGCCTCTGCCTCTTATGCTATTAAGGCCTCCCTTCCTTGGTGATCCCTGAACCTGTGGAGGTGTGTGTGTGTGTGTGTGTGTGTGTGTGTGTGTGTGTGTGTGTGTGATACAGATGTCACAGTGAGGGCTGAACATACCACAGTGTCCTGTGCTGCACATCTTGATCAGTTGTGGGTCTCTGTGTTAATCGCCTTCTCTTGCAAAAAAAGAGCTTCCCTGATAAAACCTTGAGACATTGTCTCAAAAATTAAAGTGGACAGCAATAGAGGAAACC
The DNA here is from genome assembly GCF_903995425.1 of Onychomys torridus. Classification (NCBI taxonomy): domain Eukaryota; kingdom Metazoa; phylum Chordata; class Mammalia; order Rodentia; family Cricetidae; genus Onychomys; species Onychomys torridus. The sequence goes on from NC_050458.1 coordinate 8,064,425, forward strand.
TGTGGCCATAGAGGTCATAAATTCTAGGTGAGAATTTACTATGAATATACCATTAAATGGACATAGAATTAAACCAGCCCTAATGACTTATTGTTATGCCCATAGAATACTGAATCTCTCAACTTTTCATCAGGAGAGCTCCTTTTGGCAAGTAGAAGGAAATTAATACAGAACTCAATGTTTTGACTGGACTGACTAGCCTGCCTCCATCCCCCTATAATGCGTATTACAGGCTCACACCATGATGAGCAATTTTTACATGGGTGTTGGGGATCCTAAGTCAGGTCTTCATGATTGTACAGCAAGTAAGTACTTTACCCTCTGAGCCTCATCCCTGCTGCCTCTTCTGTTTTAAGCTTTGACAATGATAATGGTGAGTAGACCATACAGTAAGTAGTGTCAAAACTCTATTACCTACTTATGCAGAAGATTCTAAAACATTTAAATTCATTAAGAAGAACTGTGTTTGCATGGGTTCTCTTTTGTATGTGTGCATGATAAAATACCAGGACCTGAAGCACCCTCAGGAGAAGGGGTTTTTATGGCATATAGTTCCAGAGGTACTTAGTGCAACATGGCAGGGGAGCAGGGGTGGAGCCTGACAGTAGGATGCTGAGGGGTCACTTCACCCACACACAGGAAGCAAAAGAGCAAGCAAGGAAGTGGAACAGGAAGTAAAACCCCACAGCCTGCCCTCAGTAATGTATTTCCTTTAGCATGGCTCCATGCCACCAACTGGGTACCAAGCTTTCAAATCCCTGAGCACATGGGGCACATTTCTCATTTAAATTACTTCACATATATAAACCTAGGGCACACATTTCTCAGTTAAACATCTGTGGTGTATTTAAATGAACAGAGATCCAACAAGCAGAGCAGGAGGTGACAAGTCAAAAGAGGAATGTAGGGGGGTAGAGCAGTTAAGGAAGACATCATGACTGAGGTGGGAGCTGACCTGAGCCTTCAAGAGCAGAAGACTGTAAGGCACAGAGAAGATGGGAAAGATATTCAGGTCATGTGGTCACTGGTGTCTGATGTTCATCATCGCTGTTCACAAGGATTTGTCATGTACAGGTATAAAACAATGATTCTAGGGAGTTTGTAAACCTCTTGGGTGATTGGGTTTATCTTAGACGGTCTTTGCAATGGAATTGTTGAAAACATAAAGAATTACAGGGAGAAATAAGTCACCATTCTCAGTGGAATGATATATCTAAGCTGATATAATTTCTGTTCTGATATTTTAATATTTTGTATATGTTTATCTGTATTAAAGAAAAGAAGTGATATCTCAAAGAACCCCCTAAGTCCTGATGTTTTCTAGGTATGAAATACATACTTATTTTATGAAGTTTGAGATTTTATTTTAGGAACTATGAGAAAAGTGGGGCCTAAAGAGTTAAGATATCATGTCTTTCCTTTAGTGTAAATAGATATAAATGAAATATTAAAATGTGAGAACAACATCAAACAGGTCATGTTTGTTTACTTAAAAAGCTGTATTTTGGAGGACCTTCCAGATCTACTCCAAGTTGTTTTATATAAAACATGCAATTTTCTAGATCCATCTATTAGACCCTATTATCTATTAGACCTGAGTTTTAGTGATGCTGATTGTATCATAATTATGTGTTTTTCATATAAGTTACTATTTCATCCTTTCGAGTGCTTTTAAAAAGCAGCCTGAATTGAGCATTGGAGCAGACCATTTCAGGTTCCTACTAGATCAGCCAGCACCTCGAGTTGTACCTTCTACTCAGAATTGTGAATAAGCCAAGTTCCAACGTTATCAAATTCTTTAAACATGTGTAAACACATATTACGCCTTTCTTCCATTGGCCTTTCATCATCTTGAACATCTGACTAAGAATAAATATGTAAAAGATGTAGCTTCAGATATGGACTACATCACACTGGATAACTTCAGAGTTGCTTCATCTGATGTATGCTTATAAAAATTGCATCTTTGTTTGATGATAGGGTATTCTGTAAAAAGTTATGTTACTTGCCCTCTTTTGTCACAAACTGGGGCTGCCTTGACCTTCCTAGACCCAATCTTTCTGTTCGTAATCATTGTTTTAAGAATACACACACACACACACACACACACACACACACAAGATACACAGAAAGAATACATACAAAATTCTTGTCTTTTGAGTTGCAAACACAGAAACTCCAACATGAGTGAGTTTATTAAAAAGCGAAGAGGCAAAGAAAAACAGATGCTGCAGTGTGAGATGAAGCTTCCTCAACCTTGACCCTTTGACATGGAATTCTCCTTCTTGCCCTAATCCAGCCCTTAGTCCATCCCAATAACTGGATAATCTGTCACGTACCCCAGTAGGTTCATTCACTGGTGGTTATATGGAGGCCATGCTTACTTCCAGTGGCAGGTCCTGGGGAGCTGGCAAGGCACCCGAAAGAGGAGAGATGGCCATTGCAGTCCCGTTTTCTGCCATCCACCCACTACTAGAGAAGAAAATGAGTGCCATGGACCTGGAGGACTGTAAAACATTGATTGTGCTGAACGAGCCTTGGAGCAAAAAGATGCTAAGTTGTCTAAGTGACACTAAGGACTGGATACTTACTTCCCTAACTTTCCTATACCTCCTAACATTATCCCGTCTCCTAGGGGGCTGGGGCTGGAAATGTAAGTTACATATTTAATAATAATCACAAAACCTTCGTTCTAGACACTATTATAAGCACTGTGCACTAAGCACTAAGAATAAACCTGTGAGTTTATTGACTAGAATCTTCCATGCTTTGTAGTTGGAGTTTAGTTTTCTCCCATCCCTCTCAGACCTCACAGCCACTCAGACCCAAATAAACACAGACACATACAAGTTCTTCATCTTATCTCCATTTTGTTGATAATTAAACTGAGACCCAACTAGTTCATGCAGACTTTATGGGGCTAGTAAATTGTAGTCAGAATTCAAACCAGGCAGTTTGTATCAAATCATACTAGAGCAGCTGTGTATGAGCTATAAATGAAGAAATCTGTATTTTTGGTGCACTGGAGTGTGTGACCTATATTTCATATATATTGTGCTTATTTGAGGGTAGTTTTGTGAAACATGACTTTTGATGTTCATTTCTATACACACTCTGGACAGGCTGTTAACATGATTATGTATGAAACAGTGTCATCTCTGGAAGACCATGGAAGTGATTTCTCTCTATTCTTTGAACTGGAAATGTTTAGGCTTCTCCTAAGCAACCACTTTGTTTGTATTTTGTAGAAAAATCAACTATTTTTATCTCATTTCTCTGTTTTCATTGGCTCCTATGTAGCTAGTGCCAAACATGAAGCTTGTTGTTGGCAAATCCCTAGAAATTCATGACCAATGTTGTGGGTACTCTGTGTTCTGTTCTATCCCAACTCCCCATTTTCTTTGATTGTTTACCTATTTTAATTTACTTTATCTGTCAGTAATGTACATATCTTAGGGAAACACCTTAAATCCTTTCTGAGAAAACTACATTGTAAATACATGCAAATATTCTTTTCTTTTCTTTCTAAAGCAAATCACCTTTAGATCTTCCTTGGTCAGCAAAAGGGCTACAATGATTACTTTAAAAGCAAGAATGTTCTCCGTTCATTGACAGAGGGGATAAGCTGTGAAGAAAGGCACAATATACTTACCATTCTCTCCTTTCACTTCTTAAGCTAAGGGCTCTGATAAAAAGAAGTACTGACACAGGGAACAGAGGTGAGTGGCTAATTGCCTCATAAGCTCTGCTACTTATTTCTGTGACCTTGGGCAAATTACCTACCTTTTACATGCCTCAGTTTCCACAAAATAGAGGGATATTTGTAGTATGCATAAACATACTCTATTAAATAGTTTAAATGTCAGTAAACATTCATTCACCTAAATAGATGCTAAATGAAATAGGCAGTCATTTGTGTAGGTTGGCTAGAGATTTTGAAATTATATTTTGAGCTTTAGCAAATTAACAAGATATTTGTGTGAGGGCATGGAATGAGGAAAAGGTCATGAGTAGTCTGGTTCTTCTGTCTGGCCTACTTAACAAGGAGATGTTATTGAAAGAAGCAGGGAGTGCAGAATGAGAGAAGAGAAAGGATTTGAGCAGCAACCCGAATATGACCACAGGACACTTAGTCATGTCTCATTGCCATGGGCACTAGAATCTGGAGTCCACATTTCCTATTGGAAATACATCACCATATAGGAGTGTACCAATATTTCGGCATCAGCAGATTACCAGGGGAAAGCCAGGCATGAGAAAAGTTGCCAAGATTAGAGCATCACAGAGAGAGACATCACAGAAGGATCAGTGGAGAGGGCAGAAAACCAGAAAGAGGAGTGTTGTAATAAAAGACAAGGCTTTCTCCAAATTCACATATTAACCGGATGCCAGGAGGTATTCTCTTTCTGTGGCTGCTAAAAGTCATTGGTCACTGGCCAATTAGAGGTGGTCCAATGAACTATAACAGGGATAAACTGAAACTAGCTTTTATTTTGTCTATAGAGCTGGAGGGTGGAACCAGGTCATAGAACATACAAAACAAACACTCTGCTCCTGAACTACATCTCAAGTCTTAATGCTAATCTTTAAATTCTAGTCTCAGTTGATACCAATTTTAAACCAATACTAGATTATACACATATGATGAAATGCAGAATGAGGTTGGAATGAGAAGAGAAGATAATGAGCTAAATTTAGATGCCAGAAGTTGGAGACAGGGATGTACTATGTTCTGTAAGTGCAGGCTAGAGGTACAGGAATGCGCATCTGAGGCTTAGAAGAATTTTCAGAATTTCATACTGAAGCTCAATACTTCTTTGTATGAATGTGACTCTTGTGCCTCTAAAATATAGTAATATTGCTTCAGGGCAAAACATGCAGTGGAAAAAATAAATCAAAGTGTTACAGGATGGGAACATAAAACTCCAGTAAAATAAAACTAGGCTTATCATGGCTCAAATTTTCTAAATTCACAGAAGTTAATTTTACAGCTTGTTATATAAGAAAGTATGGCCTATTTAAAGCAATGATATGCATTTAAATGATTTTATACATTTATTCTATAATTTATGTTTGCCTATTTCCTTTAAACTTTTAACATTATTAATATATTTACTTTTATTTTTAAACTGGAGTTTTGCCCAATTTTATGTAAATGTAAAGGTATTTGATGCATTGTCAAAACATTAAGAGAATAACCTGGATATAGGCCAACTTTTAAGTTACTTGAAAAGGAGAGTGTAGAGTCTGTGATTTGGGGTATGTATAACATTATTAAATTAACATATTTTGCCTGAGTCAGTTCAGCTTTGAAGTTAACCCAATCTTTACTCTTCAAAGTTTACTTTTTCCTGTAGACAGGAAGGTTAACAAAATAGAATTAAAGTCAGTTGCTTTTATCTATTTATTTAAAACTCATTCTTCAATTACAAAAGTGGCTTACAACTACTACCAGTATGTTAGTCAAAGTAATTATAATTTTCAAATGACTTACTGGGAAATAATTGCATTGTACCTACATTATATCATAAATACTACTTATATGCAACATTGTAAAATGTAACTTGTAAAATATATTTCTTTGTCTAGTCTCCTGCTAGAACATATTAGCATTCAACAAAAATTTCATACCTATTAAATTGTAATTCATTATTTTTAGCATTGTGGTATATTCAACAATTCATACTATAAAGACTGATAGAGGGAAAATGTCAGTGAAGACATAAACATAGGATTAATCATAATTTTGATTGGAGAGAATATTTTTTAATTTCTCCACCAAAATTATATGCAAAACAAAAATACAAATTAAAAATAGGAGCACTAGAGATGTCCAAAACATGTAAACTTGTAAGTTGTTTCACCCGTTTGGACTTCACTCTACATGAGGACTTGTAAATATCTAGCTTTTCCTTTGCAGTGTTTGTTAGTTTACAGTGTCAGATACTAGACTGTAACATGAAAGTCCATCTTCTGTTTGAAGCCTTAGAATAGGGAATGAATAATCAAGGCAGCTGTTTCTTCATCTGACATGAGCTGCAGAGTCAAATGTTGGGAGATAAGAGGGTGGGTCTCCATTAGTTGTTCCTTACAAAACAAACAGAAACAAAATGACAGCAACAGAAAAAGAGCTCCCTCCCCCCAAAAGATTATAATGATTCCAGTCCGAGCAGTTATGATTAGAGGTGAAGGATGTAGTTCAGTTGGTAGAACTGGTGCCGTGAATTATTTACTGCTTTAGTGTTACATAAACAGGGCTTGGTGGCACATTGCTACATAATCTTAACAATTGGGAGGTTATGTGAGCTGATTTGAAATTCAAGGTCTTCTTTGGCTCCATTTCAAGTTCAAACCCAGATTGGGTGAATCAAGAAGGAAGGAAGGAAGGAAGGAAGGGAGGGAGGGAGGGAGGGAGGGAGGGAGGGAGGGAGGAAGGAAGGGAGGGAGGGAGGAAGAAAGGGAGGGAAGGAGGAAGGGAGGGAGACAGAAAGGGAGGGAGGAAGGAAGGAGGGAAGGAAGGAAGGAAGGAAGGAAGGAAGGAAGGAAGGAAGGATGAAGGGAGACAGAGAGAGGGAGGGAGGAAGGAAGGAAGGAGGGAAGGAAGGAAGGAAGGAAGGAAAGAAGGAAGGAAGGAAGGAAGAAAAAAAGAAAGGAAGGGAGAAATTATAATAAACAAAAGAACCAAAGAGCCAAATGAAGACCAACTATACTCAGAATTGAATAAGACAATAAAGAAATATTGTTATTGCTTTCAAATTCTACAGTCAGAGGTAAAGCTAAGATAGAAAGCACTCAAATAAAAAAATAACCATGGCATAGGATAGAAACAAGAAATGATAGTGTTTTATAATAATTTTTAAATATTCCACTAAAATATATAAACCCGTAGTATTTAAGAACACTTTAAAGCAGGGGCAAAGCCCCTGACACTGCAGCCTGATCTTTAAGGAATTTCCTTGTAGTCAAAAATATAGTTTTGCTTTTCTGTCTTTCATATGAAAACAAAAATGCTGCTTAGGGTTCCATCAAAGGGGGTTGACCTTGGCAAAGCCATAGTGTTGAAGAAATTTAGACTCTGGGGAGAAAACTTGGCTATATTTTTGTTTGTTTATTGTTGTATGCATTTATTTGAGATTTTGAACACTGATTCATAAACTTAACAGTGAAAGTTTAACTATGATAGAGTAGCTACAATAATTGAAATCCTCTTTGGCTGATGAGAACTACTGTTATTTCCAACTCTGGAACATTCTAATTTGAAGAGAGACATTTTATAAAATTAGATTTGGATTGATTCTGAGGCTGTTCCATGATACTGAGATGCTCCAGCACTAAGAAGACTTTCTGCAAAGCCAAAGAAAATAGCATACTTTCAGGTCGCCACTTTTGTTTAAGGGAGAGCGTTTTATATAGTGTGTGTTGTAGAATATTATTTTAAGGTGTGTTACTTTTGTTTATGCTCCGGAACATTTATTTAATGATGAAAGATGTGTTTGACGAAATAAAGTTTACCTGACTCAGGAGGCTAACTCAACAAATGGCTGACAGGAAGTGGTAGGGAGGAGCCAGGTGGAGAAAGGTTTATAAGGAGGGGAGAGGAGAAGCAGGAGGCTTTTTGGAGGATGCAAGCAAAGAGAAGAGGTGAGCTACTTGCTATTCGGTCTCTCTGAAAAGCAGAATTCCACCTTAATCTTTGAATCTTAAGTTCTTTAGAGGAACAGAGATTTAGTTAAGTTCCCTTCAGAGCTGTGCAAGAGTCCAGCCTAAGGGAACAGAATTCCCTCTGGCTATGGCCCTGTGTCCTAACTACTGCTGGTAGCGGTGAAGTTGGAGTTGCTGATTCGGATAGCCATGGCTTAAAAGACAGCAGCAATATTAGAAAAGGACACATATGCCTCCTTATTGGCAAACACAGTAGCTCTGAAATATGTCACCTTCTGTCATTCCAGTTTTTTGTTCGTTTGCTTTTGTAACTCCTAATAATACTTGGAAATGGAAGAAAGTTCTGCATTGACCACTGTCTAGAATGTAATTCAGATATTTTATATTCTTTTAGGGTCTAGTAGGTACCATACGTCAAGTGAGTCAGGCGCAGCCTAGTACAGTGCTGTTTTGCAGAAGCAGGTAAATCCCATGCTGCAGTGTGCATGAATGTCTTCGAGTGTGGGCTTTGGCCACAGAAATCCCATTAGCATTAGCTTGGCACTGCCTCTCATCTCCAGACAGTGGAGAACATGCCTTTTCCACCCTTGAGGCAATAAAATAAATTAAAGGGTGCGGCATCAAATGATTTGAATTTTGAGTAATATTTTTTCATGCCTTCAACATTTTCAAACCAGTTTACCTTCAGGAAGCAGTGTTGGGAATCATGAAACAAGGGACCCCTCTGTTTTTACCAGTCTGCAGGATCTTTGAGTTTTGTAGACTTGTGTGTGTATTAAACTAACCTTTCTAGTCCTTTTCCTTCTGTGGTCTCTGGGTAGTGTCTATGACTAGAACTTTCTGATTCAGTAGGACTCATAAGTCAATGAGCTCTCAGGAAGGAAAGACATCTTTAGCTTGTTTCTACTGGGTATGGTCCAGGCTACTGCTCTCCTTACATATCTCCATGACACAGAAGTAAGAGTTTGTGGAAAAGATGTCCCCAGGGCTCAGCTGAGTTCTTCCTCTGCAGCAGCTGCCCTGTTCTGTCAATGGTCATTACATCTGGGCTTCCTCCCATTTTGCACTTTCTCTGAGCATTTCCTAAAGAGACTGGAGAGCCTTCTTTTTATCTAAAACGGAAGTTTATTTTTTTTTTAATTTTTATTTTTTTGTGGAACAAAGGTTTATCTTTAGTATAACCATGTGTCCTCTCTAATTAGAAACCCCTTTCCTATATTCTTGTAAATAAGTAAGGGATAATTTAGTTTTTAGAGTATTTAAACACTAACCCTAGAGATAGCAGGGTAAACATTTTGTCTAATCCCTTTGAACCGCAGATGATGTGGAACCTTACCACCTAGTGAGCAAAGTCAAAGGCTCTGGAACTTCAGAGAGACCTCAAATGTGTTCATTTCCTCCTTTTGGATTTGTAGTATTTTATTTCAAGACATCATGGAATATGTTTCTCTCATATTGATCTAACTTGGGCTCACCCTCTCCCACAACGGGGTTCTGGTTAACATCTTCCCTAAGCACCCTATGATTATTTCAGACATAATGCACCGACAAACTTTGCATAGTAATACTCTACCAGCCATCATGTAAGTTTCTCAAATATGGGAGCACACGTAGTTGAAATGACTGGGGGCTATTACCCTGGTTTTACAGATGAGAAATCGGCACTCAAGATTTCTGAGGCAGACACAAGTCAGACAGCTCATCAGGGAAACAGCTAAGGTTTAAACACAGGAGTAACCTCTCATTAGAGCTGCTGATATTCAGGTTTTGAAGTGTCTCATTGATTTTTAAGCTTCATACCTTCAAGTATTGAAGCTAATGATTTTCACAATTACATTTCCATTACTGATATAAATTTTTGATATTTTGCCATTATCCTAATTCACCATATTTCTTCATTTTATTATGTCTTCTTGGCTCATGCTTACCTATCTTCTCAGAACTATTGTGTGTAAGGTAATGCGAGACTGTGATAGGAAAACAAAGAATGAGAGAAAGAGAGGAGCGGAACACTGCTGTGTTGCTATGGTTTTCCATAGATCTGGGTGTGCGTGCAAGCCTGGGCTATGGGAATACTTTCTCGGTTGTGCTTATTGAAGAGTTTTTCTAGGCAGCTTGACAATAATGTCCTTGTTTTACATTTGTTGGAGTGTGAGTACCCTCCATTCTCTGGCCTGGTAGCAGTGAAGACTGTACCTATTCATTCCTTGAAGCAGGAAAGAGTTAGATCCCTATGACTAACGTATTCCTTCAGGGAGATTTCCATGTTACCTTTCTGAGTGTGGAAATGAAGAACTGACTCAGGCTCTTTGAAGGCAAAAACACTGGAATGGAAACAAGAGCCTTCTTAGATAAAAGAAGAGAGGGATGAGGATTGGGTCAGACATGAGGAAAAGAGATTTATGACGTGGGGAGGGCACACACACCTTCAGTCACTGTGAATCCTTTGTTTGCTCCTGTGCTGGCTTTCAAGGACAATAAGGAATTTCCTGACAAAATTCACTAATGTTGGGACCAGCTCTAGTGACCTAACAAATATATAAATGATGCCTCCCTAGAAGATATAACTCATATAAACCAGTCATTGTGTTGTTACAGAGGCTCTAGGATGTTGGGCCCATTCTTGTCATACACAAAGTGTCCTTGTGTCCTGTCTAACATAATATATGCTGGAATTATTATACAGCTTTAAACATTACCAGTAATATTATAATGAGGTGATTGTCCATTGAAATTCTGTTTAGATGTGAACATTGTTGTTAACCATTTACAACTTAAGAAATAACTTTGCCTAATATTTTTTGTTTTGAATTGTGAACATGCCATCCTAACTAATTACTCAGACCACCAATTGACATATCCACCCCATTTTTGTAATTTTTACTTTTCCTCCTCCAAACTCTTGTTCTACTCCTTCATATGATAGCTCCTATCTGTAAGTGCCACCAATCTATGTAGCACTCATCATTCATAAGTATTGATGTCAATGAATAGATAAGTAGCAAGTTTGTTAATAAGGAAGAGAACCCTATTTGTAGGATTCAGTATATCCCATTTCATAAATGATATCCATTAACTAGCATGGGTTTATTTATGAAATAGTCTTTGAACACTAAGAATAAAATGACTATCCCCTTAGGAGCAAATAGTTTTATCACAGTGCTTATATTAACCACTGGCAAAAATCTTTTTTTTTGTTGTTGTTTTTCAGGGCATCTGTTCATGTTACTATCAATTCTATATACTCTCTCTCTATCTAGCATATGATCATATACTTAATTTTTGGAGTTGTTCTTTCATGTTTCATGCTGTCTTTTAACATGCTGGTGTTGAACAATGCTGCTGCAGGGATCTTACCCTTCTAAGTCTTTGAAATAGCCATCCTTGCCTTCTGAAACTGCAATTTGAGTCCTCCTGAGCTAAGATTTCCTCAAATGTCATATTTTATTGCATTTCTATAGTTCGCTGTGGCATTCACTGACTAATACCTGTGACTTATATCAACACAAGAAGCTATAAGCTTAGGAATTCTCGTTTCTCATGGAAGAGGTGGTTCCATTGCCTATTCTTGACTACATGATGTCTACTGCTAAGATCAATGTAACAGAAGAGAACGTTGGAGTGCATTTCTCTGCTGGGGACAAATGAAGTGGTTCTGTTCACCATGGAAACTCGGAGACGGGACAAGAAAGGCAACCAGGCACCTCACATCCTCGCAGATCAAACATAGGTTCAGTTAACCTATAAGGGACACATCACAAAAGTGAAAGCCAAAAATAAGCACAAAACAAATTCTGCATTTTCTGTTTCTTAAAGGCTGACAACTAGAAGAGCATATGAAGCCAAACACAGCAAAAATATAGGGCACAACATCCGTCCATGCACTTCAAATGCTCGTGAACTATACAGTAGGACTTTCATTTAGAGAGAATAGTTGGCCATGGTTCTTTAGCATTTTTTAATGGGAAAAGAATGCTAATTACATGAGGACAGTATGTTTTTTTTTTCTTCTTTATTTATTATGTTTTGAACGTTCTTGTCATGGGCCTTTTTCTAAAAGAGCTTCTCAAAGATTGCCTTGCACTCATGACTAGGGTTTACAGCTTTTGAAACCAGTGATAGTGTTTATATGGTTTCTCAAACCTCTCTATGAGAGTAAACACTCTGATAAACTTTAGCCAATACAGATCTGTCTTCCCTGAGTATTTCATGGAAGAGGAAGACAGAAGTTGAATTCATAATGACTGATTTGAACAATTTTGATGCTTTGGCAAGATACTGTGAGATTGCCCTAATCATTCTGTTCCATGACTGGCCTTCCATGGTGACTATATGAATCAATTGTTAGTGTTGTTTACCATTGTTTATTAAATATTGTTATAGAAACATCAAACTTACTAACCCGTTTGTCATTGTTCTGGTCACCTTGACACAAGCGTAGACATCCCTGGAAGAGGGAAAAAGACGAGGAATGCCTCCATCTGTTCTGCCCATGAGCTTGTCTTTGGGGGGCATTTTCTTGATTTCAGATTGATGTAGAGGTCTAGCCTACTTGGGTGTTACCATCCTGGGCGGGATGTAGGTAGCTGAGCAAGCCCAGGGAAGCAGTGCCTCGTTGCTGTTCCATGCTGTTTGCCTCGTCTCCTTCCTCCTGATACCTACCTGACTTCACTTGATGATGGAGCACACCCTGTAAGCCAGACAAACCCCATCCTCTGTTAACTTGCTTTGGACCAGTGTTCTATCACAGCAACAGAGGAGAAAAACTAGAACACCATTTTACCTTAAAAATGATGACCGTCTTTCCATTTTCTATATAATATCAAAGCATAAAAGAAGTAATAAGAAGCCTGCCTAGAAGATTATTGTCATTATTATCTTACAGATAAGTAAAAAGGATGCTAGATATTAAAGTGACCCATTATGGTTAGTAAAACATTTCTGGTAGAGCCACTGTCAATGAATAACAGGCATTTGTTGACACATAGTTATAAACAGGTTTCCCAAATCTCTATAAATACATTAAAATATGTCATTTATTTTTCTTAAAAGCTTTTTGTTATACAATGTTTTTCACTTTTATAGATTTACAAAAAATAATTAAATTAATTAATTTATTTATTAAAATGACACAAATTAGAGCCCAGCTGAGAGAGCTACTTGAGATTAGCAAGCTGGTGTGCTTGCCGGGTGAAAACCAGAGGGCCGTCACGAGGCACTCAGAGGGTAGAGGGTGAAATGGAATCAGTCTGGTGATGTTACAAGGAGGTGCTTTAGAGAGTTGGGGGTAGATCTGATGTGTGAGTGGAAGATGAGAAAACAGAGCAAACAAGCCCATCCTTTAGGGTGTCTGTCTGTTGGGCAGGATGACCCTGCACATGTGATGGTTCCCTTGCTGTCCCCTAAGCTCTGCCTTCATTCCTTCATTTCTTGTGCACACCACACACCACAGACTAAAGGGAGACTCCTAATGACATAGTTAGGCATCTGACAAATCCCAAGTGGTTCCGTGGTTTGACCAATCTCCCTCTTATACTGGGTTCTTAATTTTGCTTTTGATATTTTATTGTACAGAAATCATAAATATTTAGGCTTGTGGTCACATAATACTCGTATTTCCTGAGGTTTTGTGTCTATTTACTGCCCCACAATTCTTTTGTTATGTTTAAATATCATTTCCTACCCACAAGCTCGACTAATAACCCATTTTGCTTCTCATGTTTACTTTTGTGTTAATTCCTGAGAGACAATCTGAAATTTATCTTCTAAATAATGCTTGAGATAAGACCCTGGATTGATTTTTCTTCCTAAATTGCTAACGATGATTTCAACTTCCTTGGTTAATTAATCCTTCTCTCTTAGGAAGTTTCTTATTGTTAGCTGAGGTCTTCTGCTTAGAGTCCTATCATGGATCACCAGCTGTGTCCACTGTTGTGATTTTATCACGTTTGGAATATGTGAACTTCCTATATAGATCACTCAGACCATCTTTATTTAAAACTATTATCCTGAGAATCGAGGATGCTGTGTGGATTTATTGCAGCCTGGTAGTCATCAGTCACAAATGGATATTTAAATTAATTAACATTAAATACAATTGCAATTCTGTTCTTCATCTCATTAGGTTTTTTAATCATATGTCAGAATAACCACACAGGTTTGGCCACCTGTCTCACAGAGCAGAGCTCCAGAACATCTTCCTATCACAGGACTTACCAGCTCTCCCTGGAGAGCTCGATGTCCCAAAATTCCTAAAAATCCCGCAAGGAACTTTATAATCAGAAAACACTACACACTCACTTTGCAAATTACTTGACATACTTATGACAGTTAGTTTCTACTTCTGAAAAAGTGTTGTATGCAGACATGCCAACACAGCATCTCCTTTTAATCTCATGTAAGCTCTGATTTTTAATGTGTGTGTGTGTGTGTGTGTGTGTGTGTGTGTGTGTGTGTGTGTGTAATAATCCTAAGGTTTTGCTTTTTGAACTCATTAAATATTAATGAAAGCACCAAATCCTAGCCACTAGACCAGGGATTTAACAAATATTTAATATGTTCTTAATCATTTCTTCAACCAGTTTTAAGTTAAAGCACAGTAATCAATTTTTATAGATATAATGTCATGTAAAGGAAATCTTCCTTTCATTGTATGATTTCAAGCTCAGTTGCATAAGGTTTTTTAAAAAAATAATAATTCTGCTTTACTCTCTTTTTCTCTGAACACTATATTTACTATGTGTTCTCTGTCCAGTGCCTGAAATTTTCAGCTGGTAAAGGAAGGATCAGGTCTCATATATCCCCAAATCCACAGTTTTCATGGGGTTCCAGATCTGTGGAGCTGCTTTATCTGAGTAGGGGGCTTGGTGCCTCAGAAGACGTCCGGCTCCGTTCATCAGCAGGCTTCAGTGTATCTTATTTCTCTCATTCCTGAGGCCTCAGTGGTCATTCTACAGTCTCTCCTAAGTGCTCTGAACTCAAAACACTAAGCTAAAATTTGAGCCCCAAACTACCAAAACCAGAAAGTGTGTCAGTGAGAAAATTTCCAAGTTATTTAAAGTTATATATAATTTTTAATTAAACCATGTTGTTGTTAAATTTTCTCTTTAAAGATGGCTGAGGTTTTTAATTGTTAATCTGTGGCCAGTGTTTATAAATATTTTATGAATTCCTGTAAGGATTTATTTTTTCATTTATAAGAAACAGAATGGAACAGACCATTTAGTTTACAGAGATCAAGGTTTTCCTCATTTCTTTTCTCACTGTGGCTCATGATAATGATTTGCTAGCATTAGCCAGGCAATAATATTGCTACTGATTTTTATATTAAGATACCGAACTTTCATTTGCTTATTTTTTAAGTAAAGTTATTAGTTGACACTAATATTATTTGCCTTGCTATGTTTCATTTTCCTTCTTCTTGGTTGAGTGATAACTCCTTACCCATTTGGGGACAGCTACATCATTTAAAACATTTATCTGATGAAAGGTTAGTTAACTTTTGTTTTTTATTTTAATCTTAAACATTATTCATTGTTTTCTCAAAGTTGTATTCTTTTTTGTTTATTTTTCAAAAGTTCAACATTAATTTTGATTTTAAATTTTTGCTTTTATGCAAGTGTGTGTGAGTGAGTGGGTGTGGGTGGGTACATGGGTGTGGAAGTCAGAGGACAGAGCTCATATATATTGGCCAGTGAAGCCCAGGGATTTGCTTTTCCACCTCCCTGGAGCACCAATGCTGACATTGTAAGTGTTTCACACACACACCCAGCCGTCCTCTCTCTTCTGCTTTATGTCTCCCTTTCTCTCGGGTTCACTCTGTAGCCTTGGCTGGCCTGGAACTCACATTGTGGATCGGGAAAGCCTCAGACTCAGAGATTCAATCTGCCTCTGCCTCCGGAGTACCAAGATTAAAAGTGTGCACACCATCAACCTGGGCTGGCACCTTTAACTTGGGTTTTGAGAGTTGAACATAGGTGCTCACCCTTGTGCGAGCCCTAACCCTCCAGCCCGTGATAACCCTGAGCTCTTGATGTGCTTCCTCTTCCTGCTAAGTACTGTGCATACAAGCATGGACCACCATGCCTAGGGCGTACCTTTTCCCTGTGAGGGGAAATAAAGGTTTGGGGGTTAATATTCCATCTGAAGTTATCCATTCTGTTACTCTATTTTATCTTTAGTAACCGTGTACGAAATGAAATCATCCCCCTTGTATTTATTGGTCAATATCCAGTTACTTTAATTATAGTAGCATTTAGACGTGACTTTTAGAATTCCTTCTTGGGTTTAACAAGGTTTGGTGTTCTCTGAAAAGTACTCTCTAAGAAAAGCTGTGCTTCCCACGATGGTTAGTAATTTGTCTCTGATGCTGGCAGAGTGTCTTTTGATCTTGTGAGAAAATAGCGTCTTACAATATAGTTTCCGGTATGTTTCAATCAGCATTACATATACATTTTATAGTTAGCTGGGTGTAATCTGTCTCTACATTACATAGACATTTTATAGTTAGCTGGGCGTAGTCTGTCTCTACATTGCTGCATCTTTCACGTTTACTTGCCTTCGTAGTCATATATTTTGGTATTTTGGGAAAAAGAAAAGAAAGACAGACTTAACGGTACAAGAATTCTATACTCTTACTGTTTGAAAATAAAACATACATAAACTTAGTATTGATTTGGTTGTTTTCAATCGTCTAAGGTATGGTGGGGTTTTTTTTACATCTGAAAGTTATATATATATATATATATATATATATATATATATATATATATATATATAGTATACATGTAAATAACATATATAATTTACATGATTACACATTGTCTTAGTTTACTTAAATTTCTTATTTGTATCTTGCAGCCGCTCTGCTCTCCCCTACCTCTTCCCATCTCACTTTTAATGTTTTTGTTGTTCTCTGCATTTCATGCTATTTCCCACAGCTTGTCATCAGCCTCACTAATTCAATTTTTCTGCATCATCAACTTTCTCTCTATAATGAAATGATGTTTATTGTCATACTTTTACTTGGTTGTTGTAATTTTTATCATGTCTTTTTCTTATTACATTCATAGCTTATCTGGAAAAATACCTTTAAGAATCTTCCTAAAAACCAGAATCTGAGTTTTTAAAGTATCGCTGTATTTTATAAAGTAAATATTTTGAAGAGAGAAGGGCAAGGACATTGTTTGTACTACCTTCTAACTTCCCCTTCTATTTCCAGACTTTAAACCACTAAGTAGTAGCAGAATATATTTTTTTTACCATAATGAAATGTCATAGACATTCGCCATGCTATAAGCAGAGCATTCGAGGACTTCAGGGTCTCTGTCTCTCTTCTTGCTCTGTCCTGGCTGCTGGTGCCTCCTGTCTGAAGCAAGGATGGCATAGTCCTGGGATTTCTAGGTCAGTTGTCTAGGATGCTCCTAGGACAGACAGTGCTGACTGGCTCTCCTTTCTCAGTAAAAGCTGGTGATCTCCTTGGCTTTGCAGAGACCAAAATTTGCAATCTCAAGAAAGTTATTCATTTTAAGGGAGTTTTATAATTATTAGTAAATAGGGACTTGGCTGTAGGCCTAGATTCTATTCAAATCGCAGAAACTAAGGCAGTCTGCAGCAGAGATCGTAGCGATGAAATCCACTGAAGGGTGAGAAGGTCCCTGCCAGACTGAGACAGTCTCCTCTGTTTCCAGGGAAGTAGCATTGCTTCAGCCAGTTCCTGGGCGTTGGAAGGAAATCTGTGTGGTCACTCACTCAAATGACAGTTCCAGAAGTGCACTTCTATTAAAGAAAACAGGTTTGGTTTTGTTCAGTCAGGATCTCACTATGAAGCCAGGCCTGGCCTAGAATCAGCATACTTGTTTCTCGCCTCTGGAATGCTGGAGTTACTAATGTATGCCACCATGCCTGGCCCCTAGCCCTATGTTTTATTAGCTATAGAATTTTAGAAAGTTCATTATCCAGTTTATACTCTTTATTTTAATGTGTCTTAATTTTAATGGTTGAGTTAGTGATTTGCCCAGTATTCGGTTAAAAAGTCTGTTTCTCAATGATCCTAGATACACAAAATGTTATTCTATAGGAAGGATTGCTTTTTAAAATCTTATCACAATATTGTCTGAATCTGAATTTTCACTGGTTGATATTTTTCATGTATACAGCATTTAAGTCATTTCCCCAAACTTTGTACAACTCTGCTCACCTTGAGTTCTGCTAAATGTAAACCATATCTAACCAGGAGGTTGAGTGATCTTCTCTGTGTAATTTACAATCCCTCCCCACTGCATGCATACGCGCAGTGCATGCATACGCGCAGCGCATGCATCTCAGTTCATTTCGTGTTGACACACTGATTCTCTCCTAGAGTCCTAAAAGCTTCAGATGCTCTATGGAGTCTAGGCAGACTTCTTGAGAACATTTAGCATCCTCACCTCCAGCATTTAGAAGAAGAGCGCCCACTGTCTCCTGCAGCCCCCACTCCGACTTACTCTAGTTGGCCTCACGCTTTAAACATTAAAATGAAAACCCAAACCACCAAGCCACCTAGGTCATGCTTTCCACAACCTAAATGCTGTGCTGCTTCCTTTGTGTCCCAAGGAACTCCAAAGAGCTGGGGAAGAAGAACTCCCATACAATTTCCCCTTGCACTTCTCCACATGGCACACACAAAGGTCTGAAGTTCAAGGCCCCACCTAGACTCTGTGTGTGTGTGTGTGTGTGTGTGTGTGTGTGTGTGTGTGTGTGTGTGTGTGTGTGTCTGTTCTGGATCAGAAGCTAAGCCTCACAGAAAATGATGTTACAGAAGTAATAAGACATAGTTTTCATCAGTGGATATACAACCTCCTACAGTAGGGCAGGGTGTGCTCCACAAACAAAGATTAAAATCTATGGACACAAAATGACCTTGGGAATTTAGAAGAAAAGAATGGCTACTTTTCCTGTTCTCTTGATGTTGTAGAACTCAGCCTGTTTCATCCTCCATCCCAACAGGATCAGACGACTGACCTCTGTGCCTTGACAAGTCTCCTGGTCTAAAATAACCTGGAACATAGAATAAAGTACTTGTTCCTGGCTGCTGTCACCAAATTGCTTAAGCTGGGGGATGGGTCTTAAAAGGCCACATTTACATCAGACCTTCAGCATGAACTTAATATAAACCAAAGTGGATGTCATTAGTAGAAGGCTAGAGATAAACCTGGAGCCAACATCAACAACAGGAGAACCACCCCTAGGTACCAGACTGTCCCTGTAAGAACATCCACAAAGGTTTTTTTCATATACCCTTGATAGTTGATCAAATATCAGAGTGACTCCAAGGCAGAAACCTGGAGCAGGGAAGATGATGTAGTGTGGCGTGGTCCTGAGTAATAGAACACATACTTTTTTTGCAGTCAGGAAGCATGAGCTCACATCTACAGAGGAGATCAAATTGGAAGGCTTAGCTAACAGTGAATGGCAACTACTAATTAATTTTTTATTTTTGCATTTGCAACTAGGGTTTGCTTGCTTATAATTTAAAAAACCCAGAGTAAAATAACCTTAAATATATAAAGTCTGAGAGTACAGGCTGCAGAAATGGCTTGCTAAACAATGACAGGAAAATAAGATCTGAGCTAGGAAGAGATTAGCACCACATTTAGCACACCAGTGCATTTGGCCCTGTAGAACTTACACCACTCTGACTCTAGGTAGGAAAAACGTAATGTGAAAACTAATAGCTAGAGCAAAACAAACAACCTGAAAACACAGCACCCTTTTATTTGAAAACAGGAAAATGTTAATTCTCTATAATTCAAGTTAGGAGTTAAATGTATTCCCAAGGCTTAGAAACCATGTTAAGAACAATGTGAGATAAATGTTCTTGGGGCACAGAGTCCCCTGAACTTGTTGCTAATATGGTATGGATTAATGCCCACTGAATTTAACATTCTCTGGAATGTTTTACTTTGAGGAAGGGATGTGATTTCATTGGTTTAAGTGAGAAAAAGTGATTGAGTTTGGGGAGCTGCTAATGAGAACTTTCCTCGTCTTCTTTATGAGGATGTTATGAAATCATGGGAAATGGAACTTGACAACTTACTGCCTTCCGTCAAACACATTGTTTACCGCTTCAGATTGGGAGAGAAGATGGCTCTGTTTAACTATGGTGCCCAGTTTTCCTTGCACACACGATGTCTGATGTGTGCTTTAGTCAGAAGTACATGGGGAAGGGTTGCAGGGAGGCTGACCAGGGTTTCTGACACAGACACCAGAGTGCCTGGAGCCACCAGTGGAGCGTTCATTTATGAGAGCTCCCCGCCTTTGACTTACCCTGTAACTCCTGCCTGGAAAGGTACCAGCTTTTATTGTGCGGGAGGCTTTGCTGCAAAGGCAAGGGCTATTTTCTTTTTTAAGAGCATCCTTAGATGCTGCCTCCAGGGTGCATCTGCTCGATGTTGTGGGTGGGCTGGTTTGGTTATCCCTGTACTCTCCTTGCCCTTCCAGGTCTCCAGAGAGCAGGGGCTCCTCTTGAAAATACAGCTTCCCCGAGTGCCTGGTGTCTTCAGACACCCTTTAATGTGCTGGCATAAAGTAAACGTCATTCTGTGATAGGTTTTATGGACAAGTGCTTTCTGGGCTCCTTGAGATGTGCTCACATACTGAATCCAAGTACCTTTACAACCATTAATGACAGCGCACCAAGCTTTGTTCTAAAGCGTCCTCCTGATGTGTGTCCAAGGGCAGGCTACAATTAGAGCAGTTTGAACATGGGGAATTTCTATTTTATTTTTTTATTTTACCTTTACTTGGACAGCCTCTGTTACTTTTCTAAGCTCTCCCAGCTGGAGGTTTGGCGAAGGTTTTATTATTTTCTGTAGTACTCCAAAAATGAAAGAAATGTACCAGGAAGGAAATTTGGAAAATAACACTTAAACTTGTGAAACTCAGCAGTTACCTTAAAGCCTTTCTACTCCAGCCAGTACATGGGATCCATAGCAAGGCTTTGCTTTGTGTGAGGGGTGTTTCCTCCCTCTCTATTTGCAGGACAGTGCAGGTTTCGAGCATGTCGAATGCAAACAGGGCTACCTCGGCAGCTTTCCAGGCTTGGGAAGCCACCTCACCCTTGAAAAATGGAACCTAGCTCTGTCTTTGCCCTCACCTTGAATTTTGGGTCCAAGGTGGTAGTGCTACGGCATGCAGTTTGGTGAGCTGCATGGGTGGACCTCCACCGCAAGCCAGCCGTGACATTGTGCTGCAAATTGTGCTCCCACTTGGTTTGTGCAGCAGCCTGGTTATGAGGAGGACTTGCAGTGAAGGATGATGAGCAGCAGAAAGGGAGGAAAACCTGGCCAGGACTCCTTGCTGCCCAGCTCCTCTTTTATTGGCTGGTCAGCAATGCCTGTCTGGGCGGAAGATTCCTCACATCCCCAAAATGCTAGGTCTGCAGAGCAGGAGGTTGAGAGTGTATTGGCTTTAAGCAGATCTTGTTCTATGAGACCCAAGCAACAGAGTGTAATGTCGAAATCTGAGAGGCTGCTGTTACTTTTTCACCTGCTGAGCCAGACACGTGAGGAGAGTTGGGAAGTGGCGGGAGCCTTCTCTAAAGTGGTGTCATCTTTCACTGCTCACATTCTCCAGGACTCCTGAAGGAGATGGAGAAATAACAGGAGGGTTAGCCTGAAGTGGCTACCATGCCCTCCTAGAATTAGTTCTTCGGATGTTATTTGGACACTTGCTGGACTCTGTACTTAGAGAATGAAACAACAGCAGTACATCAATAAACCAGTTCTGCCCACTGGCTGCATACACAGTTTTGAGCGGCTCCACTGGAGAGAGGTCTGAGTTCAATCCTCAGCAGTGGTGGTAAAAATGTACAGCTGAGGATGGAGCAGGAGCCTGTAACAACCCAAGTTATTATAGTGCTTACTGCAAATGATGTTTATAATACAATCTATGCTGTTTCATAATAACTCCTGGCTAGCGTTTCTTTCCAGCCCAGTTCTCAAAATTGAATGTCCATCAGGGTTACCACATGGCTTGTTAAACCAGATTTAAGGTCACACTCCTGAAGGTTCTGAGACCAGGAGACGAGGGGTGGAGTTTGACAATCAGTTTGAACCTGTTGCAAGTTTCTAGATGCTGCTAACGCTACTGGCATGCTGGTTGCACTTTGAGAGCCAAGGTTGCCCACCAGTTACATATTCAGCCAAAACTAGGCATCATTTTGAGCACATATTAATAATTTATTAATTCTGCCAGAAGGTTTAATTAGTGCTAATTACACAGGTAAATAATTGCTTGAACAAGGCAGGGTCAGAAGAGGTGTTATTAAAAGATGAAAAGTGGGTTACATTCAAATTTTATTGATCAAGAAGCAAAACAAAAATTTAAGAAGAAAAACAGTTATATATTGACTCTATATCATATTCTTGATGTAAATATTTTCATTTATTTTTTTTCTCTAGCTCTATGACTTCCCAAAACTCTCTGCAATGAGTTGCTTTCTTTTTTATGTTCTGAATATATCCATATTGCTTCTCAAGAGACAAATCCATGGTATAATATATATATTGTATAATTTTTTTGAAATTATAATATAATTGCATCCCTCCCTCCCTCCCTCTCCTCCCACCACCCTTCTCATGAACCGTGAACCCCCTTTTCCTCTTTCAAATGTATACCCCTTTCCTTTAGTTATTCTCTCTCTCTCTCTCTCTCTCTCTCTCTCTCTCTCTCTCTCTCTCACACACACACACACACACACACACACACACACACACACACACATATATACTCCTAAATACATATATTCAACTTTCTCACTCTGTATAGTATGATTAGTATGCTTTGGGGCAGATCTCTTTAAAGGCTATACTTAATTCATGTTGGTATAATAAAGTGTTTAATGAAGTTGATAACCCATGCACCTTGTTTATAATTCTTAGCTATATTTTGGTCACTTATATTAAAAATCAACTTGTACATTATCATTGCTTTACCCTACTAAGAAAGAGGATATAACTCTAATCTGGTATCAAAGACTATGTGCCTCTATTTTTCTCGTGTGTCTTTACTTGCAAAATGATTTTTAAAACTCACTTCCACTGATTTATCTTTGTGGTAAAACCATGCAGGGAATAACCCCCTGGTACTATTTTACAAATGCATTTGTTTTGCTTGTTATAAAAGAATAGTAGATGTATTTTGCTGGTGACTGGAAATTCTTAAAGAATATATGTATGTGCTTTCCTTTAGAGGTTTATAAAATTACAAATTTTGATTAATCCATGTGTAAATATTTATAAGATGCAGATGTACAAAAGGTTTTGTGGAATTGTTCAATTCTTTCATCCTCTAGCCCATAAGTTAACAATCTGACACACTGCATTCCATGTCATGGTAACATCTGAAGTTTCATGGAGGCGTCTCTGACTTAAAAAATATCCCATCATTCCAGAGTTCACACATCAGGCTGAGATAGCGATAACAAGGAAACAACAATGGATTGCATCCTGTCAAGTAGAATAATTAATTCCAACATTATTCATAATAATAATATGAATATGTACTCAGACTTACATATGTGAGAGGGCTGGTAAAGATCTAATAGAAGGCATTTATACCCATTTTCTACATCTCCAGTGCTTTGGCTTCACAATTTTATTTTTAGTTGTATTACAATTAAATTCAACTGAGAAATCATTAGTTGAATGAGCATTTGAGGCATATTGCAGACACAATGCAGCATTCCAACCCTGCTGCTTCCAGTTGAAAATGTGGATAGGGTAGAAGTATAACAGAAAAGATAAGAAAATGCTCAAATGCACATAATTTAGCATATTATATAAGAACCTCTTTTTGTTCTGTTCTATTCGAGCTCATACCTTGTGTGCATAAGTTTGTCTTCTGAATGGAAGTTATTAGCTCCCTTTAGGGTAGGGTCCTCTCATTTTGTACATTGCTGTGATCCTGGTACCTAATACAATACCTGCCATTTTCAGCACTCTAAATATTATTAATGAAATGACTAAAGAGTATTGAGTACATGCCTGAAAGTTGCATGAAGAGAACTATGTTATGTACAATGCTTTCTGTATTTTATACTTACTTCCATGGTGGGACTGTAAACATTAAATGACAACTTCAGGAAGAAGATATAACTCACAGTAGAGCACTTGCTAAGCATGCTTGAGACCCTTAGTTCCATCCCCAGAAACACACACACATGCACACACCACAAATACACACCACACACATGTACACTACTACACACACAAACAAAACACACATACACATACCACACACACACAAACACACCACACCACACACAAAAATACACACCGTACACAACCTACCATACATACATCACACAAACACACACACACACACACACACACACACACACACACACACATTCCCCCATACCATACACACTGTACCATTCACATGGAAAAAATCTCTAAAAACCCCAAATCCCCCCAAACCAAGCAACTTTGTTATAGTATGTTACTATAATTAATCCTGTTTTTAATTGTTATTGTTTATTTTTGAAATGAGGTCTTTTTTTAAAACCCAGGCTAAACTTGAGTTCCCCATCTGCCTTCCAAGTGTTAAAATAACAACATGCCATGACAACAATCTTATTTACTGTTGTTAATATCTTATGCTGTTTATTTATTTTTGTTTAAAATGTTTACAAAGTTAATTATGTAGAGTTTAACATAGGTGTGTACATTTGGAGAGAGAGAGAGAGAGAGAGAGAGAGAGAGAGAGAGAGAGAGAGAGAGAGATATTTGATACCATAGCTTAGGGATCCACCAAGGACCTTGAAATGTATCTCCTGCTTGGAAGGGAGGGGACTGATCATTTTAGTAAAAATAAAGTATCATATTTTTTCAAGACATTTGCCATCTTCCATAAATTGGGAATCATTTTGGGGGCTCTGGTCTGAGACCTGATTACAAAATATTTGAATTTCAGTGCCATCTTGTCACTAACTTAGTGGGTCAGTGCACAAGGCATTTACTAATAAGGCGAATTTCCTTGATGCCTGACCTATTCCCGGGAGTAAGGTAGTCATTAAGGACTCTACGTCACATGTTGTCTTTATTGCTTCTGTAACTATTTCCCCTGCAATATCAGTTGAATCTACTATACAAGATGAATGCTGTGTGCAAAGTTTCGGTATATTCTAAGAAAAAAATGTCCATTACTATTTTTCAGTTAGTTTGCATGTTCCAAAGGAAGCATTTGGGGAAAATGGCATGTAACAATTTGAGTTGTTTGGGGATTTAAATACAAAATTCTTAATACCACCTTCTATAAAAATTAAGCACAGATTTTATAGCACAATGTTCTCCATTTTATTTAAGAAATTCCTCCAAAGAAACAATTTAAATAAGAGCTGACCCCTTCCCCTTCATTCCACAGTGGCACGTGGTCAGATGGAAAGTTCCATGAGAAATTCTCTAATGTCTTTTGTGCATTAACATTTCAAATCTCAATTTAAGTATCCACAGATCTCATTTTTAATAAACTTAACAAAACTCAGGTAATTTCCTAAACTTTTGTGATTGAAGGACAGCAGTGGGTACAGATGTATTTTTTTGAAAAGATGTACAGCTATGAGCGAAGCCCCAAATCAATTATCTATAAGAAATAACACATGGAAAGAAATTAATGAAAAAAGAAGAATTTCAACTATATGATTCTCTGGTCTGCTACCTGCAGGCAACAAATGTAAATGGGAGGAAAAAAAATCAACATTCTTTTGGCAGATAAGGAGAAAAATTAATAAAACCGTTTCTTTCCTACCAGATCCCCTGATGCCACTATTGTTGGAAGTGGGTGACTGCAGAAACAGCTGGTTCTCCCCAAGTACTATATTTTTTAGACTACAGAAATAAGGTTTTATTCTTGCTGTTAAGCTCAATTACAGGAGTTAGTCCGGATCTGCACTGTCCAAAGAGCATTCCTCTTCCCTGTCCCTTCTCATTAAATGACTCTGTGGGACATGCATGAGACAAATGTAATAGGAACCGAGTGAGGAGCGTTTTGCAATGTGCCCACAGGATAATGATGATTCATGAGAAAGTCTGAACATAAGAGCTGAGATGAACTACGGAGAGCCACAAGATACATCCAAGACTAAGTAAGAAAAAAACCCACCTGCTTTAAAAAGAGGGGCACCTTTACTAGAGATTCAAGTCTTTATATTGAAGCCTTTTCCCCTTCAACATCTAATTGCACTACTAAGCTATCATATATATATATATATATATATATATATATATATATATATATCATACATATACATATATATTACTGTTTCCCATTAAAAGGCTTTATATTTTGTGTATTATGAATATTACCTTGAAATTAATAAAGAAACGCAAGGTAAAGTACAGGTAAATAGACACCAAGACAGTTAATATAAATCCCCTGGCTTATTTCATCACATAGAGGAAATTTTAAATTAGCTTAAAAACTTGTCTATTTACAGCTTAAATGTGAGTCTAAATCTGTACCTTTTTAAAATATGTTTATAAATTTAAAAAGTAACATCACTAGGCAAATGTAGTATAGTTGTTATATGATAATTCAAGCAGGGTATATATATATATATATGGCTTACACTGTGATTTTTGGAAGTCCCTATTGATGTGCCTGGTGTGTGTGTGCCTCTGTGTGTGTGTGTGTGTGTGTGTGTGTGTGTGTGTGTGTGTGTGTGTGTGTATGTGTGTGTGTGTGTGCCTGTGTGTGTTTGTGTGTACGCACCTGTGCATATGTGCATGCTTGTGCATACATATTTATGAGTTTTCTTACTTCTTTGTCTGAATACATCTGTTACAGAGGAATTATGAAAGGGACATAACACAGAAGTAAGAGATTTGGACAAAGCCAGGTTGGGGATTTAGCTCAGTGGTAGAGCACTTGCCTAACAAGTGCAAGGCCCTGGGTTAGATCCTCAGTTCCAAAAAATAAAAAAAGTAAAAAAAGAAAAGAGATTTGGACAAAGCCTCACTGTTTTCATTTTCTTAATTGATTAACATTTTTGAAAATTTTACTCCATTAGTGTGGATACCTTGTTCTGTGCATGCACAAGTAACAAAGTTTGTGAAGATGTTTTAAGTTTCAACTGTTTATTTGATACTAGTACAAAGAGTGAAAAGCAACCTATATTAAAAAAAAAATACCAACAAACAAAATCCACCAGAATGAAAAGGTCTGGAAATATTTGTGTGTGTTTTCAAGGGAAAACTCAACGACCAGAATTTCTGAGCACACTGTGATGGATTATTGTAATTATTAGAAATGATAATATTTTAATGTGACTTTCTTTCCACCTGTCAGTTGTAATCAAGACTGCCCAGTATTCAGAAACAATCTCATTTTACTAGGTGGCTAGCCTTGTGCAGCCTGTAGAATGCTTAGAATATTAATGTGTGGAAGAGATTGAATGTTCTCTGTAGCTTGCCTTTGACAGTGTTCTGTTTTAATCAAAATGCATGCAAAATCAAACCAAGATAATATATAATAAATTAATGCCAATGGCTGTTTAAGAAGAAAGATTTTGTATAAAGGATATTGCATTCGAAACATAGAACTTGGTATTTCTTTCTCCCTGTTCCAAACATGACACTCTATGTTAATTTCTACAAAACTGAATTTCTTTTATTGGTGCCCCTTATTCTGAAACACTTTGAATTATCTAGACAAAGACATTCTGATATTTACCTGAGAGTTGCCCTACATATAGCAGACTGCCAAGACAGAAGTTACAGAGGAAAACAATGTATGAAAGACACATGTTGGATTCTGATATTTACTTGCTGATCACTACTTTCTTACTATTCCTCATGCTGTTGCCAATTTTAATCTTTCTGTATTTCACATGTTGTTTATATATTATCCTCAAATTTCCTTTGCCTACTTCTAGCTCTAACTTCAGTTGCTATGGATATATTTGGGGTATTTCTTTAGCCCCCTGAAATTGTGGTGACATTTTCTCAAAAATTCCTTCACCCAGGGGATTAACTATAACCTACCTGCTGCATGGCCATATATGTATGATCTGTTATTTTACATTTCACTCAGTGATCTTGTTACCATGGTATAGAACAGATAGACTTAATCTTTAACATCTCATGTGTCCCTTTTCAACTTTGGGTCATTTAAATCATCACCATATGTCAAATTCCAGGATAGGCACACAGTAGGCTGGGCTTTGCATGCAGCTGAGGCCCTGGGCTGCTCAGTACCATCAAGTTCTGTGAATCTTGTGAACATACTGGACCTTTCTTTTTCTTTTATTTCTGGAACACAGAGGTAGCTATGGCCAATTCAAATTGGCCCTGAGCACACAATTGTTTCTCTGCCCTAAAAGCAGAACACATACTTTGCACCCAGGCATGCTAGTTTATTCTCTGAGACAATGAAGAGCAGAGTAGACTTCCCTTTAGTTTGTAGTCATAGTTCTAGATAGATAGCTATTTTTTAGTATTTTAAAATCAGGTAAATGTTGATGTTTATAAACACCAAGACTATTAATTCTGGCAAGAGAGTTTGAATATCTATAAATCAGACACAATTGAAGAACTGAAATTCAGATTTCCTCACACTTGCCTGCCAAGTGGCCTCAATCAGAAGTAATTTTCTCCATGAGGGCACATGGAGCTTGGTTGTGAGCCTTTTCTGAGGAGATATTATTTGTGTCAAATTACATGTGGTGATTTTCCTGCAGTGGACTCCGTGCCCACTAATCCATACCCAGGAGGTCTCTCCATTCCTTCCTTCATTGGTGCTATTAATTATACTTGGGTTTCAAGTGTCTTTTATTTACCCTTTTAAAATGTTAGTTTATGGCCACCAATTATCTGCGCAGTTTCCTGTTAAAGAAATAGTATGAAAAGGAGAGTGAGATCCTACTTTAAAACGTAAATACTATGCATTTTAAGAGAAACCTCTTTCTCAGCATCTGGCTTGATGGTTCAAGAAGTGGCTAGTAATTTTACATTTGAAAGTGCAGTACATTCTATGAAGCTGCATTTACTTTGAGAGGAATGCAAATGGACTATTTAATCATCTCCCTGTGTCTCATTCTAAATACTGGCACTGAGTTCTCACACCTTTTGAACAAATGAGCCCAAAACCCTTTACCATGTTTAAGTTTTGAACATAAATGCTCCTTTTCAGTTACATGCTTGTCCTCACAAAGAGGTACCTAAAAACATATTTTTAACTCTTGGATATGCAATGGAATTATCAATTATAAGTTTTTCATAAACCTAGAAATGAAAGTAAAGTGCACATTTCAAATCTGTACACCTATTCAAGATCAACAGGACATTAACTGAGTTTGAGGTTTACTGAGTATAAAGCAGCGTTGCAGGGTTTTGTTTTCTTCTATAAGATCATAGGAGCAAGATTTTAATACAACTCTCAAAATTTAGTTTAATATATTACTGGAGCCAATTTTCTATTCTGTGTTTTAATTATTCAGTAACATTATATTTAATAAGAGATCTTGCAAAATTTTTTATCATATCTGTTTCAATTTTAAAGGGAAAGTATATAATGTTAATTTTATTTTTATAATATGCATGCATTTTCTCTAGGTATGAAGGATTTTATGCTTTCCATGTTTTATACAGGAACTATTCAAATATTTATTATATTATTGGAAGTTATTTCTGTAAGCAAAATTCAGAGTGTATATTTTCAAAGAAAAATATGACCCCCAAAGGACTATATAATGTCATTTCTGTTGTAACTGATATTAAATCAGTTATTTTACAAATTGATCCAGTATGGATTATATAAAAAATGAAGATGATCAATCAGATATTTTATTTTGGGTGTCCACATAAAGATCTGAATTTTATGGAAGAGAAAAACATATACTTTGGTTAACTTCTAGCAGTCAGAAGAGCAAGACACCTGGTTTTAAAGCTAACTTATTAAATGCCTATGGAAAAAAATTGGAGAATGTGGACTAACCACTTTCTAACACCTTCATGTTAGGAGTTACTTGTATTTTAGAGTTTTGTTTCTGAAAGAAAATATTTATAACTACTGTACACTGGTTTGCATGGAAATGCACGATGTTAAAGAGAGGGTGTTCAAAATGCCACACTTGTAAATGAACAACTTCACTTAGTGATCTGTGCCATTGCTCTGTTAGCTGAGTGCCTTTCCTGACCATAAAACTGAGAGGACACTGGCTGCACAATAGACCATGTAAGAAAGCACTCTGCAACTCCTACATCAAACACAAATGAGACCTTTTTTTAACATTTTCCTTTTTACCAAACATTACATTAAATACTTTAGGAAAAAAAAAATAAGGAAATGTCATCCACTAGCGTCTTTACTAGATAAATCA
Source organism: Onychomys torridus (assembly GCF_903995425.1). Classification (NCBI taxonomy): domain Eukaryota; kingdom Metazoa; phylum Chordata; class Mammalia; order Rodentia; family Cricetidae; genus Onychomys; species Onychomys torridus. The sequence continues at coordinate 8,094,447 of NC_050458.1, forward strand.
TTAGAAAATGGACTAATAAGCGAAACAAACCCATCTGAGGGGAGAGATATCTTGCTACTATTTTATATGTGGCTTGGAGGTCTTGTTATTTGACATAACCGTTCAAATATTATAAATGTTAGACTTGAAATTGTCAATAACATATTAAAACTAATATGAGATCTATGAATTTACTTAGTTTTGACTCCTCAATTTTAAGTGCAACAATTACCAGGATATTAAAAATAAACACTTCTTGTTGAGTTATATAAGGGAAAAATTTTGTAGAGGACAAACAATCCCTAAAGGAAAAGTGTTGCTTGGGCGTGCCTTAATTTAAATGCATGAAATTAATTCTGTCCCTGCAAATGTATCTTGTCAGTTCAGTCCTGAGGAAACTCACTTGAGTGACAGTCCTGCACACACCACTGGATGCAGGCACATTGGCCTACACAGATATAAAAACAATAGTATTGAAGCATTTAAAATGATAAGATTTCTCTTTGACCCTAAATTTCATTTTTTCTACTACATTTGGAGAGAGAGAGAGAGAGAGAGAGAGAGAGAGAGAGAGAGAGAGAGAAGAGACACAGAGGCAAAAAACTTAATTCTGAAAGCATTTATCCTGTCAAGACCAGTGACAGAGTGACAATTAGTACAGATTACCATAATTGTGCTCTGTGGATGAAAATGCCATATTATTTCTTTTGGAGTAAACGCAGGCTTCTACTTGGTAAAGCAAGTCAGAAGGTTATTTCTTTAACAGCATGGTGTTCCCATGTCACCCACTTCAGAGCCTCTGCAGAACTGCAGCCCTCCCTTTCTCTTTCAGTAAGATAGGTCCATGTGCCCCACACTCCCTGTTGAGGGATTGTATTTTTATTACTGAAAAAGTATCACATAAATACAAATTACATTTTTTCATTAGGAAACTACTTTTCATTTGAGGAAAAATTCAATTAATTGTGAATAGGGTCATGCTTTCACCAGGGAGAGAAATATGTAATTTTTCTTTAAGCCTCAAACACATGTAATGAAATCTTTTCTTGGAATCCACTCTTAAGATGGATTTTTAAAAGTATAGACATTATTATTAAAATCTCAGTTCAATTAAAATGCATTCAGTTACTGTAAATCTTTATTAAAATCGCAGGTGAAATTGTCCAAATGTGTAAGGGAGAGCCGTGCTTCTTTACCATGCAGTGAATTCTAACATGAACAGACCGTGCACAGGTTTGCACTTTAAGGCAGAATATCCTGAAAGCTTGGTACAGGGCTTGGGGAGGGGGAAATGGAGATGGTAGTTACTTCCTGTCATCACAGGCATCAGCTTGCTTTGCCTTCTTAATGAAGGCAGTGTTTCTTTGTTTTGTTTTGTTTTTAATCCCACTTTTACAATTTTACTTATTTTGTAAGTTTCCATACATGTATGTATTGTATATTGAACATATTCACTTCCCATGACCCCCTACCTACCGTTTCTTAGGTGGCACTAGTGTGTGTGAGTCCCCTTAAGATAGGATACTATAATTCTCTTCCCTCACCTCTGTAATCAAAATCACCCCATGTAAAGGGTTTTTATTTCGCTCCCTTCCTTGGATGTTTTTGGTACAGTGTCCCTGGTTCTTTTTCAAGGGCCGCTGGAAGATGCCATTGAGGATGAAGATGAAGAGTATCCATCAGAGGAGGCTGAAGGCATCGCCAAAGGGGACTTTCCACTGGAGGAAAGTTTCCCACCAGACTTTGGGCCAGAAAATCTGAGCTGTGAAGAAGTGGAGTTCTTTTGTAACAAAGGTAATCCTTGGTGACTGGATGTAGGATGGGAGTCCACATAGGTGGTTTTGGCAAGGTTTTTTTTTTTTAAATGAACTTTAGGATGGAGTAAAAGTATTGATATAAGCAATGATCTTTAATATGGGAAGATTAGGATACAAAAAATTATTTTGTTGTTCAAACAAATTATTTCATTTTGATAACAATCTGTTTTTATATTCAAATATTCTATTACTGATTGGCAAATTCCCTGAGTTCATTTTGTTGTTGTTGTTTACCAGACTAGCTATAACATATTTGACATTTACCAAATTTCTTCTTCTTTCTTTCAACAAGCAGTTACTGAACTCCAATAATTTGCATGGCACTAATACTGAATATAAGCACTGAGTGGTACAGATAACATCCCAGCCTAAGGTTTGGCTCAGTCTTTCTGAAAAGTGAGTCCTGTGGGTGTTAGCTTTCAACACTGCTGCTGCATGTTAGGTTATTGCTCAGAAGAAGTGCATGATCTTTTCCTCTGTGGATCCTCTTTGCATACACACACACACACACACACACACACACACACACACACACACACACACACAGTAATCTGAAAGGTACCTGAGACAAATCTCAGTTGATTTCTAACCTGAACTTTTTTCCTATTTTATTTCCTATTTTTTCTAAAAATAATTTAATGGTTTCACATGGTGCTTTTTATTATTTATTTTCACTGGTTTGTTTAGTCTCTCCTGGGGTAGGACTTATTTTCCTCTTATATCAGCACGTGATGTCATAAGTGTTGGGATCACTTCCTAGGTTTATAACAGCTGCTTCTGCTAATTTATCATGAACATATCCCAGATGTCAAACTGGCTGTGATGCTTTGAGTCTGTATGTCTGTCCCCACCTGCCAATATTTGTGTGTGGTGTGGTGTTTGTGAAAGTACGTCATTAAGTTAAAGATCTGTATATTGTTTTAGACAGTTGAAAGAGTTGTAAGTATGTGTTGACTGTTTCAACAGTCTAAAATCAAGTGTGCTGATACAATAGTTTATAAATGGCCTAGTACCTGTCTTGATGGTCACATGTATTTATATATTATTAAAAGTTCCAATATCACATCCACCTATTGATGGTGTCTTACAAACTAAGGAAGCTAACTCGTTCTTGTCCTCTGTTCAGCAGAGCTACAACCTCACTGGGATTTCCTAGAGAGCCAACAGTGGCCTCATAACATGGTATTTGTCTCCAGGACAAAGGAAATTGACTGAAAAAAAATATGAAGTATAAAACAGTCTTATCCATAGGCTCAGATTTCAGGCCAATTTAAAGTTTCCTTTAGATGTTCTGGATTCTGAGCCTGTCCCTTGAGGATCTGTAGTCTAGGCAATGCATGAAAGCACCTGCTGAGGTGTTGAGCTATATTAGTTTATAATTGTATCTGACACCACCTTATTTTCCATTGTTTCTACAAAATGTATATTTCTATGTTTATTATAAAGTATCATTTATGTATAGTATCATTTAAAAAGAGAGAGAGAGAAAGAGAAATCTAAGGATGAAAGGCATTGGTCCCTTCCTCCCTTTGGGATCTTATGGTTAAAGAGTTAAGACACAAATTTAGATCTTTAGTAATGTAACTATGTAATGAAAATAAATAAAATTAATAATTGCATTAATTAAGTGATGGTAAATATTATTACATGCAGTTTTAATTTGGGGATGATCATTACTAAAGGATTATGGTTAGTAAAAGAACTTAGTAAAGGTAAAGCTTTAGGTAATTTCTTGGAGGTAGATAGACTTAGAACAAATGGTTTTTTGAAGATAGTCTTGAGACAATAATATTCATCTACACTAATATGAATCTGGACTCAATGTAATAACAAGCATTTGGGAAATGAAAAGAACATTGAATTATAAGTATTATGAATGTTATTTAATAGATATGACTATTTGATAAACACTTGGAAATTCTAAGATATTTTAAATGTATAACAAACACTTAATAGCACAGACATTGTATTAAATAGTATAGAATGTATGTATTATAAAACAATTTTTTATTTGAAACAAAATTGTCATCCATGGAAATAAGAATGGTTATTTTCATGTACTACCTTTACTATAAATGCTAATATTACTATTTATTTTACTGTAGCCTTATGAAATAGGAGAGAATCACATTATTTTACTCTTATAGACTAGGCATTTCCCTTGAAGTTAAACTTATACAAAAGGAAGACAATGCTAACAGAGAGTGTATACTGGTGTTGTAAGAGGACTGTAGTCTCATGCTCTTTCTTTAACTTGTATTGTTTAAATACAATTGGAGGAGAAAATATTCTCACCTGAAAAGGGGAATGCAGCCTCTGTGTAGACAATGACATCTGTCTCAGTGACATACGTTTTAACTTCCTTTGTAATAGCAGAGGGAAGACAGGTTGGCCATTAAAACAGGAGAATAATTTAAAGGCTTAAGGAAACAGGTATTGTGACTGAAGAAGTGGGTATGAATGTTCTTCTTAAAAAGCGTATTTTTACTGAAAACCTGGATTTTGTACTCATTCTTGACCATCTATGACAACTCTAAAACTGTCATTCTATAACAGAAAGTGAGCTAAACTGTTTAGAGTTTCTTCTTCTAAAGACATTTCTATGATCAAAATCTAGCAATGATCTACTTATTTTAATGACTTCCCATTATAAATTTTAGAACTTGGGTGTATGTTCTTAATAAGCAGTTGTTAGCTTAAGATCTCATAGCATAATCCACAAATAGAGTATCTTAATTCTTCAAGCAAGAAATATTGACTCAAGTTCAGGGAGAATAAGAAGCATACTTACAAAGTGACTGTATCCTCATTGATATTTTAGTACTGGATTTTGTGTAAGTCATGATATGCTATTGTAATTATCTAGCTTTTTGAAGAATAAGAGACAAATAACTTTATTCTTTAAGTATATGTGAAAACACTGCTTTTTATAGGTCAAAGTTTTTACTTTTGTAGTAGTTCCTATCAAGTAGGCTATTTTCAATGGTTAGAATAATAATTTCACTTTCTATAGTGTATTTTTCTTGACTTTCCTAAAGTCATCTCTTCTCTAGCTAAAGGGCAAGAGTTTGTGCACATCTGGACAAAGTCATTAATATTAAAGCTGTGGGTCCCTCTAAACCATGCTATCAAATATTGGAAAGTTCAGTCTAGTAAAGATAAAATCACAAAAAGTGTAATTTGTATTTTATGTTTCTTTAATATGTTAACATCTCAATGATGTGGTTGTTTCTCAGCTATATTGCTGTTCGAGTTGCAGGCCTAAGATTTACAAGTTCCATAGAAGATCACCAAAGTTTCTCACTTTCACACACAAAAACGAGACTTGTTTACAATAAGAAGTGTCTTCAAACTGGTTTGGGCCTTGGATACTTTAAAATGTTGGACAAAGGGTAAAGTGATGGCTCAGGTCCTAACATTTTCTTTTGTTCTAAACTGCCTGGCTTCTTGCCTCCACAGCATCTGTGACAGGAAGGGAACAAGCAAGAATTATTTCCTTGAATTTGCAGATGACGGAGACATCCACACGGGGCCCATAAGTGTTACATATTTCCTGTGATATTGAATTATTTGCTTCAGTTATTCCATCTTCCTTTCTCTATTTAATGTAGAAAACATGGACATATATTCATGCATGTGTAAAACTAAGCCTAGTGTTAATAATTAGTCCAAGTGGGATTCCAAACTCAAATATTTAAGTTTGTTAATGAATGAAGTCAAGTAAATATTTTGGGGATACATTTCAGGAGAATGTCACAGGATGTGTGAACAGGAAGGAAAGGGTCAGATAGGTGTCTCTGTAATGTAGTAAGCTGCTGAACTATGGAAAAAATCTCCAAAAACTATATGTCAACAGTAACCTGAGTTGTTAATAACAATGATCTGGGGAAGTTACTATGGGTCTTTAGAAATTGTCCTGTGATACTATGGTCGCTAAAGAAGTTAAGAAGCAATATAATACCATCAACTTTGGCATTAGAAGACAGAAAACCCAAATTCTTTTCCTAGCATCTAGATATAAAGAATGGTCAGAGAGATTATTGAATAGTGTGCACACCTAAGAGTCATTTGGGAAGATCACAGTTGACAAAAGACTGCGAAATGGAAATCTATGGAATAAGGAAACATATTGTGTAATGATGGATATTCTCATGTGTTCAAAGAGTTTATATAAGTAATATAAAGGGAACAGATATTTTAAGTACTCTTTTAAATTGAGAATTGTAAGGTACATTAAGAAAGTAGACTAGAACCCAGGTTGGAGTTAATGCTAGGCCTAGCAGTAGTTATTATGGAATTAAACACAAAAACACACTGATACTGAATCAGGTTACTGGAAGTTTCCAGTCCTGTTCCACAGATAAACTCAGTGGAGCTCAACCTGCACAGTAATATGCATCTATAACAACAAATAGCAGTCTCTATCCCAAGAAAAAAGCAAGGGTTCATGAAAGAACCAAACTCATACCGTGTGTGGTGGGCAATGTTGAGCACGTGAGGAGAACCAGGGTGGTTTGGAGTAGCGGCGTAACACTATATCTATGTATGGAGACACACTTTGGATTTTATAAAGAGTGGTGAGAAAGACAGACATTGAGTAGAGTGCATAAGAAAGCTGCGGGCTTCTAGAACTTCCTCACATGTGTGTATTTGAGTGGCTAGTGTTGGACAAAGCCAACAGCGGATAGCAGAGAGGTGGAGGGGGGACTGACCAGTACAGTCATACTTACAGGATTTGCTGCTCCAGGAGACTGTTGGATCCCACCACCGTGAAAGTTGTAAGGAAGAGGATTGTGAAAGGGAGATGTGGGCTAGAGAAGACCCAAAGTTAGGAGGTAGCTTGCATTTGCCTAGTGAATACCGTCCACAGAAAACGGAGGTGGAGGCAGGAACTGAGGCAGGTAAACTGGGGAAGCTGTCAGGAAATACAAATAACCCGATCAGAATCATCCCTTTAGCCAAGTGCTTGATGAGACTCCTTCTGTAGCCCATTAATACAAATTCCACTGAAGCATTTTGTGGGTGTTTGGGGAAAATCTGTGTCACCTTGGTCCTTTCCACCTCAGCAGAGTTGGGTCAGTGTTTTCTACAGATTCCCACATCCTTGAATAAGAAAAGCAAAGAGTAGGAAGCCAGCAAATTGGAACAAACTGGAACAGGCTTTATTATTGTGCTTAGGGAGATTGGCTGCTAGACCCATTGAGCTGTCCCTCCTCCCCTCCCCCTCTCCTCTGTAGATTTGTTTAGAAATTAGTAACAATGGGAAGGCTGTATCATTCCTCGGACTTTATGGAACAGCCGAAGCCTAGATTGTTAGCATTGTTCTTTTTATGCTTGCCCTCAAACATGTGGGTTCCGCTAGCTTTACAGCCGCTCCTCATCGCAGACATTCCTGTTACTTTGTCTTTCAGTTCCTTCTTTTCTCTGGATATTTTCTCAGTAAAGAAGTCTGTTTCCATCTCCTCTTCAGCTGGGTTCGTTCCCTGCTTGGCTTTCCTGCAGCATCGACTCCTTCTCAGATGCCGGGTAACAGAACCCGAACCTGCCGAAGTCAGGCATACTGCAGTCACTTTGAACTCAATAAAGGAGGGGAGAGCTACAAAGTTCTTCCTTTTTTTCTTAACGGGATTAAGAAGCTCAGCTCCTTAAATTCTCGAATATAACATTGACATTTCCAGGCTGTGCTTGGACCAGGGAGTTCAAAGAGAAGGAGTGGACCAGCAAAGCCAATATGACTTTGTTTTTTACCTTGCTGGAGGAGCTGTTTGCGCAAATCGCCTATAAGCTTATTGACCTGAATCTTTGACTCCTTGTTTTTCCTGGATTTGGCGGGAGTGGAGACACTGATGGAGGGCTGATAGGGCTGATTGAACAGCCCCCAGCTTTGCTTGGCATGGACCTGGCTCCACTTCTCCACTCCCTCCCTCCCTCCGCATGACATTATTGTTCCTTGGCAAACCTTAGGTTGTCCTGGGCCCAGTTCTCCTTCAAATTGTGTTGTAATGCACTTTAAAAATCACCGTGTTTTTCTTGCATAGGCTATCCCACCATAAGAACTGAAAAGTGATGGGGCTTTGTTTTGTTTTGTTTTTAGGAACTAGAAATAGAAATGAGAGTCTTGTCCTATCTGTGTTTTTATCTTGTGATACACAGTACAGCTGTGACAGTACTGTCATTCTCCACACAAATGCTCCTCAGAATCTGGGAGCATTTTTTAAAATGACAGTCATTGGGAAGGTGAGTGGGCACCCGAGCAAGCACCATAGTAACACAAGAGAAGACAGGCATGTTTGTGTTGGAGTTGTTTGTTTGGGGAAACCAGATGACTAAGTAGTTTTTTTCTGTGACGTGATGTTCCATATATAAGGGCCAGGTGAAGCTTTGTCCACCTAACTCACCTCGGACCCTCAATCAAGACAAAAATACCAATAAGGTGAAAACATTGATTTTGCCCATTATTTGAACCAGCTCCTACTCTGGTATTGATACCATATCCTACTTGGTTTTTTGCATTTTTCTTACTTAAATGGCCATCAGCATTTCACAAGTGCAATCTGCCAAAGTTCTTTTACAAAATGAATTTGAACTTGGTAAGACATGTGACTGACATTCATTCTGTTAGAATTTCTGATGTAATCTCATGTCATAATAAAGTATATTTCTTTTTGTCTAGCTAAATGCATAAGGCTTTTGGAGGTTTTTCCTCCTTTTCATGATATCCTTATTTTAAATAAGCAATATGTTTATAACAGCAAGAATGAAATTATTATAAGGCCCATTTACTTATAATTTATAAAATGTGTTTGTTGGTTTAAAATGTAAAGATTTTGCAAGAGCAAGAACATTTTTTGACTTGTAAGATTTATTTAGGTTTGTTGTTTGTTCAGAATGTTAAAAGTCATAATAATAATAATAAGAATGTATTTAATCTCCTGGTACTGTATTTATATAAAATTAACCATTTAGTTATTAGGAGACACATGCATTATTGATTGGCTCTTTCAGTTATAATCTAGATATTGAATAAATTAATCATTAGATTTAGCTGAATAATATGTAAGAGAACCACCTATTTGTAAGACTATTTTAATTTCTCCATTTTCTTGGTGATGTTTTAGACTGAAAAGGGATTCTGTGTTTCTTAAGAAAGCATTTTTAATTGAATTTCGGTTATATTTAAAGTCTGTCTAAAGTCATCTGTATTTGAGCTCCATTCTCCTGTTTGCCAAGCATTCCTATTGCCTAGCTCTGTTTATTTTCCTATTTCAAAGAAAACTATAAGTATAAATAGCTTTGGTAATGCCTGGGTAGCCAATTTACTTTAACTGTATGAATTAGGTGGGTTCATAAGCCTCACTGTTAACTGGTGATCGAATTAGGATTTAAGAGAAAATGGTCACTCTGTAGGAAACATTTCGTGGAAATAGCTGTGTCTCCTCCACTTTATATCCTTAAACATTGCAAATGATTTCCAGTTGCATGGTCCAGCACTACCATTTAGTAAGTTTAAATCCAATAGGTTTTTCAAAGCTCTTAATCTTCTCACATAAAATTTGCATTTTCTTGTTAGTATGTAAAATTCTCCCAGTGCTTTTGTTATCATTGGAGAAGCAACAGGCAGTCTTAGGCATTTGCCCATCCTTTACCTGATGGGATAATCTTTATCTCTGGTAGCCCTAAACGTAGAAAGTATAGAGGGAAATGTAGAAAGCTGTGATATGATGAATTTAATTATAGTAATAAAGTTAGTCACTTTTTGTTGTTCTTAAAAGGTCAAATAACAATAGCTAGATGTGTTGTACCAATAAACCCTGGTAATGAGTGCAGACTGTCCCCTCAGTGCTTCCCTTGTCTCTCTGAGATTAGACAGATCAGCTTTGAGACTGTGTACCAATTACAGTAACTGTAATAATGGTAATAACAACTTTCATTTTCTGATTGTCCCTGGAAATCAGGAATCTGTTGTATGCATACCATTTCTACTCAGCTTACGGTCTTGCAGGGTAGACACCATTTTTACTTCTTTCTTAGTTTTGGTATCTTGATCAAAGTCACAAAACCACTAAAGGTTAATACAAAACTGCTAAAGGTTAATACCACAGTAAAATGAGAGGATTGGGAAGATGCTCACTGGATAGGGCATCTGTAGGACAAGTGTGGAGGACCTGAGTTCAGATCCCTATAGCTCACCAACATCCTGGCAGGAATGGATGTGGTCACCAATTTCAGTATTTGGGAAGCAAAGACAGGAGGGCAGTCCCTTGGCACAAGCTCTTTAGCAACCCACATTGGGCAAGCTCAGGGTTAGGGGAGAGACCTTGCTTTAATAAATAAAGTGGGGAGCAATTGAGAAAAACACCCAGTGTCAACTCCAGGCCTCTTCATGTATGAGCACACATGTGCGTGTGCAGATACACACATATGAACACACATGAATACACATTCCACACACATAAAAACATTAAAGTCAGGTATTGGTGGCTAGCAGATGTAATCCCAATATCCAGGAGGCTGAGGCAAGAGGACTGCTTCTAGTTGAGGCTAACTTGGACTACAGTTACTCAGTCTCCAAAACACGACTAAATAAATAATAACACAATTTATTAAGTGCCAGCGAGCATTGGCATTTAATAAAATTAGGGAAATATTTTCTGATACCCATTATGAAATAATTCTTTTAGGAGATGGAAACCTCTGAAGAAGTCTAACCCTCACTTTCACAAGGTAGCTTTTACATGAGCTTTCTCAGAAACAACACAAAATAAACAAGACAACAGCAACAAAATCCTTACATGACACAACAGTCAAAAAATATGAAATTTTACCAAAACCCAAAATCCCAAGTGTTAAGAGAATGAGATATGTGCTTAAAATATTCCTGTCATTTAGTGCCTCTTTAAAGGGTTGGTGGAGGAAAACCAGTTTGCAGTCCAGAGAGAGGGCGTATCAATGTTGCAAGGGCTATAGTCTTTTTGACGAATTAGTCTTGAAGAGTTGTTAGCCATCCTGGATGTTAGCATGAAATAAGCCATGATTCCTCACTGCTGCTCCCTGGATCCTTGTCTCCAGGCAATTCAAAGGAACAGAGACACACCAGAGTGTGCGGACTTGGGCTGAAGCCAGTAATAAATGACTGGGGTGTTTACAATTCCATCACAGCTATTTGGATAGGAATTTCAGCCTTATGGAAATGTTTGCAAATTGAACTCTTTAAAACAGTTTGACCTTAACACAGAATCAGCCTAAGTAGAAAGCAGAGAAAGGAAGGAAGGAAGAGAGGAAGAGGGCATTGTTTGCAGGCAGAGCTCCGGGCACTGTGCAAACTTTTCACTCCTCTGAAGGAAATGCAGTAGAGCAGATGGGAAGAGTGGAAGGGAGATAAAGACAGGAACTGGAAAAGCAAGCAGTACATTCTAACAGGTTCTCTATCGGAGATCTGGAGGGGCAGGGAGATTAGACAAGGAACTCTTCGGAAACCTGACAGTGGCTGTATCTCCCCAAGCCTTGTGCGTATAGCAGAGATGGAAAGGAGGCCTGCGCAGACAGTAGCCTGTGATTATATTTTTCTGACAGTGAGAAGGGAAGATCTTTTTAAGGATTAAAGGCATCCATTTATCAAGGGAGAAATCAACATCTGAGACACACAAGACCATCCTCCATCCCTCCAGCTGTTTGACAGTGAGATTTGATGGTATTTCTATTGTTGTACTGGAGTTAGCATATGTCTCTCTACTTGGGAGTCTTGGACAAACTTTTAATTTTTTTTTGGCTATGCAGATTACACTCCAGGCTAGCTGACCTACACTGAGAACCATGTTAACTGCTTCTGGTATGTGAGAATGGATGTGTGTAAATGGTCTTCCTGCATATTTTCGAGGCAGAAGAAGGGCTATATAAAAATATTTCATCTCTTACAATGATAGAGTAAAGAAAGGAAGACTGTGGTCTAGGTAAAACTAAGGAATGCACATAGCATATGGACATTGTGTTAAGGCTGGGTTAATGTTTGTGTGTCCCTCAGCCTGAATCTGCCTGCTTTAGTCTTTGTTGGGCATTCCTGTGTTCTGTCCTGGAGGCTGGTGACTGTATAATACCAACATATGGTCATTCTTCTTATTTATTCTTTTCTCATACAATACCTCCTGACCCATATTCTCCTCTCCCTCCACCCCTCCCAGTACTCCCCACCACCCCTTGCTACCAGATCCACTGATCCTCAATTTCCCTTCAGGAAAGAGCAGCCCTACCAAGGATATCAACCAGACATGACGTAAAAAGATACAATTAGACTAGGCACAAACCCTCACATCAAAGCTGGATGAGGCAACCCAGTAGGAGGAAAAGGGTCTCAAGAGCTGTTGAAAAAGTCAGAGACACCCCTGACTCTCACTGTCAGGTGTTTCACAAGAACACCAAACTGTACAACCACAACATATATACAGAGGATCTAGTGCAGAGCCATGCATGCTGTATGGCTGCTGCTTCAGTCTCTGTGAGCCCTGATGAGCCCTGCTTAGTTGATCCTGTAAGTCATGTTCTCCTGCTGTGCTCAACCTCTCTAGTTCCTACCATCCTTCCTCCCCCTCTTCTTCAGGGTTTCCTGAGCTCTGACTAATGTTTGGGAGCATTTGCTCTCATCAGCTGCCAGTCATTAGTTGGCCACTACAGGAAGCTCTGAGCCACCATCATCCCAGTACATCTTGCAGGCACAATGGGTTGTAGGTTGAAGGTTTTGTGGCTGGATTGGTGTCCCAGTCCCACCACTGGAAGCCTTCCCTGGTCACAGAACACAACCAGTTCAGGCTCTGTGTCCCCCATTACTAGGAGTCCTCACTAGAGTCACCTTCACAGGTTTCAAGAAGTTTCCACTTCACCCCCCAAGTACCCCACCCCAATTCAAGTTGTATCACCCTGCACATATACTCATTGTTAATAAGAAACAATTCTATGACAGTGTATGTGGTAACATAAAAAATAGTTTACATTCTAAGTAAAACACCCATTTTAGAAAAAATAGTGTGTTTTCTCTACAGGGCAAATGGTTGTGTTGAGACATTTAAGGTGACTCCCCCCAATATCAGATCATTAATGAAAATGCATTTTGAAAATTATGTATTATGCACATGTTAAATTCATATTTCACATGGCCAAACAGATAATGCATGTACTCATTCTCCTTTGTGGTTAATTTTACAATTGTTTAATTACTTTTATATCAAATAATAGACCTAGAACAGTCCAAAATAGTGTTAAACAAATCTGAAATTTGAATAATTTAAATAAATGCTGGATGTTGCTTCAGAATTCTAGGGCTGATTTAGCAGCAGTGCCTAAATTCCTGAGCATTCTAGGCAGAAATATGAATTTGATCAGCAAGGGGGCTCTGGCCTTCCATTTGTACTCAAGGCCTGTTTCCTCTGAGACTAATGCAGCTATAGTGTCAGAGCTGATCAGTTGTCCCAGGACTCTACCTCTCTTTAATTACCACTTCATGTTCTTCTTAGCAAGCACCTCCTACATTGTCAGGCCCCACCAGCCCCAAATCAACCATTCACAAAACAGGTCCCACCTGCCCCAAATCAACCATTCACAAGCACAGAAAAATGGAGGTAAATTCACAGTAGTCAACAATGATCAATAATGTTAAGTTTGCTTTTGAGTTTCATTAAGATTCCTAACATGCCTTTCTATTTATTTTAGACACCTGAATCCCAAATCTATCAAATTTGAATAAGCTGTCAGAATCCACAGAAGCCACAGAGAGTCAGGAAACTCAGCTTTTAAAATCCTGTGATGAGAGAGTTGTCCCATGCTTCTGAACATCTGGAAGATGTTGTGGGTACCATCTGTGTTTTCCTGTTGTTATCACACAGCCAAGGTCCTACTGGAACTTGGGTGGGATGTGGGAGGACTCAGCCCTAGATAGAGCCTGAATGGTCTTGTGATAACATGTTTGGGACAATCTCTGGTCTTGGAAACTAGATATGAATCTGAGAAAGAGTAAATTTGACATGACCTCAGATTTTTTTTTCAGAAATGTTTTCCCCCAAAGGATACATAAACTTCATTAGGCCCAGGTTTTGCTGTAAGAAAAGACTTGTAGAAGTAGCCACAGCCACTGTTCAGATTGAGTTTTGTAAGTAGGCCATTCTAAGACACACAGAGATGTTTGTTCTTTAGGTGACTGCATGTCCAGATCTCATTTTTCTTATTGCTGAGAGTGTGCCAGCTTATGCAAAATGCATAGTTTGAATTTGCTTTGCTTGATTGTTGGAATAATGAATGACTCAAAACACAGTGTCTGTACCAGACAGGTGGCTCATAAGGTAAAAACTCTTACCACCGCTCTTGACTTTGTTCTCTGAAACACACATGGTTGAAGAAGAAAATGAACACCTGAAAGTTTCTCTCTGACTGTGACATATATTCTGGGGTACATATATCCATACACATACACATACACTCACACAGATGCACATGCATGTACATAGAGCACACACACACATCCATTGAATAAATGCAAAACAGGCCAGCACAGTAGTAGTCAGAACAGACAGAATTTATGCTTCTAGATCCAATAGATATTGATTGAATGCCCGCTGTCTCAGCCATTGTGCCACATGCTATGGATACAAAGCTGAGTCTAGTATCCTAGGAGCAGACATTACTAACATGATAATAAGGGAAGTCTGACTTACTAAGGAAGGTGAGGGGAATTGTCTTTTAAGAATGTGACATTGGAACTGGAATCAGTGTTCATGGCATGAAGTAGGTTCATTAGAACTAGAATCGAATGTTCATAGTCATAAAGTAGGTTCACTGGAACTGAAATCAGTTATTCATAGGCATCAAGAAAGAACTGGCTTCCAGGTTGCATTCTCCTGAATGGGGTGACAAGAGCCAGGCAATATACAGAGGGCAATGGTGACTGTCTTCTAGTTGACTCCAGAGACAAAGACAAGGGTCAGAGGGCCCAGGAAGGACAATGAATGGTGAAAATATGAAGACAATAAACAAGGACAGATATGAGAGGGAAATACATAACTGGAAATCTGAAGTGTTAAGTGCAAATCTGAACGACCAGTTATGGCCCAGTGGGTAAAGACACATGCTGCCAAACCTGATGACCCAAGTATGATATCGAGAACCTACTTAGTGGAAAGAGAGAACCAGCTCCTCTAAGTTGTCCTCTGACCTCCACAAGTACACTGTCATATGCATGTGTCCACACATATGTCCAACACACGTGCAATACAACCACAAAAAATTAATTAAAATGGAAAAGAAATGCTAATCTAAGTTTTCCACAAGCCATAAAATAGAGAGAAAAGAGATAAATATAAAATACCAGCAGGAACAAACCAGGCTTATTAGCATAAATATATGATATTCCTTTTATTTAAAAAAATTATTTACTATAGTTATTTGTGTCCATGCGAATATATGCATATGTGTGTTAGTGTATGTGCTCTTGAATGGGTAGGAGTAAGAAGTTAACTCCTTATTTAGACCTAGAATTATAGGACCTTGTGGGATGCATGGCTTGTTACATGTCTGTATCCTGGGGTCTGAACTCCAGTCCTCATGACTGTACTGCATGCACTCTTAACCATTGCTCACCTTTTCAGCCCATGTTTTTTGAGGCGGGAATTTGCTTTGTTGTTGTTCTGGTAAGCCCTATTTTTGATCTCTGAAAGTCACCCTCCTTTATGGTACTACAATTATGGTATATAAAGGGCATTCATATTTGGACCTTCATCTTTTGTAGGTGGAGTTGGTGTTGGTGAATACATGCTGTTGACTGGTTCTATGTCAGGCTTAGCATTTTAAAGTGGCTTGAAAAAGTGCCACAGAGGTGATGATAGTGTAGTGATAGAAGCCTGTAGTGATACATGTGTGCTTGTCTGTCATATCCTTTAATAGATCATCAGAACAGAGCTGTCCCTGTGGAAGGAGTTACTCCGTTAAGAAGCAGAGCAAAGAATGAGGATGTGTGGATAGTGGTGTTCAAATCCAGGATCCATTGCTCTTGGAGAGTTGGTAGCTTATTGGAAAGACAAGTTCAAAAATAAAATCTGGCTTTGCCTTTTTCTTGATGGTGGTAATAATGACTTTCTGAAGTGAATGTTGAGTTCGAAACTTAAAGACAACAAACTAAAGAAACAGTCACCAGATGGTGGCACAAACCTACACCCCGAAAGGCAAATCCACACTTTCTCTCCTATTAGTAAGTCCACAGGTCTTACAAAAGGTTGATAGACTTGCAAATAACCATCCTGCTAAACCTCAGGAGCACTGTCTAGGCTTTGGGGTGAAAAATGTCTCATTTGAGTCAGATCTCTATTGAGTTTGATACTAGTTGCAATAAGGATTTTGTTTTAGTGATAAGAGGGAGAAAGACAGTACAAATTATTTAAGTATAAACTCTGAAATATATTTATTTCAGTAACGTTTTAAAGTAAATTTCAGTGTCTTGACTTAGTGGTGATGGTCACTTACTTCACTTGCAGAAGACACAAATTGGGTTCCAGCACCCATGTGGTGGCCTTCAACCATCTGTGGTGTTCATACATACATAGAGGTAAAGTTTTTATTATACATAAAATAAGAGCAAATTAAACAATGTATAAATTAAGTCTTTTCCCCTATGTTTGCTTATATATTTGATCCATTCTGGTGCTCACTCAGGGCACTAATGAGGAATAATGATTATTGAGTGATGTCCGGTTGAAAAGTTAACCTACTTCCTCTCATTTGGAAGTTTCCTTATGCTTGAAACCCTCAGGAAACTTGAACTTAAAGAGAAATCTTTCACCTGGGAGATAACACTGATGGCTGGAACCACTCTAAATACGCTAGAAGGACTATAAATCACTATTTCTCCTTAAATCATCAAAACTTTAATTGTGTGTTAGTGTTTCCAATAATTTCCCTTGCCAGCTATAATAAGATATTGCAAACTACAGTAGACATACACTGACTATAGAAATTTAGTTTTCTTTTTTTCTTGAAATAATACATTTACTATTGCTATGAATAGTTTTAGAATTTTTTCTTTGGCATCTAAAAATCATAGCCAGATAATATGCATTATATTCTTTTGCTTAAGTTTTTCATATTCTGGAGTCTGAAAAGGATTTTCAAGACAATGAAATACTAAATATGGAAATCCCAAGTAAGGTGACAAGGAGATGACTTGCATATTTAAAAATAGTGGTATTTTGCACAGAACTATCTTGGACATAGCAAAACACTGCACTTTATACGAAGGTACTAAGTCAGAAGGGAACCTGAGTCAGAGGCCACATTGGCTACCCCACATGTCCTGAATCGCTATTGTTTACAATTGACAGGTTTAATGTTCCCCTTAGTTATTGCTATAACTGGGGGCCTGTTTGCTTCCTCTGTTTTGTTCCACTATGCATATCTATGACTACAATTTGGCAATAAAGACAATATTGCATGATATTTGTTCTTGAATAATCTGTAGCTGAACAAGCATTTCTAGCCAAAGCACATCACTGTTAGACAATGTGAGCAGAAACTCGCTGCTAAACTTTAATGTCCTCGCCCTGCAGCAGGAGCTGCAGTTTTCTGTTTTTGACTCCTACAGTCCTCTACCCAAAGCTATCTTGTCTGATGGTAAAACCATAACTGTATGAAGCTCACACATTTTTCATCTCTTTTATGACCTTATCTTTCCTGAGCGGCTTCTCTGAAGGTATCCTAACTATAGGGAGCACCTGGAAAACACACGTGGTATCTCTTCTGTGATAAGCAGTTGTGAACAGGAAAGTAGATCTGTCACTTCTGAACTGTTCATTGTTAAAAAACACTTTGATGATTTCGCTGATTGCAAAATACATTATAGGGATGACTAACAGCTCCAGCGACACTCCTAGTGAAGAAAGTTCAATAGTTACATTGTACAAGACTTTCTATAAGAGGTTAATATTGACAGGAACTCCATGGATTAAAAGAGCAGGCTTGAGGAAGGCGGTCTGCCTGCATGACCGCTCTCAAACGCTGCTGCTGTTTGGTGCTGAGAAAGTGACTGTCTCAGAAGGCGGCAGATCTTTAATTCCGACAGCAGTGTTTAACTTTGAAAAGGTGTTTGTGTGCATTTTTGAAATTATTTTTGCTTGGTGAGGGAAGCCACTACCTTCACCAATCTTGTCAACAAATACCTACTATGGTATTTAAAGGTGCTACTTCAGGGGCTTCAAAGACTATATTTTACTGCATTTCCCCGAGTCATTGATGGTGTGCGTTATATTGCTCAATAACACCTTCAATTTTCCCCCATAGGGCTCCCATTGATTTTGAAAACTAGACTAAGAAAAATGGAAGGGCTCTCAATACACTTATATCTTTTAAAAGAGCAACAAAAGCATTTAATCTTGCAGTAGAAAACTATTAACTCCATAGTCATAATTTTAGAAATATTACAGATTTTGTTACTGCTTGGCATTTATTCAGTTTCATTCTTTTATGAATTACTCTAGGGATGGATATCACAGTCCTCACATTAAGTATGTTTGTGCTTTGCTGAAAACACACTGAACTGTCTATTCATGGGAATGTGAATAAAGAATTCAGAGAGTAAATGAGAAGATGTCAAAAGCTTGCCCAGCTCCTCTGTCCCTCTCTTCTTTCTCTGCTGCTTTCCTTTTCCGACCACTAAAGCTTTTGGAGCAGCAGACTAGCAAACCTGTCATTATTACCTTGGCTAGTAATTATTCATGACATTTGTCCTAAGCCATTCCATAGCCCTGATTTCAAAAATAGGAGAGTCAAAAATGGACCGAGAAAAAAGACAGCCAATGGGCTGAGTTCCATTCAAGTCAAGAAGAAGCTGGAGTTGGGTTAATATCAAAATAAAATTCTATTTATAAATTTTCTATGAGTATAAAACACTGAAAGGAAAGAAGCAAGTGTCTTTTATGAGTGAAAAAATGGTGTTTCTTAAGAATACTTCAGAGATTTCATATTTGATTAAATTATTTTTAATCATTTCATTTTTCATTAGTAAAAAGATTAAAAATGAATTAGGTAAAAAACATTACCATAAAAATGAGAACTAGTTTCCTGAGATAAAGTTAGAAGATGAAAGGTCCAAAAGTTGAAAAATGTGACATATTTTAGTTATTAAATAGAAATAATGTGCTGAAAGCAATTAATTAGCAAATGTAATGATATTTCAGTAGGTTATGGTAAAAAGAATGAGACAAAAATCTAATTTCCTAACTGGTCAGTGAGCAATGGTTATTGATCAAGCATCAACGTGTAGTTGATTTTATTAAGTGCCAAGTAAAATAGGAAACCTTAAAAAGTAATGATTAAAAAGATTAAGTCCATTAAACCTTTCATCTTAGTGTATAAGCATAATAAAGAAATGGGGCGTTAATGTGAGAAGGAGAAAGTGACTCTCAGACCATATCTTGCAGTCTTTGTGGCTTGCCATGTAGAAGATGTCTGCAGAATCCTTTGTTGTTCCTCTCTGGTGGTAGTGATCAGACCCAGGGCCTCATCTGTGCTAAGTGCACACTCTATTTCTGAGCTAAACCTGGAGCCCCAAGATTATATTCTGATATGTTAGAGTATGATCTTTGGAGTCAGAAAACATGGAACCATGTCTTGTCTCTAATGCTTTTTGTGTTGGAATCCTCTCACATCCCTGTCCCTTGGTTTGTTTTTCTGAAGTATCTGAATACTAACTAATTCCTGACAGAGCTGATAAGACAATGTTAATACCGCTCTTAGCAGGGTACACAGTGTGGAGCAGGGCAAAGACGTGGCGGCCCTGTTGAGGTTCAGTATGGAATCTGTCTTTATGATAAGATTTGCACCTTACTAGTGTTAATGATTTCAACATCTGGCTCATGGAAGCTATGCAAATCAGTATAAAATAAACACTGGCCCATTTTATTTTCTATATTCACATGCGTCATTTCAGATGAGACTCTGTTTTGTATTCCTTCTTTTAGAAAACATAAAAAAGACAAAAACTTTGCAATTTTTACCTATTACTCCACCTCAGATTTAATTTTTGTAGTGAGATATGTAGTATACTTATCCAGCTTCTTAACATCTCAAGAAAGGTTCAAAATGAAATACTGTTAAATGGGTAAATTTTAACTGATAATTATTTGCTTTTGCTCAAATACTGTGTGCTGTAATTGAAAACAAGTCAGATCACTCAAAAATCAGAATGATCAGTATTTAGCATTGCTCCAGATGTTGGGGGCAAACTGCATGGAAGCATTACAGCTTTGATTTGGCAGTTAGGTAACATTCAGTGAAAGAACTTGGCCCTTAATCAGTTAAATTAAAATGGTTCATTTTGAGCAGTTTAATAACGTTGATAACAAATACCTGCTGACATGTTCTGTCATCCAGGCATTTCTTCACCTCCTAGACACTGGTGAAGGGATCACGGGTGAGTTTGTCCAGTGCTCAATAAAGAAATGGCTTCATTCACTTACCAGTCACAGAGAAGTAGCCCTAAAACTTCCCTTCAGTATCTTTAACACCATCGAACCTACTCTTTCATAACTAAATATTCTCCTTTAACCTTTTGCCAATTTCAAACTTGCATTTTTCTCTACTACTATGATATCTCCTCTGAGGTATGCTTTGTGGAGATGGCTCCTGTTTGCAGTCTGAACGTTGTTTCCAGTCATGGATCTTTAGGACACAAACTCCTTAGAGTTCAAAGTCAGCTGAGATCATGCCCTAAACTGTTAGGGGATTTTTTTGTTCTTTTCCCAGAAACCTCATGTGGTACCATGTGTTGGTTGCTATGTCCACATGTTTTGATAACCTTGGGAACTGCTCCTATCACTTATCATGAATACAAGTCTCTGTCCTTTTTGACTCTGATACACTACTCCAGAAATCATGTGTAGGAGCCATTGTCTTTATATTCTTAGTGGCCAACACAAGGCCTGTAAGGCACTGTTTTAGTGACTCGGCTCTTGTAAGGCCAGCAAGCTTCGGAATGCTTAGAGAAGTTCTTCTGTCCCAAGAGGCACTGGAAAGGATGTGGATGCAGGGACACAGGAGCTTCAGGTGAACTCCAAACAGGGGCTGGTACTGGATGAGCTTCTCCTAGCAGTTGCAGATTGTCAAGGAAAAGGGGGGTCTTTGCAGGACAAGTACCTGGCCTTCCTCTCCTTGTGCACTCTGTCTTCTGAGCTGCTATCATTGCTTCCACTGGCCGACTGCAACCAGAAATCAGAAGATAAGGGAGTTCACCGATGTGAGCTCTACACGGCATGGGATAGGGAAAAAGAAAGGAATGGGAACTGAGTCCTGCAAGAAAGGTCAAGTGGAAAAGATCCAGCCTGTGGGAGATTCTAAGATTCTCTCTCCTAACCAGCAGGATTCTAGTTACACCAGCCTGCTCACTATATGACATTCCTTCAATCTTTACTCATACTCAGGCAATCATACTGGAAGTTGAATACAACATGTGGCCTTGGTCTGATCTATTAAGGCAGACTATGTGCATCTCCTGCTTACTAAACTGAATCTCCTTTTGTCTTTGTTGGGGTAACTTAAAGGTAACTTGAAGGGGAGAGAACAGGTAGGCAGCCAGGCTGGCAGGCTGAGAGGCAGTTGGTTAAGTTCAAGGTTATCAGAAGAGGTCATCAAGCCTACTTGTATACGTAGACTGAGAATCAGCCTTCTCTGGTCCTGGGAATGGAGAAAAGAGCATGCCCCTTTGATATCCAGAGTAAAATTGGTTGATGTGTTTATGGTCTTAAATGCAACTTGCAAGAGGAGCATAGAAGATTGGAACACCACACTTATTATTGAGCCTCTGTAGCTTTCTTGTGCCTCTGCGACCTCGTCTCACATTCTTATTTGTGAATGTGCTCTCTGTAATGACTTCTATAGTTCCAGTAAGGAACTCACTTTTTGCATATAGCCTACTGAGCCTATCATAGCTCCTCAATCACGTAAGGTAGTTTCTGGAAATATGTAGCTTCTGGAAAGAATGGATACTTTCATCGGTATTCTTTCTAATCATACCAAAAGCCACTCAGTTTCAAAAGCGTTTTCACAGGGTTTATGGTGTTGTTAATGGTGTGCTTTATTCTGTATCATCCACCAAAGCAGCTTAGTTGCACTGAACTAAAAAAGTGGTAGGTTTCTCTTAAAGAATGGGTTTCAGGCTTTTCTCATTTTCCTAACTTGTATTCCAGATTTTATAATTAATTCATATTGTGAAGCTACAAGGTGGGGGAGGAGAGAAGCAAAACCTATAATGTTTAAGGATCACAACTCATACTAACATCACATTAATGTCAAGAATAGTTGTGGTTTCCTAAAATTTATATTTTGTATGTCAATTTTAAAATTACAAGATACAGTACATTTCTATATTTTGTATAAAGATTCAAGTTCAAATAGAAATCTGAGTGACTAGGTGAAAAGTAACTACAGAATACTTCAAAGGAAGGTAGATAAACAGGCCATGTAAGTTTAAATATTAGCATTATTAGGTTCAAAGTATAGTAGGCATTATTTCAATATTGTTTTTGCACTTCTTGGTATTTATAATATTATAAGACACTGAAACTTAGAGTTTTTGCTTTACAATGCAGTTGTATTGGTAATGTTTCCTTTTTCCCTGCTTCTCAATTCTTACTCAAGACATACGGGGGGGGGGGGTGGGTTGTTTATTTGGTTGCTTGCTTGCTTTAACTTTTCACATGGAGTGAAAGCATGAAATTGTGGGTAATTTCAAGCATAGGTTTAACTTTACATTGACTTCTGTTGTGACAAGTGGAGTCACTAGCTTGGATCTCATGCTAATCATTTAATTATGGCTTTTATAACTTCTCTTTAAGAGAAATAGCACCAAGTTTTAGAAGCATAACACGGGAAGAATAAAAATCTTCCAATAATCTATACCCATCCCAAACCAGGAAAGCAACTTACTCTATGAAATTGAATTTAGCTTTCTGTATTATGCCTAGAAAATTACAATTTGGAAATAAGGTCACTATTTTTTTTTTTTTTTTGTATCCAAGATATTTAGAAACACTATACATTGCTATCTGATTTTCTTCTTATACATAATAATAACTTCAAGGTAAGATGAATATGCAAATTTTCTCAATTGTTTATAGTACTTAGCTTCATTTATTTACTGACAAATATTGGTAGCTTTCTTTATTTTTAAGCTACAAGAGACAGAGATACCAAAATAATTCCTTGTGGACATTTTTGCTGGTGAATTAGAGAAAACGTGACAGGATGCTGTCTTACCAGTGTTCATCCTCACAGGACTTTGGGCATTCCTCCTTTCTTTGTTGATATATTTCAGGTGATGATGAAGGTACCCCGCAGCCAGCAGAATCGGATGGGGACAGCCATTCTGACAAACCCGGACAGCCTGGAGTAGACACAGATGACTGGGATGGGCCAGGTAGGGTGGAGAATAGAATTCAACCCACTTTCACTTTTTATCAGGATTTCACATTTTTCCCTTCACATTTTAGATAGGAAGGAGAGATGGAAAAATAAAATAAAGATAGCTTGTAAAACTTTTAACAAATTTTCAACTCAAATTGAAAATCATCCAGGGGCTTTGTGTGTGTGTGTGTGCACACGTGCGTGTGCATGCTGGCTATATGGGAGTTTGAGTAAACATCATTATTCAAATAAGAAAACTTTAAAAACCAGTGTTACCTCAGCTTGAGGTCTCTATCTTTTCTTCTTTCATTCTTACATAAAGTTAGTCAATTCTATTTGCTTGCTCTTTCAACAGAGAATCTTTTAGCTACATCCAAATTCAAATCAGGCTCAGTTTGCAAGCTTACAAATCAGTCTGTAACAATACCACTTCAAAGAACTGTCATTTCCCTTTAGTTCTGTTGGGAGTCACAGATGGAGCCTCAGCATTTATTTAGACATTGAGTCACAATTCACAGATCTCCCCTTTTGGTTCAATGTTCTGGCAACACTGTCACCTTTATGAATAAAATTAAATGTGCTCTTAAAGGGCCTTATATTTGTTCATGTCAGGAAAAACAAAAGACAAATCAAAACTTAATATTAACGAGTCATAAATATATACTATTTATAAAAATAACATTGTAGGAAATGACCTTATTGTTTATTGCTAAGTAATTCATAATTTATGATAGGCTTATAAATGGAGACCATCATGTCTTTAGGCTTTTAGGATATAAGTGAGTTTTGAAATAGTTTCAGCCTTCATTTTCAAAGCACTAACCTTTTTCATTAAGAAAGATCGCTATATTTCAATCACATTTTCACCCTTGCATGACTTTGCAAATTGCCCTCTGCTGTGCAAGGGAAAGAGAGGAAATCCACTGATAATTTTCTGAAACCAGCAGCTGGAAAATGTAATGCAAACAAAAATGAAGATACAGTATATCTGATTATTATGATGTCATTTCTAATGTTATTCATGATACATGCAAATGTTTGTAGTCTACACACTATAGCATAATGCTATACAAGAGTCTGGACCCAGTTCTATTATATTTTAAAATACCATGGAAGCACATTTTAAGAGATTTTAATGCATTAATTTAAATGCAAACTTCTGGTATTTGTATTTTATTGCATATTTTCTCTGGCTCCTCAATGTGGGGGTATTTTCTTAGAATCATTAGAAAATAATACCTTTTAAAAAATCTTAACTTCATTAATTGGCTACTATAAAACGTGAAAAGGGTAAATGATCTTTTATTTATTATAGTTACTTATTAATATAGATGAATTAATATAAATAAATACATATTTGTATTTAGAAGGTATTTTGCCTTTCCATTTAGGCTGGATGGATTTTAGGTGTTTCTATTTGAAAAATGATATATTCAGTCACACATTTGTTTTGGGCAAATTGGCGGAATCTGGCTTTCCTCTTCGTACCTAGGGCTCATGGCCTTCCCAAGTGTGTGCCAGTGAGAAAGCAACAGCTCAGAATAGCTAATGCCATTTTTAGGAAGCTTTTGCTAGAAGAACACTATTAGTAGTTGGAGATATTGGGTAAAGAATGATGCTTGTCATTCAGGTGTGGTGTTTAGTTTTTGTTTACATTAACTTACATGTTTCACTGAATATTTTTTTTTTTACATTGTGGATTTGGTATATATACTGTATTCTGTACTATATAGGAATATGTCAAAACTTTAAGGGAAAATAGATGTCTCTTTATGTTTTTAAGAACTCCCCCCCCCACCCCTGTATATTATAAGGTGGATACTGCATTTCTCTCCATAGCTACTTCTGGCAGGGGAAGGCTGTCTCACTTTGAAACTCCTTGAAATAATGAGGTTAGCCCATGACAATAGAATCTCTTTGATGTTTGCATGTTCCTTTTCTGGTAGCATGCTCATTGATTTCATTTGTTTGGGAGAGTCTATGAAAGAAAGTAAGGCAGTTTTGCAACCTTTTGCTACTTAAATATCAATTGCTTCAACATCGGTAACTGTGATTTTTTTTGCTCACTGGAGTGCTTTGGGACTTTACACCTGTATTAAAGAGAAGAATTTCCATCATTTGGTCATAGTTCCAAACTTAGGAGCTAGTGCGTCAGGATTCAGAACTAGGATTAGCTTTCCCTTGACTTGTCAGTTTCCACCTGGGAGAGCTGTGGAACACGGCTTCATTTCTTGGTGTTGTATGCTCACTTGTGAAGTGTAGGAAATGTCACTGATAGCTCCGAAACTGCACCAGCTCAGAATCATAAGGCGTTAATGTTTTTTTATTTCCTGACATTTTGGCAACTGCTATGTCTCAAAGGTTTTTAAATGTCCCACAGACTATCTAAAACCCTGAAGGGTAAAGTTAGGTGGTACTAAACATCAGTTTTCTGTTTGTCACAAATCATTGTTTGAGACATCTAGTATTGGGCCGGGTTGATTTCAAGGTCTCCTAAATTCACACCCCTACTTCCCAATGCTGACACTTATCTCAAGAGTGACAGTTTTCTATAAAAATAGAACAGAATCAAAGGACATAGAAATTATCTAAGGAATTTGAAACATAGTACTGACATCATTTAAGATGGATCAGGATTTATCTTATTTTTATGGAGTTTGATTGAAGACGACTGCATAACCTTCCTTGATGGCTTGAGTTCAATAATGAATCAACCCTGTCTGAGAGATTCTATTTTTATAAAATGCAAATTCTTCCATGTAAGAAAGTTACCCTTTGTTTGTTGTTCAGTGAAAAGGTAAACTCCAAAGTCATAACTATTCACACCTTTGTTAGCTTCTAAGTGGAGCCTAAACAATCAAAGGAAATAATGTTTGTAAGGAGCGAGGCTGAGGAGTTTCTCAGTGTTTGTAACTGTTATGTAAGCAGCATGAATCATTTAAGGTTGGAAAGCCAGAAGCACACTCTTAGTAAGGCCAAAATAAAAGTCATTACCTCATCCTTTCAGCATTTCATATATCTACTTTTCAAGTTCATTGTTTTCCTCGCTTTTAAAGATGTTATCCTGACACTTGTTTGGATTTAACATATAGTGTTCACCAGAATTGTTCCTACATTATTTGTCCTCTTTCAAAATAAGTGTCTCTTTTTCATTAGCCTCATGCATTTTTTATTTTGTGTGAGTTGCAGGTTCTTCATTTTACCAACATTTCTACTCATTTAATTACGTGTTTAATCCTTCAATGGATGTTCATTGTGGATTGATGGTGAAGAGCTCCAGCAAGCAATGTAAAAAGACTGCCTGACACCTACCTGCCATTGCTCCTCTTAGCACTGTTGCTCTCCTTCAATTGATCATAGACCGGTCACTAAAGCAACAATTAAGCATCCTTTATCCTTGAAAGCAGAGCACAGTCTGTACTACAGAACAAAGTGTTTTCACGGTTTAGAGTCACACAGGCATAAGATAATAGTGATATTTACGGCCTCATGCATTGGCTTGTTCAACAGACAATCCTCAGTTTCCTTATCTCTGGAATGGGTATAGTGATATCTGCTCAGCAACATTTTTATGAACATGAACTTCGAAAGAGATGACCTGATCATGGTTTCCAACACCACACTTGCTGGGATTCAGTGCTGGCAGTCTTCTGCCTGTCTGTGGCCCCTAGGGAAATGTTTTCAATACGGTCCTCTCAGACCAGTCAATGATTGAAATATTGATCTTATCTTGGAAATCCCATTCACGTCTCTGTCTTTTTCATAAGTCTTCAGAGATACTTTGCAAGGCCGGTCTGGAGTACTGGTTTATGGATTGGGATTTAGGAAGCTTGTATAAGGCTCAGCAGCATACTTCTCAATCCATTGTCATCTCAGAGAGAAGCTCTGTGACTACCGCACCTCACTTAGATCAGCTCAGGACGCCAGCAGTGTGCTGACATTCTTAAACTTGGCTCTTCTCACACCCGCAAACAGTGAATAACTGGTTCTCTCCATAGTATCAAATGAATGTTACCATAATGTGTCTGCAAATGCAAGTTTTCAAACCAGGTGCATTCACGCACACCTATACAGATAAAAATTTTGACAAAACAGCTATTTGCCGTTCTTAGCACAACTTTTATTTCAATTGATCTTGATATTTAGGTATTCAGCCTGTGATCATACAGATTAAAGGAAGCAAAAAATAGAGTCCTGAATTGACAATTTAATAAATAAAAAAGTTACATTATAATAACATTTAACATTATACATTATAAAACACCAGAACTTTCTGCTGTCTATTATAGAAAAGTTATTTTGGGGAAATGTCAGGAACTGTATAACAAATATATTTTCTCTGTGTATTTCTTGGGTGGCCTTGCTATAACTAATAATACGACTCAGAGCAAGTTAATGCTGCTCTGTGGCCTTAGTGCTTATAAATCAGGCTAATAACAATAGCTACCTCATTAATGAGATTTTACATGTAAAGCATGGAGCTCAGTGTTTTAGAAGTACTCAGTAAATCACTCTTAATATTGACTCTACTATCACTTTGGCAATTGTGCCTCAGTAGCTGTTACAGTGCTTTCTATAGAAGTCTTCATTAAACATTAGTACAGTGAATTAATTTTGCAAAATGATCTTGCTCTATAACAAAACATCATAATGTTATGTTTACTCTGCTCTAGTCTACCTGACTTGAAACATAATTCAGATAGAGAATTTTGAGTGTAAATACATTTTGAAGAATAATTGCATAGGACAAAGTCAAGTGTGTGTACTTGTTGCACAGAGACTGAACATTGTTTAGGAAGACCTTACTAAGTTATCTCTCATGCTCTTGTTCAGGACTTTGAGTGTATGAAGGTGATTGGGCTTTCTCTGCTTTGTGTCTGAAATGAACCTAGCAAGATGGGAGCTGTTTTGCATGATGTGGATGGTAGCTAGAAGACCATTGGAAGGAGAAGCACACACTTAATGACAGGTCCCCCACCCCCGCCTCTTTGCAGTCCAAAGAAGGGCTTGAAGATTACAGTTCTGATTTCGTTTTCTTTTTGATTGGGAAAATGTGGTAGATATAAGATCTGGGAAATGCCATTTGAAGTAAATTAACAGACACCTATGAAACATAGTTAACCATAGATATAGTCTGACAGTAAGAAGAATATTGTGAGAAACGGGGGAAATCGTAGAATGACTGTGTATTACGCTGACAGTGAATTGGTATTATCTCTGTTATCAGATAATGCAGTTATCATTAATTTTCACATTTGCATTTCAATCTTTGGAAGGAAATGACTCTTGCCGGATGAAGATAAGAGCTCTGTACCACTATAATGAACCATCATTTTATCCCAAGGCTTTGTGTCCATATGAAAATGAGGCAAGGGAGAGAGAGAGAGAGAGAGAGAGAGAGAGAGAGAGAGAGAGAGAGAGAGAGAGAGAGACAGAGATAGAGAGAGGGAGAGAATAATTGTGTATGGGGGGCCTCAGAAAAATATTGTTACAACATGTCAAAAATTCCTGCAGACTTTTGAGTTGTCTGTGAAACAAGAGGAGGTAAAAATAAATCTTCTGTAGTGTAGTTAAGTGGATATGGGATTAAAGATGAAAGCCTAACTCCGCGGAACAGAATGCCACATGAACAGAGTGTGAAAGTTCTCTTGATCTTTTCAGCTCTCTTCGGTTTGCACTCTCACACAGAATTAGGACATGCATAAATTAAAAACAAAAAAGTAAAGATAGGTTGCATCGCTGTTTGGAAAGACACCAAGCTATGAAGAACTACATAAAATGCACCATTTACTTATTATCATAATTTGTACCAAGCTCTATGAGACTACAAATTAAGAATGTTTTGTTAATGACTTATTGTAGGTTTGGCTAGCACAGAATTTGTTTATACAAGTTTAATTCAGAAATTCATGTTAAAGGGTGATAAACTCAAATTTAATTTTCTTTAGGCATTTCTTTGCAAGGACCTTTCCTAAAACACATAATTGGAAAACCAATACAGTCTTAAATTTCATAGCTGTATCATAGTTCCTGAAATATGTGACAGCAGATTCCTTCTCCGAAGTTTCTACTTTTTCATCAATGATACATTTCCTAATCTGCTTTTGCAGTAGAAGTTACTTAACTAAAGTGTAATTCTTACCCCATTCTAAAATGTATGCATCGATGCTCTTGTTAGTTGAGTTATCTCTCCCCAAAATTATGATGCCAAAGGTTCAACTCTAACACTCAGAGTGTGGTGACCTTTAGGAAGAAGATCACTGAAGAAATGAATAATTGATGAAGTTAGGGTCATAATGGAGTAGGAGAATTAATCTAATCCATGTCCTATTAAGATATAGAACTGTAGGGACAAATGAACAGAGACAGACAGATATACTAATACACACACATACACACACAAACACACACACACAATGCATACATGTGCACACACCTGTACACACAAGCAAACACTTATGCATGCACATGTGTACACATACCTATACACAATATACACACATACACATGTGCACACACTTGTAAATACACACACATTCATAATATACACACATGTAAACACAACCACACACTCATATGTACACACATGTCCACACACCTATACATGCACACACAAACACACGCACACACACACACACACACACACTATATTATATTATATGAAGATGAAGGTGGGTCTTCAATAAAATAGATAATGCTAGAGATTACTAGTATACATACAAAAGCTATGAGGGGGGTGTCTGTGGGAACTAACCCCCCCAGTACATTGTTCATAAACATCTAGCTTTCAAAACTGGGAGAAGATAGATTATGTTGTTTAAGCTACCCAAGTTTTGGGACTTTGGTATGGTTGCCATATCCTTACACACCCCTAGGACAAAAGAAATCACAGGCATGTAATTAAAAAGGAATTGTGTTAGAAGTAACTAATATGATTAACAGTATTGCTCGCTGTAAATTTTAATTTACTTAACCAGAGTGTCTTCAAAATAGATAAATCATTTTATCAAAACTATATTTGTAACCTCTGAAACACATGATGAGGGAACTCACTAAACATGTACATGTGCTGTTACTTGAAGGGCTCAGGGAGAAACCCTGAAGTTCCTGTGAGAAACTCAGTACTATAGGACACCTGTCCATGCTAATGGAACCAGGAATGTGTGAATGGCTTGCCAGGTGAAATACCAGCTGTGAGAAGCCTCCACAGAAAAGTGGAGGGAGAGAAGTCCTTGGGGAACCAAAGGGAGTCATCAGAGGAGCTAAGGAAAGTAAGGGAAATGGGGTTTTGCTTTCAGAAGGAGGGAATGATGCCTGATTCCCACCATGGGCAGCTGTTAAAATTGAGACTTTAAATTTAGTGGCATGTAGTGTTTGAGGTTTTTCTCTAGGAAAATAAGGAAGATTTAATTGAAAGGAAAAAAGCAAGTACATGTAATCAAATATAGTAAACAATTTTTATCCTTGGTAGTAATCTCGGTAAATACTTGGACCTTTTTGAAAATATTTATTCTTTAGTAAAATCATTTATTGCTTCTTATTTTTGCATAAAAATTTCCTGGATGTCATAATTTAGAGACATGTTTCCTATGTTTTACATATATATGTACATATATGTATACATGGATTATCATATGTAATTTGATGTAAGCATTGGTTCCTATGTTACTTATTTTGAATCAATTATTCATTCTTTTTCATAGACTACTTTAGAGTTGAATTTTATTTATTTCCCTTACAATGTATTTGGACTACATTTCTTTCATTTTAAATTTTAACAATTTCAGCCTTAATTTCCCAATAAATTTGGTTTGCCATTGTATGAGTTCTCCAAATTTTATGATTTGAACATAATTAATATAAATTTGGTGTTATTGTATTGTATAATAATGTGCTAGATATTTGAGATGGATTAGAAGTGTGCGTTCTATCATACAAGCAGATGACCACTGTGTTATTTTTTGTATTTTCAGTTGTCCTTTTAAAATGACAATCGTACTTTAGATCTTGGTGATTATGTGTTTGCCTTTAGAAGATGTTTCAAGCCTTGTTTTGAGTGATACTTGGACTCCTGCCTCATTCCGTCATGAATAGAATTGATATATGCATACCGGATATTTTGCTTCTTCCCCCACACTTTGCAGATCTACACTAATTAATTAATCTAGTTCGTTCTTGAAGAAGAACCCTGTGCCAGAAAAAAAGATAGTAGACTTAAGGTTATATTTAACATTGCTCAGATCACAAAGGATGAGACAGATTTGGTGACTAAAGTACGTAGATGTGGATAATGTGGTGGTTTGACTAGGAATGGCCTCTGTAGACTCATATATTTCAATGCTTGACTCAGGGAGTGGCACTATTAGGAGTTGTGGCCTTGTTAGAGGAGGTCTGGCTTTCTTAGAGGAAGTGTGTAACCTTGGAGGCAGGCTTTGATATCTTGTATGTTCAAATTATGCCCAGTGTGGTACACAGTCTCCTTTTGCTGCCTGTTGAATCCAGATAGAGAACTCTCAGCTCCTTCTCCAGGACCATGTCTGCCTGCATGCTGCCATGTCATGCCATGACTATAATGGACTAAATCTTTGAAACTGTAAGCTAGCCCCAATTAAATTTTATCCTTTATGAGAATTACCATTGTCTTGTTGTCTCTTTATAATAATAGAAACTGTAACTAAGATATGGAGTATAGAAGGTGCAATGGCAACAAAAATTGAAGAAAGTACCCTAGTGCCAACAAACACCAATGCTAATGAAGATGCTAATTGGACACTTTTTTTTTTTCTGGAGGGAAGGCAGGAAAGGACTACTGGTGCTGATGATAAGATGTGATGCTGATTCAATTACATATGCAACAATGTCTCCTACATTTGGTCTCAAAGAAGTGATACGTTCTTACTGAGCCCACTTGAATTGTTATTGATAAATAAAAAATGTGAAATATAATTCCAGCATGTGTGATAATCATGCTGCATTTAGCCCATGTGGCAGCTCCAGACATGTCTATAAAGAGACTAACTAACTAGTCTTCCTAGAACTGTCCTGCCTGATGAATGAAGACTATGAAGAAGGGAAACTGTATCTGTAAACCACACTTGGATCCCAGCTGTAGACATGAAGCTGCTTGCTAAAATCTTTTCTATTTGCAAACTACTGAGATGGTAAATATCAGCTAAGGAATCATGATGAAATCTAATTGTAACTTACTTGGAAATTAAGTTGCTGAGCAGAGCCTTGGGTTCTGGGTTGATGATGCATGGTGTCTAAAAGCAAGGATGCTTCTTGGAGTTCCTTGGAGAGTCTGAAGGGAACAGAGAGGGGAAACTAAATGGGGAGAGGGTGGCCGCCTTGCAGATACCAGAGTTTTTGCCCAATTTTAGATGGATTTAAATTCAAAATACTGCATGCTTTTGATTTCTAAATGTTTATATACTCACATATAAGAAAACAAATAAAAGAACATAATAGCCTCCAAGCATAAGTTTATATGTGAGTAATGCACTAACAACAAAAGATGGTTGTTTTCTTGTGGTACTAACACCAAGTCTGATTACTTACTTCAACTAACTTTCTGTGTACAAAGTCACAAACCTTCCTGATTGAATGAACATTTAACAAGTTCTTCTGTTTTTTCTCATTAACATTTTCATAATAATCAACAGGAGTACATTTATGAACACTGTATGTAATAGAGACCAAATACAATATAACAAATATATTCTAATAAGAGTGGAAGCATGTTATTTCTTACAGAATTAAGTAGATCACAAGCCACACTGTTAGCCTCCATTTAGAGGAGGTATTTTTAAATAAACTGTCCCTTATGTAGCTGAATGATATATTAGACATACTTTTATGTAAAAGAGGTAAAAAATAAGGGAAAAGGAAAGAAAATAAGGTAAGAAGTACATTCTGTCTTCATAACCTTTTTCTTCCTGTGACCCCTCCCCACTTTTTTCCTTTAAGATGGAGGTTACTCTAGAATGTTCCCATATTTTTCCTTTCAGGACATTTTATATTACCCTGTAAACTGAATAAAAAGAGGGAACTGGGCTCATGAACAATAATTAGAGTAATGTGATTAAAGCAGCAGTTACTTAGTAAGATAATAAATGAAATATTTAAAATATCATAGCCCATGATTTCTTATACCATAACTGAAGAGAAGAAATCTTAAAACTGTTTTCTTATTATAGCAGAAGTCTGTTAAGTGATCCTTATATTAGAAACTTTGAGGCAGACAGGAACAAGGGTCTAACACATTGTGTTTGGGAACCCTTTGCCACTGGTCATAGGGAATGTCAGAGCTAAGCAGAGGGGCAGGTTGGAACATATCTGCATATGTAAATGTGACTGATTTCCTTCACTGAGTTAAACATCAGTAATATTACTGATGGTTACATGAACAAAATGGACCATATTTATTCTAGAAAAGTTTTTTTTCATTTTTCTAAAAACAAAATTTTAACTATTTCACGGTATGAAATGTAATGATTTTATTTACATCTTGCTTTAAATTAAAAAATAAGTGTGTTTTTACAAAGCAGCTATTTACAATCTCATAAATGATGTATAATGCGGGGAAAAGATGTATTGATTGTGTTAGATATTTTTGAAAAAGTACAAATTATTCATTCATGTAAAACCATAATTACAATTGTGTGGCAAAATTAATTTTCCATAAAACCAGATTTTTTTCTTTCAGAAGATGTGAGGAAATAATTTTATGAGCTCATATAGCTTTAGCCTACCATTCCTTACTAGCAATCCATAATTAATATGCTTGAGCATATTTCATAAGTAAATAGTTGTTAGTTAGCACAACCTTCTGGATTTTGCTAATTCTTTACCTTTAAAAAGAAACAATGAAGTGGCAAAAGTAGATGTGATATACAATATTTCAATCTTGTAAAATAAAATAAAATTACATTCACTGTTACAAAAATGCATGAACTCTTTCAACTATCATTTCAAAATTCTTGAAATGAAAGACACTTCTAATTCTCTTTTGGCACTTTGTATTCTTCCTGATTTGTCATAATTGGGTTCCTTAACTATCACTTTTTCATATTCTAAATCATTCAAATAAAACTCTGATAAAGGTAAACATAGTAAGTCAGAGTTCTTAGAGCATTTTTCCAGGGTATTATTCTCCTGAGATGTTCGATTAAAACCAGTATCTAGAATCAATGTTGATGCCATCAAGCTCTGCTCCTCAGCAGGTTCTCTCTTCTGGCAAGTTCTTGGCCTTCCATTGCCCATCTGTGTCTGTAATGGCGAGTTTGCTGTGTGCCAGGTCTCTTCTATTCATGAAGCATAAAGCACCAAACAGATGCTCGTTTTTCCCCCCATTGCCTTAGAGTTTTATTGCTGTGAAGAGACACCATGACCTTGCCAATTCTTATAAAGGAAACCATTTAATTGTGGACTGGCTTACAGCTCAGAGGTTTAGTCTGCTATCTCATGTAGGGAAGCATGACACAGACAGGCAGACATGGTGCTGGAGAGGTACCTGAGAGTTCTACATCAGATCAGCAGGCAGCAGGAAGAGAGAGACACTAGGCATGGCTTGAGCATTTGAAACCTCAAAGCCTGCCCCCGGGGACACAGGTCAACAAAGTCGTACCTGCTCCAAGTGCTATTCCTTGGTGACCAAGCATTCAAATGCATGAGTCTATGGGACCGTTCCTATTCAAACCACCACACCAACTAACATTTCTCATACTTGACCACTGAGGATGAGACCCAGGAGCATCTACTTGGTGAAGGTCACATAGTCCATAAACGTGGTATTTAAATTAGGCAGTTTGTCTAGGTCTTGGAATCTCTGAGCTGTGGAGAAGAATGGGAGAGACTTATTTGTGTATGTAAGAGTTTATGTATGTGTTCTTGTGTTCATGTCTGTGAGTGTGGATGTATGTGTGATAGTCTTCAACCTATCTCGGTTTCTTTCTTTGTTGCTGTGATAAAATAATATGACAAAAGCAATTCAAGGAGATAATGACTTATTTTGAGTCACAGTTTTAAGTATAGTCCACTATGGCAGGAAAGTCAAGGAGTTTGAGACAGCTGGCCATCCCATCTACAACTCAAAAACAAAAGTGATGAAAGCTAGAGCTCAGATCACTCTTTCATTTTATTTAGTCTTGTTTCCCTGCCCAGGGAATGACCTGCCTACAATTAGAATCAGTTTTCCTGCACCAAGGAACACATTTAAAATAGTTACTTCCAGGCATGCATGCCCACAATCTGTATCATCGCCCACAGATGTACCTGGTGTCCTGCCTCCTAGGTATTTCTAGATATGAAATCATCATGTTAACATTAATAATCATAATTTCTATATTTTTTATTTCTTTTTATTTATTTGCTTTTGAGACAGGGTCTCTTGAGTAGACTATCCTCAAACTGACCAGGTAGCCAAGGCTGACCTTGGACTCACAACAATATTCTTGACTTAGCCTTCTAAGTACTGGGATTATAGATATGAGTCCCCACTCATCTAGTTTATAGCCTTTAAAGTGAACAACTTAGTGTGAGTTTTTTATAACATATTTTTCAAGTATCATAGTCAATGTTGTTATCTACTTTGTTTTTTATAGATCTTTATTATTCTATTTCCTGTCTTTAAGATGTGAGATTTGTCTGTTTTGGGAATTTCCTATAAATGAAGTAGATAACCATGTTGCCCATCAGCTTTATCATCTCCAAAACTGGGGTGCTACATACTCGCTCTGTAGGACTATGTGTTACAGTAGTGGTGAGAAACCTGTCTCACACAGCAAATGCTGTTCAAGTGATGTCAGCAGAGAATAATAATGATTATCGTTTTCATTCTCATTTTCAGATATTTTTT
This sequence comes from Onychomys torridus, assembly GCF_903995425.1. Classification (NCBI taxonomy): domain Eukaryota; kingdom Metazoa; phylum Chordata; class Mammalia; order Rodentia; family Cricetidae; genus Onychomys; species Onychomys torridus. The sequence continues at coordinate 8,130,525 of NC_050458.1, forward strand.
CTGTCTAAATTCATCCTGAATCTTTGTCTTCTCCATTGATTTCTTTCAGTATTGAATGCCAGAGAAATAATGAGTCTACTTATATCTGTTTTGTTCAGAAAACAAGGGTCTTAATTTTCTTGATTAGAAAGAGAAAGAACTTACTCCAGCATTGCAGATGAGTTTTAAAAAACTACAATATTTTAGGTGAAAAGAATTCAGTCATTTGCTGTTTACGTTCAGCCTTGTTCCACAATGGGTTTGTGAGGACTTAGTAAATATGAGGTATAAAATGAAATAAAAGTCATTAAAGTAGAGGAAAGAACACATGGGCGAAAATATAAGAGAAGCAAGGGTTATCCAGTTGTATGGGTAGCTAAACTAGAGTGCTTAATATTTGTCCAAATTTACTGAAAAGAAAACAATAAGCTTTCTTTTCAAAGATGTCTTTGTATTGATTTTTAAATTACTCAATATGGTTATTAGTTAATAATGTTTTTAAAATATGTTAAAATTATAATAAACTCATTAAAGAAAAAGGATATATATTTAACTTTCATTGATCTTGCTTTGTTAACAGCCATAATATTGCTCTAAACATGGCATTAAAGCAATAGTTGACATTAAATGAGGGCAGAAAGTTCATCCATTTACTTGTGAACAAGCCAACAGGGAAATAAACAAGTATCTGAACTTGGTGTGACTGAGAAATGTCTACGTGACTGGTAACACACACCTATGTGTGTCCTTGAAAACATTTCCAGGGACAATTAGATATAGAGGGTTCTGAACCAATGAGTGTTTTGATGGAGTCAAAATGTGAACAGCAGTGGAAATGTGGAAGGCCAGACATGGTCAGTACGTCATTTGGGCTGTGTCCTTGGGCTACATCAAGCCCTGACCTATTCCTGTGACTATTCCATGCTGATTCTTGTCTGCAAAAAAACACTTCTTCTACCAACGCTCCCATGGCCCATGAAGTCACAGCGAAATACATGTGGTCATTCTGTCATGGACTGAACACTCTGAAACACTGAGGGAAGATAAGGTTTCCTCCTTTAGGTTGTGTCTGTCAAGTCTGTTCAAAGTGTTGATGAAGCCGACGGTGCACTGTCAAAACTCTGTATTTCAGTTTTCCTGATTAAGTGCAATGAAAGGTCCCAAGTCATCTAGGAGATACTGAGTCTCTTCTTGAGGGAAATTGATGGGAATTTTTTGACTTTTTAAAATGATGACTTTAGGGACTGGAAAAATGACTTGCTATTTAAGATCACTTGCTACTCTTGCAGAGGACTAAGGTTCAGCTGCTAGCATTCACGTCAAGCAGCCTACTACCAGCTGTAACTTGGATTCCAAAGGTTCTGATAACTTCCTTTGGCCTCCAGAGCAACTGCATGTGTGTGGTACACAGACAAACAGACATATACACACATAAAAAGCAAATTATTGTAAAACGATTAATTTTAGTTTATTCTTTCTACTAAGAAAAATATGGAAATGACTACATCTCATGCTGTCTTCATTTTCTTATTAGAATTCTGTATTTACTTCTTAGCATCTATGCTTAAATACTCCAGGAACTTAGCTCCACCAGCACATGGGAAGAAAGCCATTTTTAAGTCATCTGGTTATCCAGGATTGTGTGATGTTTGTACATGAGAAGATTAGTGAAGTGTGAATCCCTGGCCTCTGCCAGCACACTGCACTCTGCACTCTACTGCTTCTTTGTGGATTTGGAGGCCTCCTGCATTCTCACAATTGCCTTCCTAGTTCTCTTTCTGTCCTTTCTTGTGGGACTTATCTTCCCCAGTCCTCCTTAGATGTTCTTAACAATTGTTTCCTCAGAATTTGCTCTCATGGGGGTCTCATATCTTTTAGTTCAAAATTGCTCAATTTACCTCCCAATGAGGAAATTTTAAAAGTACAAACTGTTGCTGAATTCTCCCACCTTCTTCCATTTACTGCTTTCTATTTGGGATATTCTCATAGAAAATCCTTGGGAAAAAAATAAAATATGTGCTTATCACTGTTTTAATATAAGTTCCAATATGAAAATGAGTTCCACAGAGCTGGGTGGGGTGTTAGCAGGAATGGTAGATGAAACTGGTGTAGGAGCGCAATGGAGTGCTCAAAAGTAGTCGCAGATGCATCCAACATTTTAGCAGATTTCAATTTGTAAGAAAATGATTTCATTAGAGTGGAAGAGAAAGAGAAACCACTAGTCAAGACTTGGGAGGAGAATTCAGGCTCCTGATGAGCCCAGCAGAGAAGGCAAACTCAGTGTTCAGATGCAGATTAGGCCTTCGAAGATGAGGGTGTAAAAAGGATTTAATGGTGGGGTGGATTATAGAAATCCATGTAACAATGTTAAATAATTACAGTTCCAGCAGAGATCAAAGCCGCGCTGATTGAAGGCCCTCAAGCTGTTAACATGGAGTATCTTGAAGGGAGAAAAGCCCGCCTCAGAGATTGGTCAGCCTGGGCAAACAATGTCTGTGATCTGTCCCTGTCCACGTGCATTGAAAGCCTCAATTGTGAGGGAGGGAAGATGGGGGAGGAAGGCTATGAGGGTATTTCTTCTCTTGAGCCACGTTTGAAAACAGACTTTGTGGTTCGTTTGAAACTGCTCAGAAAATAAGTCTGTGGTTAACCCTTCCCGCTGAAGGAGGGTGGAAAGCCATCCACGCACAGCTCTGTCTCAAAGATAGCAGCAGGAAGTACCACAATTGGTTGACTTTCCATTCTTGATGTTTCCCTTTCAGACAAATTCCTTCCCCACTTATCAATAAAAAAGAGATTACACCCAAGCCTCTGGGTTTGTTCAGTCTAATACGTCCCCAGACACGTTGCTGAATAATAAAACAATTGAAATTAGTTCTAAATAATAAAACTATTCAAACTAACCCAAATTACCAATGTTTTAGAGAAATTTCATTCAGCATTGTTTCTGCAGCTACACATATCACTGTATGTATGAAAAAGGTAGCACATTCATACCTGTAAGATGTTCCTGTCATTCACTTTGTGAAATGAAATTTTAAATCATTTTATCATGAACATACAAAGCCAATCCTCACTAAAACAAGATTAATAGAAATTATTTGTCTGTACCTCATATTTTCATTCACATTTGAACTACAGAGTGACATAAGCATTAGAATTACAAAGCTGACTGTGCCAAGTATTTGCAGATGTTTCTATGGTAAGTCACATGTTGGGCCTGAATGTACATGGAGAGGATTATGGCAGATCTTTCACTGAGGTACCTGATGTTTGTGATACAATGGTGTTTTAAGATTTAGTAAATGGGGCTGGAGAGATGGTTCAGAGGTTAAGAGCACCAACTGTTCTTCCAGAGGTCCTGAGTTCAATTCCCAGCAACCACATGGTGGCTCACAACCATTTGTAATGAGATCTGGCGCTCTCTTCTGTATACATAATAAATAAATCTTTAAAAAAAAAAGATTTAGTAAATGTAGGGTTGAGAGAGATACCTCTTCTTAATTTTGAAAACCCCATGTAAGAAGATGAGATATTAATCTAAAAATCTGACAAAAACCACTAGCATTTTTCAAGAAGTCGATAACATTTTAAGGAAGAATTTGTTGGTTAGATCAATTCTAATTCTTCTATTATAATAATTTGACAAAACCTTCACAATTCAAGTACATTTGCCTATCCTTTCAGATAAGAATCTCTTGAAAATGAGAACTCCTTGTGTCCTTCTACTGTGGAAATAACCACCATTAAAGACAGCACCTCCTCATATATGGATGATGTGGACATTTACATCACAGCCTTTCTTAGGTGAAGGGTCTCCACATGTATGGATGATGAGGCCTTTAACTTCATGACTTTTCTTCAATGAAGGTTTTCCTCATGACATTACATTTAATTTTTAATATTTTAAAATGATTACAATCCCCTTGCCAAAGTAATTTTTATTTTAATAGTGGTATAAATGTGTTAGCTGTGATATAGTTTCTCATCTGTGGTAAACATTTTTTGTCTTGTAAAATATTGTTCTAATATCACATTCATGTGAAAACAGAAAAGATAAGACACCATGAGATTATACTATTTTCATGAATATATGTTGAATATTGCCCAAACAGCTTAGAATACCAATATAAATAATGTAAATTAAGGCAATTTCAATGAGATACCATCTAATTAACACAGAGTTTTATAGATTCCTATATACTTTTATGTTTATAACATATGTAATTTCTAAGAATTAAGTAATTTATTTTATTTTCATTTTATTATTCCTTTTTTATGTGTTTTCTTTTGTTCATTGTTATTTTATAGATTCTTCTATAGCACAGAGGTTTATAAAGTACTGAAAAGGGGCATTAAACCACCCACATTATCTCTACTGACCTGTTGTCAGTTAACACTGTAAATTTAATTTTTATTTAAAACAATATAGTTCTAAATATACACGTTAGCATACACTTTAGAGTTAATGCTAACTTAAATTATTGTTTAAACCACTCTTTTTTTTTTTTTTTTTTTAGTTTCAGGATGTTTTGGGAGACTTATGGTTGTGGGTGAATTCAGGACTAAAAAAATTCTGAAATTTTATTTAGATAAAACTGAATTCAAATACTATCTCAATGTTTTATATACTAGTTGTAAATTTTGCCTGATCTCTCTGAATTTTGGCATTTTTATGTCAATGAGACAAGTGTATGTTGTGAAATTGAGTCAAGGTCACATAAAGTACTGGGTATGATTCCTTTTAGCAACAGTCCAGGTATAGGCAGATGGAAGACTCCTTTTGCAACTGAGCAGTACCCTGAACTATTACAGAGAAGTCATAGGGAGATCATGTGGAGAACTCTGACCTGCAGCCATACATTTCAGAAATACATTCCTTATTATTCCTAATAAAAAGTCATGAAAATAAAAACTCTCATATAGGCGGTAATTTGGCCAGGATTCTTTATGTCTGTGATCCTCAGCTCCCCCTCCCATCAAATGGTGGTGATGACACCAATTTCTTTGCTTTGAGTTTTCTTCTTGTCAAAGACTACAGGTAGTAAAATACTGGTTTAGCCCAGTGAGGTCGTAAATAGTCAGCACATTTCTCTGTGTAGCAGGAATTGGTCTAGAGAGAATCCTGTAGTCTTAAGTCAAGTGCACTTGACCTCCTGAACTTTACACCACTGTAAATATAGTTTAAAATCTAGTTAGTTGGCATGAGCTGTGTCAAAGTACTTTAAAGTAAAACTGATTTTAATGACTCTAAATGTAACAAGCAGAATATCTGAAGAAAATAAAATTGATTTGATTTTATCAGAGGAAAGGTGTGACTTCGGGAAAGAATCTTCTCGGCATGAGTTGGAAAGTATTTCTCACATCGATGCCCCTTCAAAATCTTGAAGGACAGCTCCCTTCTTTTTCCCATCGCCATCTGTTCCCACCACCACCATTAACCCTCTCCCCTTGTTCTTAGTTGGGTTCTCTGACATCCATGGCTCCACTTTTATCTTCCTGGTTCCAAGTCCCTTCCTTCCTCCCCCAGTGTCACAGCCTTTTAGCTGTTCTGCTCTCCAGGGTTCAGCCAAGTACCTGCTCCTCCTCTGTCACCAATCTCATAATTTCACATTCCCCCCGAGACCGCTATCATGACTGCTGAAAGATCTTATGTCTGCCTTTTTTTTTTCTTTCTCTGTAGATTGCTTTCTGACCTTGGCCCATGGTCCTCAAGGCCTGCCACCCTCACAGGTGGCTCCACTCCAAAAATAATGTCTTTATTTATATCTGCTAGCCCTCTCATAAGGCCGTACTTTATTCGTCTCAATTACTTAGAAGTTGTTACTTAAAAATTGCCTCCATTGTGGCTAACATTTCCTTGCACCCACCTTGAAGAAGCTATGTAAATCCTGGCATCCCTTTCAGCAGCTGGCTCAACTACATAATCTATGATGACTGTGCCTTCCAGATACCTCTTTTGCTTCTCACTGCTTTATTATGATGAGGAAACGGCACATGATGAGGAAATGGCACTCTGTGTTCACTGTGGCTGCATCACTGCAAAAGAATCCTAGATATGTTACAGTATGTGTTTATTTTATATTAGACACTATGCCAGACACTTAAAAGTGACACCCAGCAATATTCTCAATAATGGGAGGACCTGAAAAGCATGACATAACTCTTTGTATAGCAATCATTAAAAATCTAAGTTATTAATAATTTACATCCATTTCCCAGTGACCTTGTGTCGGTAGTCCCTGGGTGATTTTCCACTATCCAGTCAGAGCCACTAGCCACCTTTCCTCTCTGCTCTCAACTTCTCTACTCAATGCAAAACAGCTTTCATGTGAGAATTTCATCTTGGGGACCTTTCTAAATTCAACTCTCACTTGCCCCATCGGGAGAAAACGGTAATGTGGAGCAGAAGAGAGAATGTGCTTAGAGCACATAAAGCTGGAAACATTGTAGCTTAGAGGTACTATAACCACTTTGATCATGGTGCCATGTGATGGGAATTTTTCTCCTATTATCTTTGCCCACTTACATAATACGTTTCCCCAACTTCAAGGTGAATCTGCTTTAATGCTGTTTTAATTTTCTCAGTGTGATCTCTGATATTTCAGAGTTCTCATTTTTACATTAATTGCTGCTTGTGATTAAAAGAAAATGGCCTCCCTCTTATGTGAGGGCTTCCTGTAATGAACTTCTTTTTTCTTTTGAGTTTCTTACCCTCCCTCAAACTTGCCTCTGCTTAATACCCTTGCTCCCTTCTATCACAGACTCTCAGAATATTTCTTTTCTCTAATTTCTACCTAGCATATTATTTTGAAAAATAAATTGTACATTTACTTGTGTGTGTGTGTGCTTGTACACACCTGCATGTGCGTATGAACACTAACATGTATAGGTGTTTACACACACTTGCATGTGTGTGTGAACACATATTTGTGTGTATGTGTGTGTTTGTGTGTGTGAGTGTACTAGAACATATATGTGAAAGTCAGGGGATAACTTGTGGGAAATGCTTCTTTCCTTTCATCATGTAGGTCCCAGGAATTGAATTCAGGTAGTCAGGCATAATGGCAAGTACATTTATCTAATGGTCTCTCCCACCCTGAAGCATCCTCTTTACATGTTCACCTCTCCTTAGCTCATGTGTTTGTTCATGCATGCATACATTCCACAGGCATTTCTTGAACAGTCACTGGTCTGGGAGGCCTGACTGGTAGATTTCCAATTCTGTCTCCTTCATTTCCTAGCTCAAGTTCCTTAAACTTGCATGACTCAGTTTCCTCATCAGCAAACCAAGAGTACACTAGAACTGTACCAGCCAGAGACAGAAAAACTAATATTTGCTGTGAACACTCTACATTTGAGTTTATTTTAGAAAAGTTGTAGGTAGTAACACTGTTTCTAAACACAACAATATCAATCCTGTTACTAATTCCATGCTTTACTGTTGCAATCGGCCATCTATTCTGGGGCTCAAATGAGCCTGTTCACACACTGGCCTTCACAAAGTGCTTGTTTCAAAGTAAACGCTTGAGAGCACCCAGCTCTTAAAATTGTCATAATTATAAACCACCCCATTTCTCTACTCAGTAAGTACTTAAACTATTGTTGCAATGTTGTGTAAGCTACTTGTGTGAAATGCACGTCAAATATAATGGTGCTCTCAGAAGTTTACAAACAGTATATTAAACAAGATCTGTCCAGAATGTTTCAAACTAAATAGCTTTTCTTTCATCTCCACTTCCTGTTCCCCTTTTTGCACTTCTTTTGGAAGAGAGGAAGAACCACACAGGTAGGAGCCGTCAACCTGAGAGCCAGTATGTGGGGCTTACTTCTTCTCATCTTGCTTTCTAATCTTTAGCTAGGTGATGTTTGCTCAGTCAACTTTTGTTTGTCTCAGTATTGTTACCATGAAAATGGACCCAATACATATTCACCCCATCAGAATTATAGATTATATTGAATATTTTCATACATGTAAATTACAGGAGCTAATATCTAAGGATATTTTAACCATAATATAACATTAGTCTGTTTTCCACACTCTTTACTGATTTAACTGTCAATATAGCTGTAAGAAGTTTCAAGCAAATATGCTTATTGATTAATATTAATTAGTCTTATGTTCCTTGTTGACAATTCAAAAAATTTCATAGTTAATATTTTATATTGTTTTATATTAATGATTACTGAGTTTAAAACTGTTTTAAATTTCCTATCACCATTAATATTTCCTGTTAAATTATACTTCACATTTTCATAAAGGCCTATTCCTTTTGCTGTGTTCAGTAAGGCTCTTGATGGTTTTATTGCCTGTTAGAAAGTTAATCTTTTTTCCACATATCTCACTAAAAAACAGTTTTTATCTATCCTTGAACTTTTTTTTCTGTTTTATTCTGTTCCTGGTTCCCACTCTACCAAGCATGCTTTCTCATTTGATTATTTCTGTTTGAATTTCTTGGCATCATGTGAATCTCCACACTGCCTTCTCTAGGATGGAGGTGAGTGGGGAAATTGTCCGTATGCATGGTTGATGTATTGTATACATCTATTGTATACATACAAGGTTCAAGGCCACAAGGATGAGCAAATAACTCTGGCTCAAGCTGCTAATTGTGTGGGTGGGAGAGACAGATACATGCTGCCTTGGAATTATCATGGTGATGCCCTTTCAGTTAGAGTAGTCACAGTCCCCAAGAAGCACCAAGGACTCTGTCAGCTTTCCGAGTGAAGGTGTATCACTTCATGTCTTTATGATTGAGCAGCACACTTCTGACATAGAGCGGCTCTCTCACTCATTAAATTCATGGCCAGATAAGAACATGTCAAGCCTGATAACAGAATGTGGATGGTCACAGGTCAAGCACTAATATTTTTTTCTAAAAGACGGAGGACCAGCTAGGGAGTGTCTGGAAGTGGGGGAGATGGTACACAGGCATAGTCCTCCATAGTCTCCAAGGATAAGTTTTCCTTGTGAGCACCTCTATTTATGTTTTCCATTAATGTCAGATCTTCTCCACTTATGCATGGACTTTTATCTCTGACTACAGAAGAAACTCTGTTTAATTATAACTTTATCAAAACTACCATTAAACTCATCGTATCCAGATACGTTTATTTAGAGCCAACTGCCAAGCTTTTGCTTCCTTAAAGAATCATTAGCATTGCTACTCAAGACCCCATTTTTCTAGACCTCTGTCTCACAATGCATGATTCCTGGATTACTTGGGTACATTGACAGATAAACTAGATCTTAAAATACATAAAATGTTAAGCACAGTGATCCCTGAGAAGCTATAAAAATGGCTGCAAATTTGAATAGAGATCAATAAACTTGAATCTTCACATTTAATTTGAAAAAGTTCAGAGGAAAAAAGTCAATGTTGGCCTTCCAATATGCTTTCACAAAATAATACGGTAGAGATTCAGAAATGAGGAGTCACCCTTCTCTTGTCATGTGGTAGATTCTGTCATACTAAAACTTGAAGAAGTTGATTAAAAATCTGAAGTGATGCCATGTCCATTCTTTCTTCCATTCCAATCGATCCTTGATAGTTGCCTTAGAGAATTTCTTTTTCCTGTGCAACATCACAGAATTCATGCCTTCAACTCCTTTGCTATTAGAGTTAACACAACTTAATCTCTACAACTGAAACCTACTTAAATTTGAAAAATAGCTGGCCTTTGCCTCCTGGGTACTCCCTGCATTTAGGATTTATTAGCCTTTTGATGTCATTCACCTGGGACATGTCTTTCCTCTAGTCTGATAAATGGTCTCATCTTTAAAGACCCAACTCAGGGTTTCCTAGGATTCTCCTTTTCTCCAGGGAGCCCCCTGTGACAACAGCACTTCATATAATTTATTTGGAAATTAATCAAATGCCATTGTGATATTTTATCTCTCGTTGTTGTAAGTTGATGCTTGCAATCTTGTTTCAGATGTTTTACATATGTATGGCTTATCTCCTTAACTGGCTGACTACTTCTTCATTTCACCAATGTTGCCCATCACAGCGCCTCCAACCCAGTAAATGCTTGGTAAATATTCAGAGATTTGGGATTTATTTAATGCTGGCATATTAAGAAGAAAAGAAAAGAACCAACTATGCCCCCATAAGACTTGGAGAGGGCCAAAGATGGTTTTTAGAGGCCTTTGAATCAGGATTGCTATTTTAAGAATCTTTTTTTATTTAGCAGGAATTTCCATAGAATACCAGATATATAGAGATGAACATCCCACCAAATTCCAATTTCTTTAGAAAGATAGAATCAGAAAAAAAATATTTATGTCAATAGATTTATTATCCATGTGTAATATTTCGTGGTAGACAATGGATTAACTATATGCATACATACATGCGAATAATATACAAAACACACACATACAAAGATACACTTTCAATAATGGAGAAAGGGTATCATTGACTTTGTAGTCCAGTTTTGCAGCTTAGATTGGAAAAGTTCCAAAGCACGGAACAAGGCTCCATTGCCTTCAAACAGGCTCCCCTGCCATATGGCAGTTTTACTACTGGAGTGGTTTAGTTGTAATTGATTTATATTAGATTACAATGCTATACTTGATAGTCCATTAGCAAAGTGACTAAGCCATCTTTCTGACTACTGGATGTGCTCCTGTGTAAAATCTAGCCGTTTTTCTGTTAGATTTTGGATTTCGGTTTTGGTACCTGCCTTTCTCTTTATTTATGATTGTCTGCTTAAAACTGCTCTATGCCCAGGAAAAATGTCCTACAAGGGGCAATCATTGAGTCACACTGATGTAAGTTTGACAAAAAGTGATTATTGGTGACATCTTACAGCCTTCATTTAGATAGTGTTCAGGAAGGGAATAAAGCCACTGTGAATACAGCAACTTACTTCAACAATTCAAAAGGTAGCTAACATCAACCAAGATGCTAATGAGAAACAAAATTAGGGAAGATTTGTGATGTTCTTTGTCTCTTTGGGGTTTCTTTCCTTTATTTTCATTGATCATTGATAACATGAAAAAAAAAATGACCAAGAAGCAACTGCTATAAAAACCTTAACTCCTTCCATAGTAACAAAAAATAAAACCAAAATGAGAAGTCTATGAAAAACTTACATCATTTATCTTTTAATAATCTAATTTTATATTTGATCATTAACCATCAGCCATTAGCTAATATGCAATTACATAATAATTTGCAAACCTAATAGGTGAATATTTAAAATCAAGGCTATTAAAAGCATCTTCTATGATTATTGAGAGTGGAAGTGATCATGAGGGAGTGTGTGGCTTTAAAAACATCCATCCTGGATGAATACAACTTCTTTCAACTCAAGCATAACAGAGGGTTTAGTGGCCACTGTTTCTCTTTTTCCCCTACAGTTTTCAGGTCTCTTTTCCTCAGAGAAATCACTTCCTGAAGGCCTGTAGTGACTCCTCAAAAACATCTCCTTCTGGGATTCAGCAATTTATACCAATTCCATCAAAATAAAGAACGTCCATATAAGCAAATAAAATGCAGATTTAATTCAAAGTTCCTGATTTACTGAAAAGCTTGGCTAAAAGTACTTCGTTTCATTTACGGCTGCAATAAAGAGACTTTACAGTTGGTAACATATAACTTAGGAGAGTGACAGATTTGGTACTTAAAAAATATTTAGGTTAAAAACAACCCTGTCACTTCTACTAAGTCATTTTTAGAGCATAATCATTTTAATTCTTCCTACTCCAATTTTATATCCATGAGTCAACCTTTCCAAGGAGAACCACTAACCTCTTATAAAGTTGCTCTCTGCTTCCCATTGTCTTGACCCTGGACTCATGGATAGCTTGAAGTTATGTCTGACCTAGAAATTAAGAGAGACTTTGGTGTTTCCTCCTAGTCCCCTGTACACATAAATAAACAGCAATTCTCAGCTGCTGGAATGTGCACGGCTGACAGAAAGCATTGGTTGTTACCAGGGATCCTGCACCTTTGTTACTTCTTGCTTGTGATTTTCTGAGGAAGTGTCAAGTCCAGTTATGATGCCTCAGCCAAAGAAAATTTTCAAGTGCTAAAGAGATTCTAGCTGAGGAGAAACATGGCTAGGTATAAAATAAGTTTTGGATCTGCATATTTAAGAACTTGTCAAGTGAATCTCAAAGCAAAACAAAACAAAACAATAAAACAAAAACAAAAACAAAAAACCACTTTTAACATTGTGTTTATATGTCATTAGAAGCTAGATTTTCAGGTAAGTGGGAAAAGAAAATGAAATCCAGCCATTGTTGACCTTTAAGAGAACTTTCAACTGTTTCCTTCTTGATCTAGAGACCCCTTTATGTTCTTAAAAGAAATTTTAATTTTCACATTTAAATTTGGAATTAGTTTGTTAAAGGAAGTTCCCAACAATGAGCCTTGAATGACAAATGACCAAAGTGGTGCTCAAAATGAGGCGTCATTAATGTGTGCACAACCTTATCTATAATGCCGGAGGTCAGAAGTCCAGGCACAGTGGTGATGTTCTGCTAGTTTCTAAAATCTCAGAGAAGATTTTCATGTATGCATGCCTAACAGTCCCATGAACAGCATTTGCCATAGATCTGTATTCTTGATCATACCATGTGCTTTTCTTTTGCACAGCAAATGTGACTGTGATTGTTCTTAGAACTCTTTTCCTCTGAATCATTTGGTTATCATCTTATCACCCACCCGCTTGGCCCTTTAAAGTATCCACTCTCCCAGCACTTTCTCTCTTTGATGTTATTTTCTGTGGCAAGTTTCAAGGTTCCCCGCTGAGAAAAGTTCAGTGGGATGAAACTTTGGTCTGTTTTGCTTCCTTCACAATTAGCAAGGTATAGAGTCAAATTAGGCACTGATCACTTCCTTGAATATTTACTGAATGAAGAATTTAACCTATTTTGTTTTTCTGCCTAAGAATCTCCTTTGTAAAATTAGTAGGTTCCAATAGTAATGTAGTTGAAGAAAGGATATTGGAGTCTGCAGATGGTGGTGGGAAAGGAGTATGTTCACAGTGAGTGTCACCTTGAAGTAGGTGTCTCCATTTCTAGTACATGGGGCAGAATTTTTAGGAAATGGGAAATCGGTTAACTTGCTTTTGAAACTGAATCATGATAAAAATAATTTCCACCAGCTGATTTTCTTCTGGTATCATCATGGGCAGGGAATTAAAAACTGCCTCCCACAAGTTTCATCAAATTAAATAATGTACCATGAGGAGAAGTAATAGGCTTTTATAGAAATGTCAAGTGAAATCCTAGAACTTTCTCTTGAGATGTGGTTTCTAAGGATGATCTTGAGAGATAGCATGACAGTGTCTTTGTGTGTTTATATGAGGTATTGTTCTTCTATTCTTCCATTCCATCTAATGATATTTAGATCTAGATAATTTGCATGTATTCTTTATTTTTTACAGCTGGCTAGTGAGATGTCTGTGCCTAGGAACTTTCTCTCTTTACTCCTTCTGGCTCTCCTACTCATGGAACTTTCCTAATTCTAGGTGTCTGAGATGAGTAGTGCATTATCCTTTTTTCCCTTAATGGACAGTTAGTTTAGTCTCCTTAGTGATCAGGGTTATATTTTGGGTCCAGAAGAAATGAATTCATTAAAAAAATGACATGGAACTGCTATCCAAATGGGCATGGCCACAGTGATATTTAACCCAGTTCTCTCAGCTTTTTCTGCTTGGACATCTCCTATTTTATAGATGTTGAACAAGGGAATTGGAACTCACACACCTCAGTTATAAGGCCAGCACTTAGCCATGACCTGTCTGGAAGCGTAGTTTTGGATAATTTAGCTTTTGTGTATAATGCGTCCTTGTTTCTAACATCAAATATCAGTTAACACTGGTTCACAGATTGAACATTAGTATATATTGAATTTCCTGTGGAAATTGTACCACAAAATGATGTTCAGATATGTTTTAAACTGTTTCTACTCGTCTAATTTTCTGCATAAGAATGATGTATCGAAAGAAATGATTGTTATTTTCCCCAGAATGGGTGAGACTGCCCATAGCAGAGCCAGGGGTAGCTAAGATAACAAACACCCTGACACACCTGCTTCATGAAGGCCACTGCGGAAGATGGACAGAAGCATCTTCATCTCTTATTCTCATATGGTGAGACTTACTGGTGGGACCAGACTTTTTCCCTAAGACCTTAGTTACTAAGAACTTGGAGGCCCTCAGAGACACAGACAACAGGAGATGCCCAGGCCTTATCTGCTGTGATAATGAGCATCTTCTCTCTATGCTGGATAGAGCAGTTCTGATGATGTGACATCAAAGAAAGAAACAATGCCCGAGAGACTGGTCCTTCCTTAGATGCTGGTCAAGAGGAAGGCCTTGGGTGAGCTACTCCTGGAGCTGATCTCAAATATCTATGTAGTTTTGATCATGAAGTGATGTTCATGAGAACAAAGGACTCAGGGCTAGCCCAAGGACTCTCTCACCTTTTCGGGATGTTCTTTATAAGAGGACAGCAATGACTTGTAAATATATGGGAACAGTGTCGACAGAAGCACCATTCCCCTTTTTCCTGATTCTTTTAGAGATTATAGAATCCTAAACTGTATGTCATGTTCCTAGCTGACCTGCTAATGGGGAAACTCAGATTCTGACCTTTGGTTAATTTTCCTTGGATCCAAATTTGGTGTACTTAGATTGAAGTTTCAATTTCAGGTTGATGGGTCTGAAGAGGTTTCTCAGTGGTTATGATCACAGGCTGCTTGCTCTTCTGGAGGGCCTAGCTTTCATTCCTATCAACCACATGGTAGCTAACAACCATGTCTATATAACTCCAGTTTCTGGGAATCAAACTTCCTCTTCTGGCCTCCATGCCATTCATGAACATGGTGCATAGACATACATGTGTGCAAACCCAAACACATAAAAACAACATGAAAAAAAAATGATTAAAATTCAGATTTTAATTTAATGTGAGCAATCATGTGAAATTGTAAGAAACTGAGAAAAGACATAGCAGTTGTTCTATTTTAATTCATTTATTATAAAAATATTTTAGTGGGGCAGCGTTGGCACATGCCTTTGATCCCAGCACTCTGGAGGCAGAGCCAGGCAGATCTCTGTGAGTTCAAGACCAGCCTGGTCTACAGACCAAGATCTAGGACAGGCACCAAACTACACAGAGAAACTCTGTCTCAAAAATAAAATTAATTAATTAACTAACTAACTAATTAATTAATTAAAATTGGGACTTGGTATTTCCCAAGTGTCCAACTTTTTAAACCTTTTATTTATTTATACTTTTGACTTCAAAGTTCTTGAAGTTCAGTATATTTTTAGGAAGAGTGAGACTTAGCTCTTCTGGGTCCTGGTTTTTCATCATCTGAAACATGGCTTATTTCTCCAAACCATGTACATGCTGTATTAATGTTCACACAATTCATTTTAAATGCAGGCAACTCAGTTAAAATCTGTGCAACTAGTAAAATATTTACTGGAAGAATCGTGGAAGCATTATGATTCAGAATAAGCCCTCATAAAAGAGAAGAACCCCAGTTTATTCTATTGTTATTGGAAAAATAGAATGCAAAAAAAGGTTAGGAATTGGAAGCTAATTTCTTTGAGAAAATATAAAACATTATTTTCCTCTAACCTTCAGGTACGTTGAACACATGTTAAAGAATATCATAACTGCCTGCCTGGAGAGCTTTTGGCGACTTCTCAGTATGGAAGAGCCAACACTAGAACTGAACCGGGTGCTGTATAAAATGGATTCCAGTTTTTGCTTCTGGGTCACAGCTACCTGGCTTCCGCTAGTCTCCCTCAGTTGCAAATTTGCTTTGGTTACATGGTATCAATGCAGCCTCTAAGCTACCGGAGAGTCTCTTGAACTGTGCTGTGAGCACCAAACAGTGGTGTGGGTAACAGTGAGCTGTGAGTGCAGTTACTCTGTGGCAATCTTTGGAGAGAGTGGATGGTTGTGTTAGTACATTGCTTTCTTGTCAGAAGTTTGCCTGTAGGGACAACTTTGGGCTAAGGTTAAGTTTTATGTTCTGTGTTTTGGTTTGTGGGGAGCAACTAGATCATATACCTGGTTGGCTGAACTAGGTACTGTCAGATAGAAATGTATGACATATCCCCAGACAGCCCTGATACCTACCCTAACTTGACGCTCTTTTCTTCATTTTAGAACCATTTCATCATCTTTTGCCGGCACCTGTGCACCATCTTCCACTTACTCTGTAGTTACATTTTACAACTTTATTTCTACAGTAGAACTATATCTACATAATATCTCCTATTGGCCCCAGTATTGCTCAGGATTCCTGGTGTGTGTGTTACATAATAAGGCTGTAAGCTATAGAATAATTTTAATTAAACCTTTAGTATCCAATAAACCTTAATCCTCCTTTTTAAACAATTAGAATTATTGTGCTCATCCATTGAGTATGGATCCAGACTAGGCTCACTCAAGGTGGGGAATATTTTTCCAAAGATTGTAAAGGTTTCAGCTGGGAAAGGAAATATTTTTGTAAGTAATGATGATGCAGGCAGTGGAGGGTTTTAAATTAATAATGCCACTAAGGGATTACATTCAAAATAATCTACTTCACAAAATAACTAGTAGCAAAACAAGAGTGGTTTCCTATGCCTGAGACATCATCCTTTTGGTGTCTAAATTTAGTATTAAGTATAATAATGCATGGACTATATTGCTTCCTTGAATCTCCATTATTTGCTTGCCACTGCATAGGTGCCTGAATTACTGTGATAAAGTGTCTTAGGATGAGAGGCTTAAACAAAAGAAATTCATTTCCTCGTAGTTACAGAGCCCATCAGCTTCAGATCAATGCTAGAGTGGTGTGATGAGGGCTCTTTACCCAGTGTCAGAGGGCCAGCTTCTAGGTGGGTACTCACCTGGCCTTTCCTCAAAGCAGAGACTCTGGTGTCTATGTCTTATGTTACTCCAACCCACTTTGTTCAGGGCCTATGCTAAGCCACTTAGCCCATTTAACCTTTAATTACTGCCATAGAGGCCTACAGTGAAATGCTGTCCTGGTGGGGATTTGGGCTTTGAACATATGAAGTTGGGGAAAATCAACTCAGTATCAATTGCTACAAAGACCATTGTACTTATGTTGTAAGAATTGCAAGTGTGTAAGTGTGTAAGTGAGCATCTAGTTGATGCCCCCAGAGAAACACAAAACAGACTTTATGTTGATTTTAAATGAGGCCCAACTAGACTGTCATTTTGTGTGAGTTGGAAAAGTAATCCTAGAAACTAAACAAATTCAAATAGCATATCATCATGATAGCACATTACCATTATAGATCATGGGAAGGGTTTGTCTTCAGGGCCCATGTACTGAGATTGAGTAAAGAGGCACTTTTCAATGTTGTATGTGGACACTGGGATTATCTATATTTTCTAATTGTTCAGGGCAGACTCTATTGGATGCAGCCTTTTAGGCTGGTTTTCATATCATCTACTGTTTTACTATTTGAATTACCAAGGTTGTCTAAAGGAGTGTCTGAATCACTCATTGTAAGTATGAATTTGTCAATATTGCATCAACCACTGAAATTTTACTCTCTATGCTCTGAGCCTATATATATAGCCTATATATATTATTGCATACAAACAAGTCACTTTTGTAGAGAATTATTACTACAGCAATCATTGATAGCTATCTAAAGTCTTCTTCCAAACTTTCCAAAGACTTTAGAATGATACAATTCCCAAGGCACCCTGGGAATTTTTCATTAGTTTAATTTTTTTGTATCATTTTGTTTCCAAGTTATATAGAAAAGTATGATTTAGGTTATATGGAAATACGTATTTCAATGCATTGTTATGCTTTATAGTTACCCCCTGTGCTCATGTGCACACTTGTTTCTTACATTTCACTTCAAATTTCTATTCTTGAAATAAATTCTTAGTCTCCTCTGGAGCGCTTTTTTAGTGAGAGAACATCAGCTCTATTCATCTTAAAGTGTATTTTCTTGGGTTCTTTCTGTGAAATAACAACCTGGCTGCATCCGAATGTCTGTTGTCAGTGAATTTGTCACAGGTCTTTGAAGACACCATCCCATGATCCTTTTGGCTTCCTGATGGGCAAAGACAGGTGATTAACTGTTTGTTAATCAACTATTTCTTCCCTCTCTGGTGACTTAAAAAACAAAACAACAACAACAAAAAAAAAACTTTGATGTTCTGTAGATATACATGAACTACCCAGATGTGGCTTTATTATTTTTCTGTCATTTTCCCCAAATGTGCAGATTATTTTATTCACCAATTCAAGAAAATAAATTTACCCATATCTATGAAAATGATGAATTCTTCTCTCTATCCTCATTTCTTGGAATTCATTCTGAAGACATGAACTTCCCTCATATAGTTGCTTAATAAATAGATACATTTTTACTAATTCTTTTAAGCTTATTCCAGTAATTTGTCTAATTTTTCATGGATTTCAATTTAAATGTATTCACATTTTTCAACCAATTGTGAGCCCACCTTAAGGATATTTCATCTCTGGAATTGTAGGCAGCTTGAGGATACAGACTTTTGAAAAACATTTTGTGCTTCCATCCACATCTGCCTAAGAATACTAATGCACTGGACCAGTTTTGATTCCTGTTTATCAAAAGAGGTTAGAGCTTTCAAAAATAGGATAGCATCAATGCTACCATTAAACTCAGATGAAGGTAGCCTGGCTTCATGGAATGATCTAAGTTTTAGTTGTTGAAGGCATTTAGCCACAAAGACCCAGAGTAATGCAATATAGTGTACCATAGCCAGCATTTACTTTGCCACACATAGTTTTTATTTAGAATGTAAATTTGAAAGTCCAGTGAGGGGCTGGAGAGATGACTCCACAGTTAAGAGCATACATTCTTCTTGTAGATGACCTCGTTCAGTTCCTAGCCTGTCAGTCAGCTCACAACTAAGTACAACTCCAGTTCCAGGGAATCCAATGCCCTCTGGCCTTTGTGGACACCTGCACACATGTGGTGCATGAAAATTCATGTAGGTACATCTATATACAGAAAATATAAGATAAAAAATATTTAAAGGCAGATGAATCTTTGGGGAAGATTGTCATGACAACTGTTTTTAAATTGAAACAAGAAAGCAGGAGCAGAGATGGGGAAGAGAGAGCTGTAGAGATATTCTGGCATTGTTGATGTTTTGAGGACAGTGACAGTAGATAAGACTATTGAATGAAGTAGGAAAATGTGGACTCTGGAGAGAGTAGAACATGCTAGAAGTCCAATATTGAAGGAAGGATCAGGGTCAGGGGATCTAGCCAAGTGACTGGCAAGGGACTGTCACAACAGAGGAGGAAAGCCAGGCAAGGAGGGCTATAAGCTGCTTTCTGTGAAAATGAATTGAGGCATTAGTGGTGAATCATGACTTACGCTGACCATGTATTTGGCTAAGCACAGCCTGATGCAGCTGCTATGGAAAGTCCAATAACATGCAGTCTGCAGCCTGAGCTCTGGGCAATTCACATGGAATGCAGGTCCAGGAATGAGAAAAAAATTTTTTTTCAGTAATGGATCTTCCTTTTTGTCAGTTTTCCTTCTTTCTGACTCATAATCCAATGGCTAGTATTAAGGAGGCAGTAATCTCCAGAGAAGTCACTCAAACCTTATAAAATGGGCTCTATTCCCATGAACCCCTGATCTCTCAACCTAATATTTTGGTTTTTGCTACATGGAATGTGATAAGGATTGTTTCTCAATATATGTGTTATTAATGAATGATCTCTGAAATCAGCTTGTAAAACTATCTTAAAGAAGTTGTCCCCACCCTAACATGTGTGTGTTTCTGTCTGGCTTAAGAAGAAATCTAGATGTTCCCTCTCCTCCTAGTACTCTGGAGAGCTGAGGTGATTTTGCACAGGAAACGTCTTACACAAATGTATCTCTGGTGTTTTTTCAACACAAGTATGTTTAACGGACTAATTAGGTAATAGCAATATGGAGAAGTTGCACATGCAAAGGCACAAGCATATTCCAACAGCTCACAAGAGACTGATGTGTATACCGATGATGTTTGGTAGATGGATCAGTAGTGATTCAAGTTTGCCTTTGTATTATGTGATTTTTTTCTTTCTGATTAAGGTATAAGAGAAGTTGGATTATCAGAGGCATGCTTAGCAAAGCTGTGATCAAACTTAGGGCTTTAATTGCACTATATTAGAATTAATTTCACGAACTTTGACAGTGTGTGAGTCTTACCTATTAGGGCATACCTGCGTTCCTGATGAAGTACTAGTGATGGCTGGTCAGTTATCTTCTCCTTTTGCATGTGTGGTTGCACAGCTGATTAACCCATCTTCTAAGCAGGTCTTTAAAGAAGAATACAATCTGCTATACTATACATTTCAATCACATAGTGCAAGCATCCTGGTTTTCTGAAACAGTGGATAGTGCAGGAGATGGCTTCTGCAAAGGATTCATTGAGAACAGAAACTCTAGTACTGGGCTAAAGCAGCAAGTGAACATTTGTGAGGAAATGAACATGAATGTGGTCCAATGGAAGATTAGGGAAGAATACAGATAGTGGGTCAGATCTTACTAAGCCCTGGGCTAAAACAGTGTCTGGCACATAGAAGAAATAAACACACACACACACACACACACACACACACACACACACACACACACAGTCAAATAGATGAAGTAAATCAATATATTATTAGCATCCCTTTAAGATAATAGTCAATTACACATGTCTAGGATTGTCAATAACTGGCTCTGTGCTGTTTGTTATCTTTGTGTCTTTTATTATATCAGTCTAATTAAACTATTGGTTTAATATATGTTAAATTATGTAAAAACACATATTACATATATATAAATATTTAAGAACATTTATAGAAACAATATATTCTGCATACTGCCTTTTCCTAGGTACTCCCATCTTTCACTGGATTGTGGTACATTTCTTACAACTGATGGATTTCATAGATATATTGTGATCCACCAACATCTACCATTCCCTTTACAATTATGTTAATATTTACTATTTGTTTCAGCTGCAAGACAATAAAATCTCAAACAATAAGAGCTTATATAAGAAAGAAAGTTGTTCTTTTTAGTATATACAGAGTGTTGCATGAGCTACCTGTGATTGTGAGGCATCCATGTTCACTGTTTTATTGTGCACCATCTTCAATCATGCATTTCCTGCTGAAGAGCTGCAATAGCAGCTCACACCCAAGACACTCCCAGCAAGTAGGAAGGAAGCAAGAGCAAAGAATATTTCTCCTTTTCCTTTTATAGAAGCTTCCTACATGGCCACTCTTACTTGCACAGGATGTTGGAAAATATTGTATTTATTTCAAGCAATTGTGCCTCTTACTAAAAATTGGGGTGTTGATATTACAAAAAATTGGGGACAAAATAATGGGAATAAGAAATTTCTGCCACAAGGCAGGTGGGTCTCTGTGAGTTCAAGGCCAGCCTGGGCTATAGAGTGAGTTCCAGGACAGGCTTCAAAGCTACACAGAGAAACCCTGTCTCGAAAAAAAAAAATCTGCCACAGTTGGAACTCTATTCTTGGCATTTTTCAGAGGAGGAAAGACAGGATTATGGAGGTTAGGACACTCACCTCAGACACGGAATTGAAGAAGCAGGAACCATGTGAACATGTTGAGTGTCGTGGGCCTTTAAGTGTCTTCCTAGGTTGGACACATTGTCCTTTAGGGAAGCTTGGCCTTCACTGGTCCATGGTGGGTTATTTTCAACTTTGTTCTCCACTGGGAAACTCCTCTGCCTTTTAATTGTTTTTAATATCACTTTATCATTTACTTCAGCATTGTCTGAAATAACCATAAGCTATCTAAGAAGAAGCATTTGGTTCTGATGGAATGTACCTACCATGGTGTAATGCAAGAGGATACTTGTACCAGGCTTTTTCTTTTAGGCCACCAACCAGCCCCCAAATCATGACACAGAGACTTATTAGTTTTGAATGCTCAGCCTAGCTTAGACTTATTTCTGGCTAGTTATTTTAAATTAAATTAACATTAATAAACAGTTATCTTTTTTTTTTTTTTTTTCGAGACAGGGTTTCTTTGTGTAGCTTTGAGCCTTTCCTGGAATTCTGTAGACCAGGCTGGCCTCAGACTCACAGAGATCCATCTGCCTCTGTTTCCAGAGTGCTGGAATTAAAGGCGTGTGCTACCACCACCCAGATAACCTGTTTCTCTTTATCTACCATTTGCCTGAGGACTTTTTACTTTTTTTCCCTTCTGTATATCTTACTTTCACTGCTTCTAGTATCTGGCAGGTTGGCTGGCACCTGCCTGGCTTCTTGCTCTGGGAGTGTCTCTTTCTTTCTTTCTTCCTCATTCTCTCTTCCTTCTCTCCTCTCCTCTCCTCTCCTCTTCTCTAGATTCCTCCTCCTGTTTATTCTTTTGACCTGCCAGCTCTACCTAGCTATTGGCCGTTCAGCTTTTTATTAGACCAGTCAGGAGCCTTAGGCAGGCAAGGTGAAACAAATGCAACACATCTTTATATAACTAAACAAAAGCAGCATAAACAAAAGTAACATGCCTTTACCCAGTTAAAGTACTATTCCCCAGGATAAACCAATGTAACACATCTCTACACAGTTAAACATACTTGTCTACAGGGTACCGACAATGGGTTTACAGTAGAGAAGACAAAGATGAGCAAAGTCCTGAGCCACAGCTTCACATCTAAGGACATGTACAGTAAACATGTCAGACTTTTTGAAGTGTGGTAATTATTCTCTATTAAGAAGGAACTCACTAAAACGTGTTTAGTAAGATAATACAACTGTATTATTATAACCAAATGCATTTTAAAAGCTGTCTTCTCTTGTTTGCTGAAGAGATGTCAACATTTGGGTTCTTATCCATAGGTTTTTAGCCTAAACCAAACAGCTGAAGAGTTTTGCAAAGGATACTAAGAACTGGTTATTTCACCTGGCTTTTTTGTGTGTCTCCTGTGATAGCATGCACGAGACCAAGTCAGAGAGAATCCCAGCTTGGAATATGGGCATGGCCAGGTAGTGCCTTCCTTACCTGAGGAGTAGTGGCAGCTGGGAGCTGTTCTGAGAGGATGAGTCAGTCTTCTTTAGGAATGTGACCCTGATATGCAGAACCTTGTCCAGTGGATGTCCCCATACTCAGGATTATTTGCCATCACAAATCAGACTCATGGGGTTATTTTTTAAAAGAGGACATGAAGTTGAGGGGGAAAGAATCTGGGAGGAGTTAGGGGGAGGTCTTCGGGGTGAATATGATCAAAATACCTTGTGTGTGATTCTCAAAGAAGCAATATCAAAGATAATATTAAATATGACCACCTAGCAAGTTAGAAATTATTAAATGTCTCCCATTTTTTAGTTTGAATTTATTTTTATTTTTACTGAGATGTTATCAATTCCATGCAGTCTTTCTGTAAAGCTTAACATCCTAGAAAAATTAACATCCTAGAAAAATTCTGTATGAAGTTATTTCTATGTCAATGGTCGTTCAGAACCACTAAAACTCTTCACTCCCCAAAGTGGTGGGTAGTGGAGCCATTGTTGTACATAATCAAGTGAAGCCCAAACTCTCTTCTCAGCCTCCACATACATTTTGGACATATATGTACGTGATTATCAATTTTCATTTTAAACAAGAGGTACTGAGCTGTCTCTGAAATTACAATCCAAATATATTTTAAAATATATTATAAAAAGTGTATTCCTCATTGGGAGGCGGTGGTGCACACCTTTAATCCCAGTTTTCAGGAGGCAGAGTGCAAAGGATCTCTGTGAGTTTGAGGCCAGCCTGGTCTACAGAGTGAGGTCCAGGACAGGCAGCAAAACTACAGAGAAACCCTGTCTTGAAAAACCACAAAAAACAGAAGAAGAAGAAAGTATACTCCTAAAGTGAGCAATTTGAAGGCAATTATGCATCTCACTTACATTTTCTTTTATTTTTATTTTCCCTGTTATTGAAAATAGATTCTTTTCTCACACAATATATCCTGATTACAGTGTCTCCTCCCTCTACTCTTCTCAGTTTCTCCCTACCTCTGTCCACTGCATTTTACCCTGAATATTGAATATTAGATCCAGGCTTGTAGGCACATGTCAGGGGGAAATACTTGCTTAAGTAAATGAAATAAAAACAAAATGAAAATTTAGTGTAAAATAATACATGCATGATACTTACATTTCTTAAGGTTACTTGCTGAGATAATTTTCTGATACATAACTAGCCAGAATTTACAATTTCAAAAGACTATATTCTAACATATATATCCAAAATTTCAATATCAGAATAAAGTGATATATTTAAAAAGTCATTTATGTTCAAGATCTATACACCCTAAGACATTATTCTGGAACTCCTGAAAATCTCTCAATGGCGTTACTGTGGCTTGTCTCTTCTGCTATCACCCAAAAGAGCTCTCTTCTGTATTTCGCTGGCACTTGCCTTTATTTGGAGTTTGCAGCCTTTTGAAATGCTGTAGACTACTAGAACTGGACTACTCCTTCCTTCTGATTCAGCCACCTTGTATTTTCCTCTTGCTGTGGAGTACCCTGCCCTCGGCCCTGTTTCCAGTCACCCCTTGGTCAAAGACGGCATCATTTCATACTGAGAAGAGTACATTAAGAAGCACAATAATAATAATAATAAATGTTAATCAAAAAACTGCATGTGTCTTTCTGATTGTGCCAGTGTTGTGGTATTCAATTATGCAATTTCCATTGGCATATTAATCATCTTTTCAACAAACAAGCCAGCGTTAATTAAAGCAAACCATGGATAAAGACATGTTGCCGGATCATCATTCTGTTTATCACAGTGCACAGGCTGGCCGTTAAGTAAATTCTGGACTGTGAGATGAATTTCAATGTTGGCTTCCTCTTTTTTCTTCTTGTTGTTGGAGTTAGAATGTAACTCATCTAACAGTAATAACAACAAACTTCAAACTTCACAAAAGAAAGATGAATTTGCCTGTAATTAATGGTGAAGATAGAAGAGCTGTACATTTATATGTAGAGTTGAGTTATTTACAAACAAATAATTTTTGAAGGTTTTCTTTTTTTTTCTTAACTCTCAGTGCCATAAAGACAAAATTAAATAGTAAATTTGTCTCCTTCTCTCTCTTTTCCAAGAAAAAAAGAAGTACTTTTTAGTAAAGATTTAGTAGTTGTAGTTTGGGCACAATAATCTGTCCTTTTCAATAAAAAGGATGGATTCACAGTATTCGATCATGTGGAATTTAAATCTTTGAATTTTAACTAAGGTAAAGTATTTGTTAGCAATAAAACATAGGCCATCACACTTTCTGTGTTGTTCAAGCTGAGCTGCAAATGTCCTTCAACTCTTGACAATTCTCCTTTATAAATAATTATTATGTTAGCTCCATTCTTTCCAAGCCTACAAACACTAGCAATAATCGTTATGGAAGGCATAAATCAATTTAACAAATACAGTTAAAACAAAGGAAATCAAATGTTTGCTATTTTACTGAGTCCCTGTAAGCTCCACGTTGGACAGTAATAGTTATAATTAATCTTAAAACTCTAGTTTCCACAAATGCATCTTTTGTTAGGCTCTTAAAATATAGAATCTCCACATGCAGATTATCTTCATGTTGGTTATATATGTATTTCTTCAGCATTTCATGTTTTTGACAATGCGTTATACATGAACTCTACTAAATGCAAACATTGCTACCATTGCACATTGTTTCTTTCGTAGTTGAAGCAATACTACTGCTTTTTCTAAAGTATTTGAAAACCTAAAAAAAAATTTGTGGAAAATTCATCTATATTTACATTGTGCTTTGGAAAAATTGATGAATATAAAAACGAAGAAATATCTCTGCACCATCAGAGTAAAGGAATATTAGTAGATCTTCTTACTTATTTATAGGTTTGTTTAGCTCAAGGCAGCAGTTATAGTGACTGACTAGAGTTGATAGTGCAATAAATATAATAAATAGTACACATAAAATTTCTGGTAAATGCTAACTCTTTAAAATGATTCTGATTAACAATTGATATAGTTAATTAGTAAGAATTTTAATTAGATTGATAGTTTTTGCTATGAGATTAATATAAATAATTATTGATGAGGAATTTACAAATGCTGTGTTATTAAATACTAGCTATATTATAATGCAAAGTGAAATATAATGTATAGTTACATAGTAATGAGCACCTACCATTGGCAGTAGTTGGGGATGCATAGTGGATCTGTTTCCCAAACTTTACTGTGTGTGTGTGTGTGTGTGTGTGTGTGTGTGTATTTTGGATTGACTTGACCTTATTGACCTCCATCACCATTTTTTTTTCAAATCTCAATAAATTTCTCTTTGTGGAAGCAATGTTTACCAAAAGGTAGTATAGCAAAAGTCAACTCTGCTCACAGATGCTCAATGTGCTTAATCTTTCTCATTTTGAAAATCCTAGATGTCTGATTATTTTCTGTTAAAGGCTTCCATGGCAAATTAAAAACTTGTTCTTCTAGAAGACTCATTGATCCTGAGACTGCCAGTTAGTAGTTTAGTCTCATATGAAATTTTGAACTTCTGTTATCTTGGGCACCAATTTCTTTAGCAACTATTTTACATATTTTTTTAAAAAGTGATTTCTAGAGGTGCTCATCAGCATTAGAAAATCTAATAGTAGGGTATCGGAGGAATGAATATTTTATTGAAAAGTAGATACTTAAAAGTGACGGTTGTTTTTGGATTCAAACCTGGAGAAAGGGAGCTAATGAAGTCTCCACTCTCATGCGTTTCATGCTTTGTGAGAGCCTTGGAAAATCTTACTTCATGTTCACAACACACATTGCAAATGATGAATGAACTTCTTTTATTCGCCCTCCTCTATCCCTTGATGGCATCATGCCAAGGTTGTAACAGGTACATAGGAAGTGTGGATGGTATTCACCAAATTCCACCTTTGGCCTCATTTCCATTTGGCATGTCTAAAAAATTGTCACCTTTAATAACAAATATTTTGCAATACTTCACCCACATCTGTATCCATCAATAGACAGTTCATCTGTCTACTAATATTTATCTCATGTTACCTGTGACTAGAGATTTTTGTCTCTCTTTTAGAACATTTCTACAAACTATTACCTACTTATCTCTAGAATTCTCCTATCTATTCCTGTGAAGTGAATTTTTCAATTTCACAAATTATTTTGCCTGATAAACCTTAGAGCCACTCATTCATTAGCTGATCGGACACTTTGGCTGGTTTATCTTGTTCTGGCTGTGTTTCCCTGTCCTGTTCCATGAAACCATCTTATCATTGGCATGCCTTCTCCAAGCCTGTCCACTCACCTTTTCCTTATCCTGCCCCTGATTTCTGATAATTTTTTCCATATCCAGGAGGTCAGTTCCTACTTATGAATGTTCTCAATCAAAACCCTAATCATCCTTAACACAATGTATCAAAAACCTAATTTTTCAAATTTCCCCCCAAATTAATCACTTCTCCTAGATCCTTCAAGGAAAGCCATTGCCATCCATCCATTCCCTAAGGTAAGAGCCAAGAGTCACTGTTGACTTATATGAGTTTCTCTCTTTTCTTCCTCCTCTATTTCCTCTCTGTAAAAGTTGATATTCTTCTCTTGTTCTGTCTCTGCCCCAATTCTTTCCCTATGTTTGGGCTGTCATCAATCATCTCTTCGAATTTACCATGCAGAGATACTCCATACCATTACTTACAGATTTTCTATATGCTCTCTCCCTGTATGTCCTCACTCATTCTGTGCCTTTGATATTGTCCCCTAAAGAAGGTATCAAGGACAATGGCTCTAAAATGTTGGTCTCCAAACAACACCAGCATTTTCACCTAGGAACTTGAGGGAAAATACTCAAGTATCACCCCAGACCTATTGAATCAAATGTCTTTGGCAAAATGAACCAATTTGTATTTCAATATTCCTCCCAAGGAATCCTGATACACACTAAAATTTGAGAGTCACTGGTTTTAGACAGGCGTCTGCACACAATTTTCCATTAAGATTCATGCAGTAAATATTTTATTGTAGTAAATATATATGGTAGGCCAAGAAAGAATACCATATGATTCTTTATTTAATGTGAGAAACCCATAAAATTTTTATTGGTAAAATCCAAAAGTTTGTTTTCAGTCACATAGATTTGAAGAAATATTTATATACCATAAAATATCACTTACTAAAATCAGTTTTTATCAATGAAAAAAATATAGTTTATGTCTGTGTGTGAAAGCTTTGGGCGCATGGGCTGAGTGAAGTGATGTAGCTGAATGGCCCAGAATGGCCTTCATGAGCCGTTGTCCAATTCTGGGTTTACTATATGGTTTTCCATCCTCTGAGCTTCTTAGTCATCTATGTGTCCCTCTCCTTCAGGATCTCAGAGGGAGGAAGTTATATTTTACCAGTCTAGGTATCATTAGGGAAGGTAGTGCTTGTCTCAAAAAGTATTTATTCATTAGAAAGGAGAAGAAAGGCCACATTGGGAAGCGAAAATTGCTTCTTCTTATAACTTTTCCACCCATTTATTTGACATGTTTCTTGATTTTTGAAAATTTGCAGATTTTGGTTCTTGTTCATTTCTGACATAGCTATCCATATGTAGGAATTTCCTTCCCTCTGTTTACGTACATGCATGTTTCCATTTGCTCATAGACAACACTGGGGGCAAATTAGGTGGTCAGTGTACCTTGTGAGGATTTTTCAGTTAGTCTTTCACGGTTTTGTTGCTGAGGGAGAACACTCACTCTCTGCCATAAAAGGACATCCAAGTTCAGGTTGTTTTTCCTCTTGACAAACTCTTACTATAGAACTTTTTTTTTTTTTTCCCACAGCCCGGCTGCTTTGATCACACCACTACACATGCTTAAATTTTTGTTTTAAGAAACACAACTTTAGTGTTTACAAAACGGTACCAAAACTAGTTCAAAGAGTTCCTGTGACCTTATCCAGCTTTTTCAAAAAAATTGCATCTCACATAACCATATTGGAATTTCCAAAATAAGAAATAGCATTGGTGTGATACTGTGACATTTCAGTTTCCCCACACACGTGTCTCTTCTTCTATTCCAAAGCTCTACAATCTACATTGTAGTTAGGTGTCACTTCCCCCTGTGTAAGCCATGATAGCTCCTCAGGATTTCCTTGTCTACATTGAAGCATTTAGAGAGAAGTGTTTAGTTATTTGATAGGATCACTCTAAATTTGCTTGTCTGTTTTCTCATCGTTACACTGACCATCCATACATTTGAAGCAAGAATGTCACCAAAATGATAGTGTGCCTTCCTCAGTGTTCTGTGTCCAGTGGCATGCACGACATATACATTGTATTACTAGTACTATTGAAATTAGCTTATTTACCAACAGGTTAACTTTGGGCCAACCACTGTGTTAAAAGTTTCCCGGTTTAGGTGACATTGCTTTTTAAGGTATTCTGCTTTCATTTCTAATCCTAAATTACAGAGTATATGCTAAAGTATGTTGCCAGTGGAAGGGAAATTCATGGATAAACAGAATAATTGAACAAAAGAATAAATGCTGCATCAAATAAGGTATACAGTCTCTCAGGTAAGAACGATCTACAATAAAAAAAAAAAGAGTTGATTATACTTACAGAATTTTTAGTGGAATTTCTCCTTGAGAATTCTTTATGAATAGTCTACAAGGGCACATGTTTTGACAACCAACAACCAACACTGGGTTCAGTGTGGTATCACCAGTTTTTCTCTAAGCAAGGCAGAGCAGATTCCAGAGGATGACTTGCAAACACCTTGTTTTAGGACACTGCTCTTTCTGGCTAAGAAATGCTATGACTGGGCCGCTGGTTTACATAGTTGTTTACTCTTCACCTTGCACTTTAGATCTCTTTCACCTTTATGTCCCAGGTATCTTTTCTTACCACAGTTAAAGCCCTGAAAAGAGGAATAAGAGTTAGCAGAAGTGAGATCATCATGAAAGAGTATCTTGCAGACAAAGCCCGTGTTTGAAGAGCTGAATAATCAGTCCCAGTAGAATGCTTTGCAGTGGTGGTGGACATAGGAGTGGATCAGTACCTGTGATGCCATGTAAAAAAAAAATTCAACTTGATCTGCAAGAATAAGAAGCCACTGAGTCCATCTTAGGAATATCTAACTTATAGAAAGGGTTCCTGATTTGTAGTAATAGGAATACAGCCTAATTTCTGGATCTTTCTAGATATTCCCTGAACTGTCACTAAGAATAGAATGGTGGAGCACGGAAGCGTAGAAAGAGAGATCTTCCCATTTCTTAGCTCGTGGCTATTCCCAGGAGAATTTCAACATGCATAACGTGTATGAGCACTCCACTTGGTTTTCCTCTCTCCCTCCCACTGGGATTCCCAGTCACAGATCTTCCCTCTTGACAACTGCCTCTGACGTGGTTGTCACCTACTGTCTTTTGAAACACAGTTTAGACAATGTGGTATGAACATAAAGGGATCTCTGCTAGACCTCAGAAGGAGACATGTAAACGTGAATAGCTATTTGCCTGCAAACCTCATGATGTCATTGTTTTTCTCTGCTGAGTAGTACTCCATTGTGTATATGTACCATATTTTCTTTATCCATTCTTCAGTTGAAGGGCATCTAGCTTGTTTCCAGATTCTGGCTATTACAAACAAAGCTGATATGAACATAGCTGAGCAAATGCCCTTCTGGTATGATTGAGCATTCCTTGGGTATATGCCCAAGAGTGCTATAGCTGGGTCTTGGGGGAGATGGATTCCCAATTTTCTAAGGAAGTGCCATATTGATTTCCAAAGTGGCTGTACAAGCTTGCATTCCCACCAGCAGTGGAGGAGAGTTCCCCTTGCTTCACATCCTCTCCAGCATAAGCTGGCTTCTGTGTTTTTCTTAGCCATTCTGACAGGTGTAAGGTGGTATCTCAGAGTCGTTTTGATTTGCATTTCCTGGATAATTAGGAATGTTGAGCAATTCCTTAAATGTCTTTCAGCCATTTGAACTTCCTCTGTGGAGAATTCTCTGTTTAGTTCTATAGCCCATTTCTTAATTGGACTGTTGGGCATTTTGATGTCTAATTTCTTGAGTTCTTTATATATTCTGGATATCAGCTCTCTGTCAGATGTGGGGTTGGTGAAGACATTTTCCCATTCTGTAGGCTGTTGCTTTGTCTTGTTGACCATATCTTTTGCTCTACAAAAGCTTCTCAGTTTCAACAGGTCCCATTGATTGATTGTTTCTCTCAGTGTCTGTTGCTACTGGTGTTATATTTAGAAAGTGATCTCTGGTGCCAATGCGTTCAAGAGTACTTCCTACTTTCTCTTCTATCAGGTTCAGAGTAACTGGATTTATGTTGAGGTCTTTGATCCACTTGGACTTAAGTTTTGTGCATGGTGACAGATATGGATCTATTTGCAGCCTTCTACACATTGACATCCAGTTATGCCAGCACCATTTGTTGAAGATGCTTTCTTTTTTCCATTGTACATATTTGGCTTCTTTGTCAAAAGTTATATGTTCATAAGTATGTGGGTTAAAATGTCAGGGTCTTCAGTTCGATTCCATTGGTCCACATGTTGGTCTTTATGCCAGTACCAAGCTGTTTTTGTTGCAGCAGCTCTATAGTAGAGCTTAAGGTCGGGGATCGTGATGCCTCTGTAAGTTGTTTTATTGTACAGGATTCTTTTGGCTATCCTGGGTTTTTTGTTTTTCCATATGAAGTTGAGTATTATTTTTTCCAGATCTGTGAAGAATTGTGTTGGTAATTTGATGGGGATTGCATTGAATCTGTAGATTGCTTTTGGTAAGATTGCCATTTTTACTATGTTAATCCTGCCTATCCATGAGCATGGGTGATCTTTCCATTTTCTGACATCTTCTTCAATTTCATTTTTCAGGGACTTAAAGTTCTTGTCATATAGATCCTTCACATGCTTAGTTAGAGTAACTCCAAGGTATTTTATATCATTTGTGGCTATTGTAAAGGGTGATATATCTCTGATTTCCTTCTCAGCCTGTTTGTCTATTATATATAGGAGGGATACTGAATTTTTTTTAGTTCATCTTGTATCCTGCTATGTTGCTGAAGGTTTTTATTAGCTGTATCAGTTCCTTGGTTGAATTTTTGGGGTCACTCATGTATACTATCATGTCATCTGCAAAAAGGGAGAGCTTGACTTCTTTCTTTCCAATTTGTATCCCCTTAATCTCCTTATGTTGTCTTATAGCTCTGGCTAGAACTTCAAGTACACAGGGACACATGCTCAGTCTGGAAGGAGGGGACAGGACCTGACTGTACTGAATCCACCAGGTTTAAATGAATCCCCAGGGGTGTCTTGGTCCTGGAGGACATGGGAATGGATGGGAGGGGCTGGGGGGAAGTTGGGGGCGTGGTGGGACGGGGGAGGACAGGGGAACCCATGGCTGATGTATAAAATTAAAACACATAATAATAATAATAATAATAATAATAATAATAATAATAATAAAATAAATAAATAAAAAGAAATGGCACAGAATTGCTGGTTCCTCACTAAGGCAAAAGGGCTGCATATTTTAATTCCAATCTCTGCTAATTGTGCTTATTGCTCAGAGAATAGACACTAATTGACATGCAACTAAATAAACAGCATGTAACATGAAAGCAAATACAAGCCTTTAAAAAAAAAGTGAATAGCTAATACTCTCATCCCAAGACAACTTACTTTTTCATGATGTGTTCTGTAAATTGAACTCATTTTTGGTGGGATTTCAGGCGGTGGGAACAGTAGATTGGAGTACTGAAGGATAGAAAGAAGGCTAGCATTTTCCTGGAGGACAGCTGGCTCCTTGATTAGATACCCAGGACTGCACTCTCTCGCTTCTTTTCTGTTACTTTTCATGTCCTATATTTATTCCTGAAGCTTAAATGTTATTCTGAAATAGCCATTTGTTTCCAGCTTTCCTGTTCTAAAACAACTAAGCTGGTTGGTTCTGGAGGGACACACACTTTTTTCAAATGGCAGTGGTCACTGGTTTAAAAAGACAAGATGGGTGGAGACAGGAGGAGTTTGGAGCAAGGATCAGAGGAGGCAGTCTGCTTACAGGATTGGCATCAAGGATGCAGACTGATCAGAAAGCAATTTTATGTGGAAAATCTTGCAAACTGGGTAGAAAATGGAATCATTTGTAATTCCAAGGCACTAAATTGTGTTGGTACATTTATTATGTATTTTGGTGAAATAGCTATTGTTTCCATTATTTCAGAAAAGAATACATACAATGATTTGTCTAAGACCTGCACATTCTAATTTTTCATGAATTGTCTTCTGTACATTGTCTCTATAATCAAAACATTTGTTATATAGTGTGTTCATAATTGTGATAATTTAATGACTTCTCCTTATACCATCCTTTTTGAATC
Source organism: Onychomys torridus (assembly GCF_903995425.1). Taxonomy (NCBI): domain Eukaryota; kingdom Metazoa; phylum Chordata; class Mammalia; order Rodentia; family Cricetidae; genus Onychomys; species Onychomys torridus. The sequence goes on from NC_050458.1 coordinate 8,163,857, forward strand.
TAATAAATATGTATTATTTAGTTTGTTAAATAATATAATAGATATCAGCACAAGCAGTATATGACTTTAGAAATTTGTGGTAGAATACTTTTCTTAAACATGAGATAAGGACAGATCCTGCTCATATGTGAGAATAAACAGATATGGGCTGAATGTCAGTATAAGCCAAACACTTAAGAAATTATTCCAAATAACATACAGCCAAATGAGGTGTCATTGTTGGCTCAGGTCTGCATTGTATATCACATAAAATTTTTCCCAAGAATAATAACATTACTCATCGGTGAAATTTTTTGATGGCTACTGAAATTAAACAACTGAAATTTTCCAAATATAGTTGTGGAGTTCAAACAAGCTGAATTTATTTTCCCTTAAATATTAATGATTAAGCTACGAAAGTTTCAACAATATCACGATGTATATAAGCTTTGGAAGTTAACATGTTTTTGCCAAGTTTCATCATGTTTTTGTGTAACCCAGATAATACTCTGTAAAAAATGTATATAGATATGCATATATAAATATAGATATGCATATATGAATTTTACCTATTTTCTGGATTTTAGAGGCTTTGAAACCTCTCATTGGAGGTTTTATTGCCATGGAAAATAAAAAGGTTAGTGCCTTGGTTCTTTTGACTATTCTTGGTTTAAATCTATTATTTTATGTAGTTGAATACTTCTCTCCCTCCTTCCCCCTCTCTCCATCATCTACCCTCAGCCCTCCCTCCCCATCCACTCCTCCTCCCCTCCCTCCACTCCCCTCTCCCTCCCTCCTTCTCTCTCTCTCCTACACTTCCTTCCTCTCATTCTTATCATATATAAATTGTTATTTTATTCATCAATAAGAACAAAGTACTTCAGATTCTAATTTTATGTAGATAAAAACTAATCTGAACTTCGAAGGCAACTTAACTAACTTTCAATGTGCCCCTTCTAGGAAACCTCACCATATTGCTGCTCTAAATTGTATATTTGCTATTCCATGGCCAGCAACATTCATTAACTTAATCCGAAATGCTTGGTGGGGCTATGGAGTTATTTATTGAAAATGTGTTCTTTACACTTTAATTTTTCCATTTGTTGGGATTATAATTACGTCAGTTCTCCCTTCCCTTTCCTCCTTCCAGACCCTCCCACATACCCCTCTCATTGCTCTCATTCAATACGAAATGGTCATATCAATATGTTGATATATTTAATTAATCTATCTTCACCTTATTTATTTCTTTATAGTTCATTTTATGAAATCAAGTTTATTATTAAGAAATTTGGAAAGTAAAAACACATTAACTAGCAAAATAAATGTGAAATTTTAATTCAAAATAACTCTGTGCATTCTTTCTGTGTTTTTGTTAAACACTATTTGTGCTACTATACATTAAAATTTACTGAAAAAAACAAATATGCATTTTATTTTCATTAAGAATTGAAGAGATCACATGACAGGCAGTAAACATTTAGGTAAAAGATATTAACATTAATGGGCAGAATTGTTCAGTATTTAAAGTTAGATGGATTCTAAAAACTAAATGAGCACTATGTGAAGAAGAATGATAGATTGACTTAGTAAGTCCTTGTGAGAACAAGATTTTGTTTTAGGGCTTGAGTTATTGGATAATGATTTATGATGTGATAAAAATAGGTGTACCCATTTGAAAACATGAAAAATGAGGTTGGATTAGAGAAGATGATATTTGAAAAGTAGGGATGCATCAGAATGTAGAAATTAAGATTGTAAATGATAATCACTTTGAAGTTCAACACTAGAGCGTTAACTAATTAGTATATTGTAGAACATAAGGAGGCAAGAATCAAAGTTACCATTTATAGGCAAAGTGACTATCCATAAAGAGGAAAGAACTAAAGTAGATTGTGGTAATTACAGAGCAGTCAGCTTCACTTTGATACCAAGGTAGATACTGGCGCCGATCGTCAAACAATCAATTTGCAATCATCTGGAAGAGTAAAAGTTAGTGGGTAGCAACCAACATGGTTTTGTGAAGAGCAAATTGTGCCAGGTCAATTTAATTTCCTTCTATGATAGAGTGACAGGCCATGTAGATAAGGGGTAAAGTAATAGATGTAATCTACCCAGACTTCAGCAACGCTTTTGAGTCCTCTCCACATGACATTCTCATCAACAAGCCAGAAGATACTGTCTAGACCTTACTTTGGTTAGGTAAGTGCACAGCTGTCTGTGGCTTCATAGTCCACACTTGATTATCAGATACAGCCATGGTCCATGAGGCCATATCGATTGTCAGATGAGCATCTTGGGATCATTAGTGCTACCAGCTAGTTGTTGTTTGTTTTGTTTTGTTTTGCTTTTATGAAAATGGAATTCAGATGGCACCATGTTACAATGATCAGCCATATACTTCCAATAAGAGAAGAGAGTCTGGTTTCAGGAAAATATTTAGCAGCATCTCAGATCCTCTGGATGTATCTCAAAGGTGACAATTTGGGAATGAGTAACAGGTAATAGACAAAGGAAACTTTCAGCTTCCCTAATTATTATAGTTTTAAGCTTCTAGGTAGTGTCAGGTAATGTTGACATCATGATAGGCTCTTGGGAATGTATTTTCCTCCTCCTCCTCCTCCTCCTCCTCCTCCTCCTCCTCCTCCTCCTCCTCCTCTCTCACCCCTCCTCCTCCCTCACCCCTCCTCCCTTTTCCCACCTCCTACTCCCTTTATCATGTCCTCTTCCACTTCCCCATCCTAGTGTATTTTCTTCTTTTCTTAGATCACATCTTGTTATTTAGCCAAGTCTGGCCTCAAACTTTTAATTCTCTCACCTCAGCCTCCTGAATGCTGGGCCTAGAAATACATGTAGAAAAGTTCAAAGGGAGAAATGAGGAGAAGGTAGAGGAGAGCTTTAACATAATTTGACAAAGAATGATCCAGAAATAACAGAATACAGTACCTTTATCCTGACCCAGATCACAGATGTGAGAACATTTAGTTTATAGATCATATGATGGCAAGCAATAATAAAATTCTTAACTTGCAGATAAGAAAAAAATTCCAAACAATTTTGACATTTTGGGAAAATAGTCTATGGAAAAATACAAGATAAAGGCCATGGGAATGAGGCAGATAAACACTACAGAAAAAGACTGGCCTGGCTCTCCACACACAGGGACAAATCCAGATATCAGTGAGCCATACTTGAATATATGCGCACAGGGCCATATGACAACATTATTAATGATCTACTGAGAGTGTGTCATGAAACTTGACTTGCCCAACTTTATTTGTGGAGTGTACATAATAAAAGGTAATAGTTATTAACACACAGGTCTGTGGAATATGAGTGGCCTTTAAGAAAGGCCCAATTCCCTTTAGCAATGCCTTGTTAAAGCTGTTTAGTTATTTGACATGTGGAGCATTTCATGAAGCCTGGTGATCTTATGAATAGCATTACCCTGCAGAAAGGTGGTTGAAACTGCCCTTATTTGAAAACTGTTGGTAATCTGTGGATTCTCAAATAACAAGCCAGCAAAACTTTCTTAGAGATAACTCCACTAGGATTAAATCCAAGGGAGTGGTTCTTGGACATTTTTCTTCCACAACTCCCTGAGAGTTGCTGCCAAGAGCACTGCCCATTTCATCCCTCTTAATTGCAGGCAGGAAGACAGAAGAGGATATTATCATCTTGTCTTTATTTAGTCTAGGGGAACACAAGATTGCTCAGTGAATATGGTTGACCCAAGAGTTGATAAGCAGCCACAGAACAGGGGAGAGATGGACAGGGTTTTAAGGCAGACAAATGCCGCCATCATTAGGAACAAGTAGGGCAGACTTTGGCTCTGGTTCTCTTTTATAATTTGGAGCTTCCTAGTGATATGTGGAAAAATTACACTTCCTGCATTCAAGCCACTCTTCAAAGCAAATTCACAGAAGTGATGGCATCAGAACTTCAAGAGATGTCTTAAATTGGATGTTAACCAAAGCAGGGATATAGACCTTTTTGGTATGATCTGTGAGATAGTTCCAGTTCCTGGCCTGAGTTAAAACATTTTAAGTTCAACAAATGTTGAAGTAGCATCCGGAATCAGGGCTGTGTGAGAATGTGAAGTGACTGAGCACAATCAGTGTTTGGACTTTAGCACTGGAAGTACTGTAATGCATCTTTGCTTGAACATCATATTTCAATTCTAGTTAAAAATAGGCCTGCTTGTGTTAACTCTATAGAATCTTATTTGTGTTTTTAGGGAAGTGAAAAATCAAGGAAAAGCAAATTTATGACATCAGAGAGTATTTACCATAACTTGTGGAGATGGTCTATTTTTATTGGTGATCTGGATAATTTATACTAAAAATTGGAAGTATTGATAATAATAATCACAGTTTAGCAATTATTTTTTGGAACAAACATGTTTGACTACATGAAAAATGTCAATCTGATTTATGTATGTGAAGGGACCCACAGAGCAAAACCCATAGACCTGGCTGGTCATCCTAACATGAGCATCATTAGTTTAGGTTCCTGAGACTCAAAGTTTTCAGCTGCAGAAGGAGAATAGTTAGAACTACCCATCAATACAGACCACTGTGAGAAGGAAACGATGCAATATGTGTAAGGAGCAGCCAACATCCCCTAGTCAAAGTGCGTGCCCATGAGGTCCTCTGTAACTGGTTTACAGAGCTAGAAACAGTAACAGCTCATAATTACTGCAGGTATTTCAGCAACAAAATGTTCACAATCTTCAGCTTTTGGTAAGATTTGGTGTGTAAGTAAAGAAACAACACGTGTGGAAAGCTACAATCCTTTGTCTACTCATCACATCTTCAACATGTTGATGTAAATTAACACAGTCTCAGAAGATTTTCACTACATGGAGGGAAATGGCCCTGGAACTCAAAATGCACATCAACACACACACACCTGTTGTGTTCTCAGGACATTTTAATGAGGTCAGCAAGGTCTAATGGAACATCAGACTTTTACTGGTGCTGAAATTATTGGATGCTGTATTACAACACTTAAAAAATTAGGTTAAAAGAAAAAGAAAAGGAATCAAGTAATCATTTTACCTCAATTGTTATTCTATACTAGAAAAGTTAGTACTGCCAAATTAATAATTAATCAAAGGTAATCAATGAGACACATAGCCAATTCAGACACAAAAGGCTGTAAAATATCACACTATAAATGAAATTTATTCTTATTACATAAAGACATTTGAAAGATTTAAATTATAATATTTTTATCTAAAAGAATTTTACTTAATATAAAATATAACAAATATGTGGAGAATCTTTAACTTGTCTTTGAAAACAGTTTTATGGAGTTTATATTCAAACTCTTTCTTTAAAAGAATGGTATTTTTTTAAAGCATGAATAAATTTGTTATCAAATAATACACAATGAAATAAGAAAAACCTGTTCCTTTTCCAAAGTTGAGTGTAAAGAAGTATTGTAAAATTCATGAGAAAATGTCACCTCCTCACAGTATTAATAAATGGACAAATACAATATATCTCTTTTCTTTTTGGCATAATTTAAGGTGGTTTTGTTTTTTTTGAGCAGCAAGCAGTAAGAACTCGCTAAATACTGTCATTTGGTCACAGATTTGTAAATATATCAATTCTGTGTGGAGGGAATGATTATCTTCTACCTGCTCCATGGAAAATTATTACAACATTTTTGTAAATGTTGTGGATGCGTGAATTTCACCAGATTTCTATCCATATATTATACTAGTTAGGACTTATTTCTCCAGTATTCTTTAATATTTGACTCTAAATTTAGAGTACTGTATTCTAATTACACCTTTTTAAATGAAAGGAAAGGTAACATTTAAAATTTTATTGTGGCTTAAACTTTTGCTTTTCTATTATCTGATTTTGAATGATACTGTCCTTGTCTGTGCAGTCAGAAGAGATATCTAGTTGAGGAACACCATTAGAAGACATTGTATTCACTGTATTTACTTTCCTATATGCAACATTTTTTGCTTATTTTTACATAAGTAGCATACTAATGAGGTTGAAATGGATTTTTTTCAAGTTGTGTACTGAGAGATAATTTTAGAAAGGTAGAGAAAGGGCACAGAGGTCCTTGAATGTGATGCTAGAGATAGATTTAAAAACCATTCAAACTAATGTCAGGAGGTGGTTTTATGTTTTAGTCTATGGAGCTTGCATAAAGTTGTCTGCAAGGAAAACATATCTTCCAACATTAATATCCATGTCCTCTGATATGTCCATATGTCCACCCAGATGGTACCAAAGAGTTATCTGAGATTGGAAGTGAATGTCTGTGTCTTACATCCAACAACCTGAAAACCTTGGAAGTGTTTTGATCCAAAATAGAAGAACTTAGGTAGTCTCAGATGCTGGGAGACAACAGGAAGAGGATACCCTCACACTATGTCTGTGATCAGCCAATGGTTTCCAGTGAGGCATTCAGTGCAGCTAAGTCTCAATTTATTCACCATAATTGTGGTGGAGTTACCTCTCAGCATATTGCAAGGGAAGTTCAGATGTGACAACATGTCTTAAGCTCCAGTACATTGCAAAACCTTGTGCCAGCAAGCCCTATAAGATAATGTGTACCGGGATGGAGAATAACACATAATCCTCAGAAGAATTAGCCTCTGCTTCATTGTTGAGTTCTAAGGCTTTTCACAAGGATGATCCAACCATCTTTCCTGATGGCTGCGACCTTCCTGGAGAGTGAGGTGACTGGAGACTGGGAAGAGGAAATAGTATCCTTTCCTCGTCCCCCCTACCACACTAATCAAAATTGGATTCTTGAGTCTCACTGCAACTTCTGCTTAGGTTCAGCTGGTGAGGAATTAAGGAACCTTTAAGATACAAGCAAGGCATAAATAACTTTTACTGAAGAAGAAAAAGTTCTTTGTCAAAGATAGAAAGGGGAGTTTCCAGGCTGCCTAAAGTGCCAAAGAACTACAAGGTCTTCAGGGAGATGCTGCAAAATTCCAGATGCTTCCAAGAAAACCTTACACCCGCCTCCTCCTGTATTTTAATCATGAATCATGGAGCATTTTGAGAGAGCATCCAGTTTCTCCTAGAGAATACTTCACCATTCAAGGCAACAAAATCCCATCTGATAACAAGAGGGACTTTTGGCAGCTGCTAGAGCCCCAGTCCAACCAGTAACACGGTTTCCTGGCCCCGTCACTAATTCCTGTTGGAGACTTATCAGCTCTGTCTCTAGCAGCAGAATCCTGCCTGATAAGAGGAGGGCTCATCTGCTAGTGGCAACCCCCCGCACCCCGCGCACCCAGCCTTCCCAGTTTATCTGCTTCTGACCAGTTCATAAATCAGTCTGTAGGATTTTTTTCCCCTGGAAGGGGGGTATTGCTTTGTTTTATCATAAATATATTGCTTTCATTGCAACAATTAGTACTTTAATAAGAGCCCTTAGCCAGGGACATTAGTTAGGGACATCTTGAGAGTGCCTCCTCCCTTGTCAGTGACGAGGTAAGGTAATCCTATACACAGGCTGCTATTGTGAGCTGAGAAACTGGCCTCCTTCGCTGCCAGAGACCAGATGCACCTCTTCTATCCTAATCTGTAAACGACTTAAAGGAGCCTTATCTCGGGGCTCTTCGGCTTCATTTCATGCTTGATTTACTTTAATTTGTCTGATAGGGCACAAGGATTTGGAGACAGCCCATCTCTGTGCAGAAAACGTTCAGATTTTTTTTCCCCTGGCATTGTTGTGTTGGGGTTTTGGATTTTTTTTTTTTTTTGAAAAAAAAAAATTTTAAATGTGGGAGAAATCTTGCTTGAGTGCAGCAAGCTGCTTGAGTGTGTTTAGATTTAAGCTACCCCAGCAGAAAAGAGTTTGTGAAGTGGTGTGATTGCGTGATGGGCCCCATTTACATTGAAATCACATTATGTGATATATCTGGATTCCTGAAGGGAGCAGTGCAGTAGAGCGCCCGGCCCACAAGATCCTTTGAAAGGCCTATATATAGCAGCAACAATTGATAGGAGATTTTACAGGATGCTTTATAAATATGTAAATAGGTGTTATCTGATTGGGTTCTGTGGCTACACATCTGTACCTCAAAGGAAACAGGGCTGTGAGAACTACCAGGAAAACAGTAGTTTGCATTCTAAGCAAGTCTGAGAAATAGAAATGTCTCCCACGTTGACAGCAGGTCAGGGTGGAGGCAGTTTGCATCCCTTCCAGGGGAAGCTTTCTGCCCTGGAAGGGATCCTGTCCTCTCCTGGGAAGGAAACCTTCCCACTCACCAAACCTCCTTTGCACAACAGCCGTCTTCGGCTTGGTAGCTGTTGACCCTGCACCCTTCTTGTTATTTCTTTAAATTGTTCGCTCAATATAGTGGCGGCGGGAATTGCTCTTACGTTTCTGTGCATTTTAAAATATGTACTTGCAGTGACCCAAGGGAAAGGAAATAAAGTCTTTGGTACATTGATCCCTTGATTAGTTATTTCCTAAATGAAAATGGAAATACTATTAAAGCAGTAATAATGTTCCATCTTAATAGTTGAGGAGTCAATAAATGGCTCCCGTGCGCTTCATTAAGGCTCTTAATGAAGCCAATTTTGATGGCTGAACTTATTATCCCTTTTTCCCCCTCTTCTCACTTTTTATTTTTCTTCTAAGCTCAGAGTAGTATAAGGAAGGGAAGTAGTTGGTTTAAACTGTCTTACAGATTTTCTTTATTTGAATATGATTGCCACTGCTCCAATAAAGTAGTGGCACCTTTTTTTTTAAAGTAAATTCATATGCAGAAGATAAACCACAAGACTTTATGCTTCATATAGGACATATTTAAAATAACATAGAAAGCTTAATCTACAGCACACTGATGTTATTAGCAAATCTGCCCCACAGACATTCTGTACTCTTGTATTTTCTGGTTGTCTGGACCCAACACTCTCTCTCTCTCTCTCTCTCTCTCTCTCTCTCTCTCTCTCTCTCTCACACACACACACACACACACACACACACACACATTTTTAACTTTATGCATAAGCTTATCCGTCTTCTCTCCTGTCACAGGAGAAGCTGTGGAGCTGTGGCCATGACCTCCTCGGACTAAATAGGTGCTCCTAGAGGGTATTATAGTCAAGTCTCCTCAAGCTCCTATATGAAGACTCAGTTTAAAATAGTCTGGAACTGCCTCCAAAAACTACTTTATTGTTAACACTACTTATGCCTGTTTAGTTGACATAGTTTTCTTCCCCTCCTCCTCCTCCTCCTCCTCCTCCTCCTCCTCCTCCTCCTTCTTCTTCTTCTTCTGTATCTAATGAGTTGTTTCACCTGTATGAGGTTCACTAAATAAGATGATGGAAAATACCATTTAGTCAGGAAATACTGGTGGATTGTGGTTAAAATGTACAAATGTTACTATCTCTGTCCGCATCTGATCCCTCCATCTCTGATCTCCGTAAAGACCCGTGGGTAGAATGAAACATTGCCAGCAGATTGGGATAAATGATTGCCTCTTGTGGAGTCCTTGTAATATGACTCTCACACAAATATGTTCATTGTCTATAGCACCAGATCCCATCACAGTATGATAACAAGTTACTAAGGAAAAATTGGACTGCAGAGACTTGGGCACCTGTTCGGGGTATGAAAGAATACGTTTATCCTCAGAAGCCTCACAAATCTCCATTCTTTCATGTTGCACAAACTTTGTCACCAAGGATAGAAGATGAGAAGGACTGAAAACATGTATGCTGCATTAGAAATTCTACACTTTTTTCAGGGTTCTGAATACTGCCTTTAAAGGGTTTGCAGGATCTTGGTTAGTGTCATAAGCAGGCTTCTGCTACTTAAGACAAATTTAGACAGTGTAGACATTAATTCCAACCTGTAGTTAGTACCTATGTATGGTCAGTTTGAAGAAAAAGAATTGTCTTCCAAACCGGTTGATCCCAGCCAGATGAGCACATAGAGCCTCTGTTGGGGCTTTCTACCTCTACAGACCCTCTCACCCTCCAAAGACCTGGCTTCTTCTGGAACTTCACTATTCAGGCTGATGCCCAGGGCTTTCCCAAGTTGATTGTGACAATACACGTCAGAACTGAGAAGTAGGACAGTGATGTATAAGTCACTATCACTTTAAGCCTATTTTCATAGATTCATGTATCAGAAAACAAAGATCAACTATCTCCTGTTTCTGTGATAGGGAAGTACTTCTCAGTGCTCTGCCTAGATGGTGGGGTACATGTGGCACTAACTCTAATTGGAACCTTTGCTGTGTTTGGACTGTAGAGGACTATGTTAAATGGGCAGATTTATCAGTGCCCATGCCTTCTGACATCTTCCCTGGGCTGATTTATCAACCTTTTTAAAAACTATTCTTAGTAAGTTGTTTTTTTTTTCCAAAGAAGTTAGCACCAATAGGTCAGGTTCTCCTGAAATGACTCAAAGATACAGTAAGTCCTTCTGAATTAAATTATGGACCTACTTTTTAAAACAACCATGTATATAGTTAGCCTGAAAAAATCGGATGTCAAAATCAAATGGTCATGGGTTCAAATCTCAGCTTTGACTCATAAACTGGTTGAGTTTGTCTCAACGACTTTTACAAAGTGAAGTAGGTATTCCCATGGAGACTTCTTGTCAGGGTTAAATGAAGTCTTGTAAAATGTTGAAGATTATGTTTGTCACATAATAAACATTCATTTAAAATGGATTTAATGGGAATAATGCAATGCATCTCCTAGTTTTGTTATTCGATTCCAAATAAAATCAGAAACCAATCAGTTGTCATAAATTTCCTTTTTATGCTGGTTTTTAGTGGTCTTTGATTAGGAAGACTTCAGAGGTTTTATTTGTATTTAATGGTAGGTATGTTGCAAAAAAAGAATTGCTGAAAGAAAAACAAGCTTTCAGAATTGTCAATGATTTAACATGCATGATTAACTTTAAAAAGTCAGAAGTGGAGACCATTTATTTCTCTGTTTATTAATCAATCAAATTGCCATATCATTGATGTAAGACAGGAAAGCCAAAAGAAGAAAAATTAGTTTATTTTAAAATAACAATAGATTGGTTTTTCTGTAAGAATTCTTAGAGTGAAGACAGTACTTGGAGATTTTTATGTTAGCTCCCACATTATATACCAAAACAGCATTTGAATGGTATGCATTATGTCATGTGAATGTTACGAAGCTTTTTCTACTCTTCATATGTACACGTTGTATCAGTTTTCTTTTGTTAGATTAGGGCTTTGTGGATTTCTGCAAGCTTACTACTGTTGTAGCTTGTGTGTTGCTGTTGTTTTTAATTTTGCATGATCATAGATTTTTATTTATTTAAAGATTGCTCTCACAATGAGCAAATTTCTTCAAACTAGTAAGATTTAGTATCTCCCACTGTAAAATGAAGACCCAATATGCAAAACAGCTGGGAAATAAGAAAGCAACCCTCTGGTAATAGATGGAGCCAGGTGAGTCAGATTTGAGAAATTACATTTTTCGTTATATTGGACATAATTTTCCATCCCAGATATTTCTCAAGGCCCTTTATGAATCTCAGCTTCTGTCTTTTCTTATATTTATGGTTTCTCTAACATCCTCAGGTAGTGAAATACCTGCACTCATGAATCATTTGCCGATAGTACTGGTTCAGACACTCTCTGTCCAAATTGATAATGGGTATCTGATCCAAAGTGATGCCTTTTTTAAAAGGCCTATATAAGGAGTTTGCTGCAGGAAAAATCCCTTTTTCTGTGATCTTATGCTCATTATTATGTCCAATAATAGTTAGTGTCCTAAATGTAGAAATACAGAATGGGGCAAACTAGAGGTAATCCATTTGTGACTTTCCGGATTACTTTGTGAAAGTAACACCTGCTCCAGACACAATTCTCTCTTCCAATTGTGCTTTTAAAATCTTAAGATAAATGGAGGTTTCCATTAACTGTTCCTCTTTATTCTGTTCCCTTCCTCGAGTGTGTGAAGATGTATTTATGAAATGGCATTTTGAAAAGTTATACCTTTATGTTGGACATGGAATTTATGTCTTGCAAAGCATTCAATTATTTGTACTATTTAAACCCTTTTTTTGTATGTAACTTATCTTCCATTTTAAGATAGATTGACTTATTTGAATTATGTTCTAAGAACAGGAGAGATAGTAGTCTTCAGGCAGTGATGCTGTTGAAATCAGTAACTCTTAGGGTCACCTTGGAAATAGTTAAAAACATAGATTTCCCGATTTTTAAGCACAAAGATTTGAAGAGAGTCTAGCGTGAGCTACTGTTTTTAATAAGCCAGATAAAACATACCGCTGACTTCAACAGAGATTTTCACAGATAAATTACATTCTGTGACTCACATATATGGTCGATGAGTGTCTAGCATCAGTTCTATGTGCTGCCCTACTGTGCATGGGTTCCTATGTGGATTGTGATTAGATGGGCAGTATGATTTCCTCCCTGTGTTCACTGCAGTGCCCCACTCTGCTGTGTGTTGTCAGAAGTCTTACCTCAAACAATGCCTTTTCTTGCTCCAGCATGCATTCTCTCTGTCTGGGGCACACTCCTATCTCATCCATTTTCTGAGCCTTGGATCAGTCACTTATCACCTCTCCAGGGAGGCTTCCCTGACCTCCTGAAAGGGCCCTCTTTTAAGGGCTTGTTTTGTACTGTGGGCTTGTCTTAACAGTACTTGCCTCTGTGTCTATTTGTGTGAACATTTGATTACTGTTTGTCTTTTTCACTAGCCCCAAAGCTTAGTAAAACAAAAGCTGTGGCTTTTTATTTGTTTATTTACAGATGCGGTGCTGGGGATGTCTTTCTGTATGCTGTGACTGTGTTGCTCTGATTGATTGATAATTAAATTGCTGATTTGTCAGTAGCCAGGCAGTAAGTATAGTATAGGCGGGAAAAGCAGAGAGGAGAATCCTGGGAGATGGAAGGCTGAGTCAGGAGACGCTGCCAGCCACCACTGCCATGAAAAACAAGATGTAAAGAACCAGTAAACCACAAGCCATGTGGCAACTTAGATGAATAGAAATGGGATAATTTAAGATATAAGAACTAGATAGCAAGAAGCCTGCCACAGCCATACAGTTTATAAGTAATATAAGTGTCTGTGTCTTTACTTGGGTCTGAGTGGCTACAGGAGCCGGGTAGACACAGGAATACTTCAGCTACAATGCAGTTAAGGCCTATAGTTTTTTTGTTCAATATTTACATGAGTGAATGCACTGAAGAGAGCCCTCACCTTCTCCCTGTTGAGGATACATAGAGTTTTAAGATTTTACATTAATCATGAACATGGTGTTGTGAATGTATATTTGGGCAATTAATTGCTACAATGTCCTCTAAAACTGAGACAATTAGTATCCCTAGAAGAGGGGTGCTAAGAGGACAAAGGTTGTCCACTGAACAAAAACTCACGATCTTTGGATAATTAAAAAAAAAAAATGTTACCTTTGAACACTCCTGACCCACTAATGACAAGTTTACCAATTTTAAGTTTATGGGCATGTTAATATCAAAGGTTTTAGTAAATTCAATTTTTTCTCAAACAGTATGTGTAGTTATTGGAAATGCTTTCTATGAGCACTGCTTCTATTGAAAGGGACAGAGAGGAATAGAAACAGGAGAATGGAATGCATATTTGTGTGTGAGGCTCTCTGTTTATACTTCACTTACGATTTCCCATTTGTTCTTCACAGCTATGTTAGGAGGATGAGGAGTGTGATCAGAAGTCCCAAGTCATGTCTTTCACTCATTTGACACCTTAACTTTTTAGCTATTTTTTTAAATCATTGTTTTGTTTAGATTCTCTGCTAAGACCCTCAGCCTCCATGCTTACATCCTTGTACTACTTAGAATATTTTTTTTAAAGCAACAGAAGTTGATGTGAACAGAATAGAGAAAAGACACCAAAGGACTGTGGTGCCTGGGTGCAGGCTCTTGTGCTTTATGTCTCCTGGCCATAGCCGCCTGTGGGCTCCAGCATCACTCTAAGAGGAGAGCCTCTTGAGATAAGAAAACTCCTAAATTCCATACACATCCTCCTACACAGCTGAGAGCTAGAGAGCTCATCCATATAGACATTTTTATGAAACCTGACAATTAGTTTTGCTTGCTCTGGCTTGACTTGTATGTTCATCTCTTGAACAGTTGCTGTTGAAGAGACAATGGAATGCCTAGTCCTAGCCTTGTTTCTCACATTACTCAGGCCCCACCACACACACCACAGCAGATAATCTGCTATTAAGCCAAATAGGCTCATAGGAAGTGAGAAGAATAAATACACTTGGGAGATCAGTCCATGATTTAAGAAGTTTTAAAATTAATTAACAAGCATGTAGGCATTGTATAGGATAAGTATTGGAGATAGTTAACACTGAAAAATGTTGTCCCTAGCTGAATATAATTTTTGTAAAAATGGTTCTAAAATCCATCTACCACCTATCATCTATCTATCTATCTATCTATCTATCTATCTATCTATCTATCTATTATATTTATTTATTGTGCGGGGCAGACATGCCATGACCTCTGGTGGTCAGAGGAGAATTTTATAGAGTTATTTCTCTCCATCCACTTTTCTATAAGTTCTGGGGATGGAGCTCTGGTTTGGGGGAAAAACACAGTGTTATGGCTAGTATTAGTTTTCGACATTACAATCTATGAGGCAGGTTTATGGGCACAGAGGTGAAAGACTGTGTAGATTAAGGTCAGCTTCTCGGAATTTCTGGAAGAGATTGTCTTGGCTAAGTTGACTGATGTGGAAAAAACCCATTAGTTGTAGGTATGATTGTAAGCCAAAGAGAGAGTCCTTGGTTGTGTAAAACAGAAAGAACAAGCATATGTATATTCACTGTATTCTTCTGACTCCGGGTGGGGTGAGTCTAACTGCTTCAAGCTCCCACCTCGGTGACTTCCCTGCTGTGATAGACAGTGCCTCAACTGTAAACAAAAGCAGTCCCTTCACCCTTTAAGTTTCATTTGTCAGAGTATTTAATAGATAAGAGACTAAGTGAACCCTCTTGCCCCTCCCCACATCGACGATATTTTAAAGATACCTAGACTTGTAATTTTCAAGGGGATTTGTTTATTGATGGTTAAGATTCAACACCATTTACCAAAACTGCCTTTCTGGTGGATGAAGCTTTGCTTAAGGTGACCTTAGATGTTATGATGATAAGGGGAATAAGTTACAGCACGTGAGCTTGTCCTGTTTGACCAGTTTTTCCCTTTTCTTCCCTTCGTACCAGTGTTTGTTATATTATTTACATTTGAGACATTCTATGCCACAGATGGGTTTTACAGTTAAAGTTTGTAGAAAGCTGTGCCTCCATTGCTATCCCAGGTATTACCTTTTGCCTATTCCCCAAGCCTCTGTTTTCCAAGAGAAGCGACTGAATCCAGCAATTAGTGAGTATTAATGTCAGATGTCGACTTATATCTTCTGTCTCCAGACTTTTCCTTTAATCTATGTTCAAGTCCATAATGATAAGTAAATAATCAACTACACAACAAAGAATATGGAATAGATCCCCATCACAGATTTAAGAATGTTTCGAATCACAGATTTAAGAATGTTTCGATTGTGATTTACCAAATTACATAACCAACATCACCTGTGGGAAGGATAAGAGTAGTTGTAAGTTTAAAAACACTTTCAATTAGAGCACATGTTTCAGTGAATTAACTGACAGGAAATGCCTTGATGCAGCCGTGTAAGTAAAATCATAATGCACAGTGTTCCTTTGTAGAGTAATTCTCCTTTACAACTTGGAGAAAACCAACAATTCCTTTTTTTCCAGTTACATTCTGGTACAATAGAAACAAACTTATATGTTTAAGATGCCCAAAGTGGAGTGGTTATCCCATCATTCACTTTACACAGTTGCGTTTTGTGTGTGGTGACAATTCATACAATCTATCCAAGCCACCAACTATCCTGTACCCTTGATCTTGGTTCTATCTTCTTCTAGAATTAGACAGTGTTTACTTTATTAATGTAATATGTAAATTAACCACATAATTCATTGAACACTTTCCCCTGGAGATTTTGGGACAGAGTTGATTTGATTTCAGTTCATTTATTCATAGGTACTTTGAACATTGATAACATCATTGAAGTCTAGAAGACAACTCTTTCATAACTAACTAAGGTTATGGAAAAATAAATACTATCTTTGAAGAAAGGCGGACCACAACTATGCTACTATATTCATATATTTGCTACCTATTCCAGCTCTATTTACAAAGCATGCCTACACACCTGTGAATCATCAGCATGTTCGCACAGGAAGCTTTGCTGAGATTCCCCCATTCTTTGTGGAGCTATTGACATAGAAAGAATTATACTTCACCCTTTATAGCTCAGATGGATAGCAACTTGTCTTTCACAGTATAGTTTATTTATTCAAATTAAAGTTTAATTTCATTTGTAGGTTCGATGGAACACTTACTCTCTGTTGATTTAGTCTTCTCAAATGTCCAAACATTTTTTTACAGTTTTACAGATCTCTCATGCCTGAAAAATTGAGAATGTGTGTGTTGACTTCCTGAAAATGAGTCATGACTTGAAATCATGCAGATTCCTTTGTGTTATGACAAACAAATCACTGTTATAAGTGCAGAAGAAAAATCGAAGTAGTTGTTCTGGCAGAAGATGTCTTTGATTGTAACAAGCTCTTTGAAATATAATTGTTAGGAGGAAAAAATCCAAGAATACACTGGGGCGATGTGCTGAAGTAGCAAGGTGAAGCTGTGTTCCCTTCCCTCTTTTATATTTCTGCCTTCTGGAAACAAGATCCTCCTGGGTACCTTTAAGACTGAAATATACCACAATTTTAAAGAAATCTGTAAGTCATTTTATGATATAACTGTTGCTGGTTATTGAAGCATCTAAGGCCACAAGTGAAAATGGTAGATGTTTTGATATTTGCTACTTAAACCAACTTCATTTTAGGAACAGAGGAAATGAGTATTAAAAGAGGCCAGTATTCTTGTTTTACCCAGTATTCACATGTTCATAGTCTAAATGGTTGTTTCACAGATGGTGGTGCTGTCTGAGGGCTGTGGAAACCTTAGCTATTGGGGTCTAGCTGGCAGAAACAAGTCACAAGAGGCAAGCCTTCAAAGGATACAGTCCAGCCTTTAGTTCTTCCTTCTACTTCTGCTCCATGCTCCCTTGTGTTCATGATAGTTCCCACCACATGTTCCAGCCACCACCCATTGAGCTACTTAGCCACACAGTCCCTGGCACGAAGGACTGATCCCTCAGAAACAAGTAGTGACAATATAGATATTTCCTCTCTGTCTGAATTTCTTTTTCTGCTACGGTGTTAAAATATCCTGAAACCAGCACTTCATTCCCTGGGAGGGGGAGGTAGAAAGTAGAAAGTGATCATTTCAGTTTGCAGTTCTAGGTTAGTGTCCATCATGGTGGGGAAGTCCAGGTATCAAGATCTCAAAGCAGTGGGTCCCATCATGTCTTCAGTGAGGAGACAGCATTGAATCACTGCATGCTAGCACTCAGTTTATTCTCTCTCCTCTTATACAGCCAAGATCCCATGTCTGGAGAGTGCTTGTTCTACACATGATAAACATGGGTCCTTTCATAGCAGTCAAGCTATTAAAATGATCATCCACAGGTATGCCCATTGGAACATCTCTCGGGTGTTCTAGGCTCTGTCAGGATGACGTTTAACACTACCAGATGCCTTTAAGTTGTTTCTGCCAGGTGTGATCACAGCAATGTAAAAGAAAGCATATGACTAACATTAAATATTTACTGTGCACCACACACTTTTCTGGAAAAAAGTCATTCCCCTTTATATCATGACATATATGTCCACTTGTCACCCTGATTTTACAAATAAAGAAACTGAGGCTCCAACATAATACCCAAACATGTATGATTTATGTGTTATGCTATTGGGTGTAACCAGTGAGTAAGCAAAGCCCATGCTGATATCATTATCCAGTTATTTCAACAACAGGACAGCATACACTCAATAGTCAGTTATCCAGAAGATACTAACTGTTCAAAACATAGGAACTACTCATTTTAGAGTTTTGAGCTGAGCATACTCAGCTATAATTGTAAGTTCTTCAGAAAATGATGAGTAGTGATATTTTACTTAGGAACAGGAAAAAAAGAAATGAGATCACCCTACAATACCCAGCAGAAGAATATCTTATAATTTTCTGAAATTTTAAATGTGTGCTGCCCGCTTCTGTGTTTTCATTTATTGGTTGGCTTCCAGTGGATATTTCATAACATTGGCGGGGCATAAAGTACCTAATGAATTAGAATGCATGTTAGCATTTACAGGTCATTTAAGTTATAATAAATTAGAACTTGGAGCTCAGAGCAAAGATTGATACACACACATATGCATGCACATGCATGGGCTCACACACACACACACACACACACACACACACACACACAAACATGGGCATACACAGGATAGAAATATGGCTTCAAGGTTTGTGAGCCTTGGGTTTCTCACAGATGGTCTTGAGTGTGTTGACATTACTTTGAAAGGCTGGATTTTAGTTTCATTTTACATGTTTTTTTAAGGATTTTCTGAGGAATGTTTAGACATGATTTTGCATATTCTGATTCACCTATTCTCTTAGAACAACTATATCCAGTGCTGGAATGCTTATGGGAAAAATAGGTTTGTGCCAATCTAAAATTCTAATCTCCCTTTGTAATTATTTGTTTTGATAGCATGATTACTTTGATAACTATTTCTTTAAAGACACAAATAATACAACTTCCTAGAAAAGACCCTACTGACTAACCAAGAACAGACCTCACTGGTGAAGAGAGATGGAAAGGACAGATGTATTTTTGTTGTCAAAAGATAATGGGGCACAGGAAAGGCAAACAGTACAGAGCAAATCAAAGGACCATTCCTATTCCAGTGCCAAGACATTAGAAAGGTAGAACATTCGTCCAAAGTGGCACTGAAATTGACATGAAGACGCAGTGTATAAAAGGCGTCACTCGGGTGTTTAGTGTCTACTTGAGGACCAGCATCTGAAGTCCATTGCTTCTTAAAACCAGTGGGATGTAGAGGCACAACATGGGACAAATAGAACAGATTTCCCATTTTGTTGCAGGATCTAAAGAAAGAGCTTTGCAAAACTATTTAAGAGAAACAAATTGTTTAGTTTAATCCACTGAATACACACCCCCAGGAACAAATATATGCTGCATTCAGCATGGCTTAGTCCTGGAAATTTGACTAAAGGGATGGAAAAGGAGAGACAAACAGACACACGACAAGAAAAGCTGGTGTCCAACAGACTGGGCAGTCTGATGGGGTGGTACCAATTACTGCAGCAACCTGGAACTTCCATGTGTTTACTATGAACAGCGTGATGGGGAGGAATTAGCAATCTCTATAAGAGATTGCTGAAACTAACCATCTCGGCATGTAAACACCTGGAAGGAAGAAGCTGCAGTTGCTAACCTTTGTACACAGTGGTCACTCATTCCTAGACGTTTGTCCTGCACACACTGGTCAGTCATTCATTATTGCTGGTTTTGGACCTGAGAAAAGCTTTGCCCAATGCCATATTTCTGAGGTGTTGGTCCTTGATATAGCCATGCCATGTCAGTAGTACACATTCATTCAGGACTTCATTCACTCATTATACATTCGCTCAAGACTTCTTCAGCTTCCCACAAACATACATGGGAATATGTGACATAGTACCTTTCTTTGCGTAGCCATAATCTAGATGGAAAGATGAGTGCATGATAAATACATATTGCAATAAATATGTATTGTTTAAGAAGCAAAAACCTTTGCATTGATCTACTGGGGCAGATTTATTTCTGACTGGGGCAGATAAACAATTTTTATTAAAATAAGTGTTTTTTCAAGTGGACTTTAAAGTGTGACTAATTGATAGGAAGATATTTTATTATATGAATAAACTGTTGAAGCTTACTTAGCAACTTGAAAACATTTCTGGGCAATTTTAAATGCCAAAGACATTTGTGGGTGGCCAGCATCATCATATAGTGATCTCAGCTGAGGAAATGGAGATGTATTAAACATTTCTAAGGATTTGGCATGGAGCTTGAGTCATTTGAGAAATGACCCTATGAAAACCATCAAACGTTTTGCGTATGTGTTGAACTTTTGATATAGCCAGCAAAATCAGGATTCAAGATGACAGACTGAACATATGTGTATCTAAATTCTACCACTCAGATTAAAAAGCAACAACTTAGAAGCACATACACACACACACACACACACACACACACACACACACACACACACACATACACACACATACACACACAGGTGCATGCATACACACACACATGCACAGGTATGCACACACACACATGGGTGTGCATACATACACACAGGTGCGCAGAACACATCATGGATGACAGAAAAAGAGGAAAGACATCATTAAGCCCAGAAACTGGGTAATTTCTAAAAGTTAGAAATAAATAGAACCATATGTGTGAAAACAACAACAAAATCCCCCACAAATATGGATTCAGATATTTTCAGGGGAAAATATTTGTAAGAAAAATGACATTATAGTGAAGTTCCTGGCTCAGAGAGAAGCTAATGGGAGATAGAGGAACCCAAATATCATGGTATAGATAATATAAAATAAACTGCAAATAACTCATAAAATTAATAGAAAGTCATAAAACATAAAATTCTTCAAAATGCTGGAGAAAGACTAAAACATGAAACATCCTAATAGCCAGATTGAAAGAACCATGTAAGGGTATATTTTCCTTTCAGTGGAAGTAGATACCTATTATTTAAGTAGAGGTGTTGCATCTCTATAGTATGTGATATTAGTGTGAGAAACAACAAGTATGAATGAATGACATAGTCTCCTTTCATAAATTGATTCAATTGACTCATGCATGAATGTGTTTGGTGTATCAAAAATGTATTTGCAAATAATAATATAGAATGAGCTACTTGGTAAATATCATTTGGACAGCTGGATTGTCATTTAGGAATAATGTAACATGAGATCTTAAATTGTTTTTTTTTTCCTTTTATTGAAAAATAGATTCTTTCCTCACAATATATGCTGATTACAATTTCCCCTCCCTTCTCCTCTTCTCATGGTTCCTCCCACTTTTCTTCCTGTCTGAGTCTACTCATTTTCTGTCACTCATTAAAAAAGAAGAAACTTCTAAGGGATAATAACATATAACAAATTAAAATGATAAGATAATACAAAAACTATCACATAGGAGTTGGACAAGTCAAACCAACAGAACAAAAAGAGCCCAAGAGGAGGTACAAGAATCAGAGACCCACTTGTCTTCAAACTCACGAATTCATAAATACACTAAACATGAAGCTGTAAAACCAATGCAGAGGAACTGGTATAGACCCATGCAGGCCTTGTGCATGCTAGTTCAGTTTTGATGAGTTCATATGAGCTTTGCTTGGTTGATTTAGAGTGCCTTGTTCTTCTAATGTCCTCCATCTGCTCTGGCTCTAACATTCTTCCCACCTCTTCCATGGGTTTCCCTGAGTTCTGAGGCTTGGCATTTAATAGAGAGATCCCATTTAGAGCTGAGTGTTCCAAGATCTCTCTGTGTAATGTCTGGCTGTGGGTCTCTGTGTTTGTTCCCATATGCTGCAGGAGGAAGTGTCTCTAATGATGCTTAATGTGGCACTGGATATCTCAGATTGCTAATAGCAGCAGTCTCTGGTGAGAAAAGTGGAGAAAATGGAATAAAGGATTATTTAATAATATTTTCCAAGCTTGGCAGTGGTGGTCCACGCCTTTAATCCCAGCACTCTGGGGACAGAGGCAGGTGGATCTCTGAGTTCTATACCAGCCTGGTTTATAAAGTGAGTTCCAGGACAGTCAGCACATTGCTCAAAGAATCCCTGTCTCAACAAACAAAAAGAAAACAACAAGAGTTCCATGACTTTGATGAGAACATGTTTTTACATAATTTTTACAGATATAAAGTAATAACAGGAGAATATCTTTGGTTTGCCACATACAACTGAATTAAATATTTTTTTTGGCTGGGAATATAATACATCATCAAAATTAGAATAAAAGTGTTGTGCTTTATAATGAATCGGCATAGTTTGGGTCCATGTAGTCATCTGTAGAGACAGGATACTGAAAATACAAACACTTATGTATATAGGGCAGATACTGTATTTCTATTTATACAGTTTTACAAAGATCTAAAACCTTCAGGCTAACTTCCATTTAAAATTGTCGCTTGCCTCTGCTTGAACTGGCCGTCCTGTATATCTGGGGTCCAGGTTGCTTTCCTGGTTAGTGTAGTAGCTGCTGCCTATGAGGAACTTAGTCAATTTTATGGGTAGAAATATAGCATTTTGTGATCTGCTAAAATTAATCCTAGATCTAACTCTATCTCTTGCCTTTGCTCTGACACCCAATAAATTGTTAGTTCACTTTTATTTTCATTTGTAAAAAGTGCTTAAAATTACTCGTTTTACAAGATTTCTTTTTTGAGTTGATAACATGGAAGTATTTAATACAACACTTTTCACATAATGAAGGTTCAAGAGTTGTAAAGATGGAAATAATAAAGGATTGCAAAAATTTTTAAAAAGATGTTTGTAAGTCTTCAGATATGAAAACTATGGGAGACTTTATGTTATTCTAGTTCTCTCAAAGAATTCTTAGCTTCTCCTGTGAAATGTAGAATGCTAAGTAGGCACAGGGCACAAAATGAAAGGCACCAAACCCCTTGCTTGTCTCCCACATTGTCTTGGCATGGCATTCCGCAGCAAAACAGGCAGCCTCCATTTCCCTTGGCTGCCCTTCCCCCATCCCCAATGCTGCAGTGACCCAGCCAGGATGGATACTAAGGTTATCCCTTCTTAGACATCAAGAATTACAGCGCCACAGCTTTGAAGTAAATCCTCTGAGAGAGTAATTTCTTCTCTGCTCTATTGCATTTGGCAATTACTGTACCTTCCTGCCTTCCCACTGGTGATGGCGGCTACTACATTGGTAAGAGGCCCTACAAATACTGGCCTGCGAGGAGCCACAACACTGAGAACGAAATGGGAATTCAGTTCATTTGTTATGTAAGGGATATAACCAACAAGTTGATGTATCCCAACTATTTGTATGTGTTGTGAGCATACAGCTTTGACATTGATTTGGAGTCAAGGTTTCCTTGCCCTTGTAAACAAAAATAGGTTTTAAACAAAACAAAACAAAACAAAAAACAGCAGAATTCCAGGGAATATGCATGGGCATGTGTAACTGCCCATGTGCTGGCCCTGTCTCTTATTTCAGATTCCTCCCTGTGCAGGTATCTCAACTCTGTTTTATGCATTGTACCAGTTTTGATCCAGACCTAATAAGTCGCTGTGAGTGCTAAGTTAAACATGTAGAGGTAGTCATAGCATCTAAGGATATGTTAAACATAAACCTTTTTGAGATTCCAAATACACAAACGTATGCTTACACTTCCTAATTGAGGGGGTGATAGAAAGATGTGACTACAAATACCAGGAAGTGTATTTAAATAGATAGATTAAATGCTATGCAAAGTGTAACCTTTTATTCAGCCATTAAGGCCTTCATAATTATCAGTAATTATGGCCATAAATTGTATAATCAGTCAAGGGACTTTGGTTCTCAGTGGAATCTTCAGTATCCATAATTATTACTTGATCAACATTCACAGAAGGAAGGAATAAATACCCAACTATGTCTCTGACCTGTTTGCCTGCTTTAGTTTGTTTGTTCTGGATTTAGTACCAATAGGAACATTCCTGAGTGTGTAACATACATTCAGATACACCCTCATGCATGCACAGGTGGGCTATTCAATTTTAGCATCAGGAAATGTCCTGCCCATAATTTGAGCAAGGTTCCGTTTCTTTGCTTGGCAGGTGAAGTCAGAAAAAGAGTCTGTAAAACCTTTGGTGCAGAACAGGATTTTCTCTCCACATCAGTTTTAGATGATATCTGTGATCAAAGAGACATATGCTGTTCGTCTGCTGCCTCTGTACTTCAGAACCAGCTATGACCTAGAGGGTGTATGAGTGCCCTTCTGTGGTTGCCTAGAAACTTTGGCTGTGCAAGTGTCAAGTCTCTTTCACGGCTCTAAGGAGAAGGAGCCTCCCTGGGAGCTGTAGACTTCTTGGAGGGGGAGAAAAAGGTCCCCTGAGTGTTTAAAACAAGTGTCTCCTCAGGAGATAATGGCTGAGCTGTGGCTTATAAATGATGGATTTTTGTTCTTTTCGTCTTGCTGATAGCACAGGGGTGGGGGGAGTTCATCTCCCTTGCTTATCAAAATACTGTGACATTTCTTCTTCCACAGGAAAATTTCAAGTCATAACTTTCTATGGTAACTGACACCAGATTTACCCATTTTTGAGACTCCGCCCAATCACTAAAACCTATTTGTGATTTCTGTTCTCAAGTGTGTTTCACTCAAACTGAAGCAGACACTAAAGTTTGCTGTTAATTTCCTATTTCATTTTTTAAGGAACCATTTACTATTTACACAGATACTCTTTGGCTCTTATTGCATTAATATTTCTGGTGAGGCTACTGGCATAAGGCCCTCTAATATCCAGTTTATTTAGGTCAATATGCTAGGAAGGAAACAAGGCTTTCTAAGTATGAATGTGGTTCAAAATATATTTAAATGTATGATAAAGTCGAAGGTGCTAGTTTGTCCTAGTCACCTGATGAATATTTCAAATATATTAATGGTTTTTGAAAATAATATACTCATTTGAATATTCGAAAGGAGAGATGTTTTTCTTTCTCTCCATCATGTAGGTTCTTTGGGAAAACTAGAGAGTTTTGTCAATGTTGTTCTATCAGATCTGTAGGAATACTGATTGTGTAACTCAGTTTTCACATACTGAGAGCAAGGCGGTTAGGCGATGTGATTTCCATGTTCTTCTGGAGATTAAATTGATTTTGTAATCTTAATGAAAATGGGCATAGCATATAAATTTTACAGTCTCCCTATTGCTGTAGAGATGACAGAAAACCTTATGTCCCAGGATGTAAAAGATCAAACTCAGAGGCTGAACTGTATAGATAAGAATGGCTTCAGACCACTGAGCAACCATAGTGATAGTGTGCCTACAACCACAGCCATTCATTTATAGGTAACAGAACCCCGAACATAATCAAGACCTACATTTTAAATGGATAAGGTTATTTTCATACAGGACGTATTTCTCAGACTAGCTTGAAGGGAACTCAGTAAATGCTTGTGAGATGGGTGATTTTCCATAAAGTCCACTGGCATACATGGAGCTGTGTTCTTTAACACACTCAATTAGGTCTTCATAGTTAATTAATAATTAATAGCAAAACAAAATCAGCAAGATAATGCTGTTATTTGCAAAGGTAGATTTTCTCATAGCAGCTAAATAGATTTCATTTTATCTATTCCTACAGTAATACGTTTTTTTTTTTTTTAATTTTTTGAACCTTGACAGTCTCCTTACCCAGGTCTACTAGGTTCTGCTCTTCAAAATGTTCAAAGCTACTATCCATATTTAACTCATTCAGAACCCATATCTAACACTAAGTGAAAGTTTCTGCATGTGTTAAGTGCATGAAATATAAGGAAAAATGAGAATGTAAGAAAGGATTTTGGAATAATTCACACTGCCATATTTTATTTTATTTTTTTTACATCAGAGAAATCTAGGAGAAGTGTTAGGTAGAGAAAAATATTCAAATCTGATGGAAATGGAAAATCTAACTGTAAAACACAGTTGGTTTTCACATGTATTTTGAAAAGTATGGTTCTGTTCTCTGTCTAAAGCCAGGGGATGCTTGGCTAGCTTGTTCTATTTTTTTCTATTTCTTGCTTACATTTGAAGGTTATATGCTGAGTCTTTTAAAAACAGAGAGGATAGTATTCAACAATGAGATCAATTAAAATGGAGAAAGTCCATACCAAAGTGGCAATATATTTTGGAAAAGTACTAATTTTGGGGGAAATTTAATCTGTAATTAAGGATTTTGAATCATTTTAAGTACAAGTTTAGTCCTATATCCCATGATGAAGACCAAGTCTACTAGTTCATATCCAGCCCAGATTGGGGTGCAAGGTGAGAAAATATTTATAGATGTATAGATAAGCATCTGCTTCTTTCGTCCACCCCCCTTGAGTCTGACTCCACATCTTCCTTTATACCATAGTTTGTAGCAGCATGCATTTCATTAAAGTATTATGAAAATTCCAGTAATATTTGTAAATTGTGTAAAACAGTGTCTTCAGAATACTAAGTGGTATAAGAGTGGTAACTAAAAAACACAGCAGCATTCTTTTCTCAGCATAGATACACCTAGAAAATATAATGGAGGCTAATCCTAAGGACGATTCATCATGTATGGCCACATTGTGTCTCTGGAGGAATACTCTGCATATTTAGTCTGAGAACATTCAAGGGTTTTTGTTTCCTTTTAAAAAAAATAGATGTTTATTTATTTTATTTAATGTGTATGAGTGTTTTGTCTCCTTTCACGGTTCCCATTGGAGTCAGAAAAGAGCATCGAATCTCCAGGAACTAGAATTACAGATGACTGTGAGCCACCATGTGGGTGCTGGGAACTGAGCCTGGGGTCTCTGCAGGAGTGGCCAGTGCTCTTAAGCATTGAACTGTCTCTCCAGCCTTTCAAGAGATGTAACAATTTGAAAAGCATGTGAGTGATAAAGGAAAAATCTTCTTTTGATTTTTTTTCTTGAGGACAGGGACTGACAGTGTCTGCAAGGGTAGAACAGAATTGTTCCGGAGTGCTACATCTGAAACATTTAGCTTGAAGCTCAACTATGGAGTCTTAATGCAACCTAAATTAGGCAGATGTAATGCTAAAAGCATTAAAGGAGAATGAATTTGAAAATGTTATATTGTGTCTGATAACATCAGAAATTTCACCATGGCACTGTGCAGAGAGACACGGCAGGAGATGGAGGAAGACTGAGCTGTCATATGCTACAAAGTTTACATGTGGGCGTGAAGTGTACCATGAGATTCAACCATTTTTCTTTCATTTCTGAGTTCTAAGCCAACACCGGAGCTTCAGGAAAACTTTCTCTGACAAATGTATTTTTTTTTATATTAGAGTGCATGATTACAAAACAAAACAATGCAAACCAGCAAAGGGTATTAGTTTGCCAAGGCAACAAAAGAAAGTCTGGAACTAGGGGTAGATGTGGTGGTACTGTGTTCCCTGAAATATTGTGCAGGCTAATAAATTTACCTGGGGTCAGAGAACAGGATGGCTACGATATTAAACATGAGGATAGGCAGTGGTAGCACACGACTTAATCCTAGCATTTTAGAGACAGTAATACCTCTGGAGTTCTGAGTTCAAGGCCACATTAGAAACAGCCAGGCTGGTGACACATGCCTTTAATCCCAGAAAGTGAGCCTTTAATCCCAGGGAGTGACAGCAGAAAGTAGAAAGATATATAAGGTGTGAAGACCAAAAACTAGAAGCATTTTGGCTGGCTAAGCATTCAGGCTTTGGAGCAGCACAGTTCTGTAGTTAAGAGTTTTCCTGCCTGGCCCACAGTCAGGACAAATCTCTCTTACCCACCAGTCCCACAGTTGCTCAGACCCAACCAAGAAAGCACACAGAGACTTATATTGCTTATAAACTGTATGGCCGTGGCAGGCTGCTTGTTATCTGCTTCTTCTATCTTAAATTAACCCATTTCTGTTAATCTATACTTTGCCACATGGCGTGTGGCTTACCCGTGTCTTTACATGTTGCTTCTCATGGCGGCGGCTGGCGGTGTCTCTCCCCAGCCTTCTCCATCCCAGAATTCTCTTTCTTCTCTCTTATCCCGCCTATACTTCCTGCCTGGCCACTGGCCAATCAGAACTTTATTTACACAGAGCCATATCCACAGCACTTCCCCTTTTCTTTTTTTTTTTTTAAGGAAGGTTTTAACTTTTACATAGTACAATTACATAAAACAATTATCAAGCAAGAATTACAGTTACAATATTAAAGAAGATATCCTATCTACCTTATATTTGTGAGTCTAAGGTTTTATATCTAACTTATCTTGTATCATAACTGAGGAAATTATAACTATCTAGTCTTCAACCACATCAAAGACCTCAGAAGGATATAATATTACCTGAAAACCAGGAGAAGGATGCAAGCAACTTTTGGGAGTCTTGCAGGGTAGACAGAGACAGCTGGCAGCCTGAACAGTCACCTAATGTTCCTTTGTTGGGGCATTTGTCTTCAGCCCACAGGGCTAGAGTCTCTTGGTCACTTCTCTCAGTGTCCTGTAGAATGTCTGGCAGTTTCCTCTGTGAAGCAGGAACATGAAGGACCATTTTGTCAAACAAAGTTTAGTGGTCACCTTTCTATGGGTCCTGCATGTCCAGTTGATCAAGCAGTCCAGGCAAGAACAGTTTCTTGCCCAAATGGCTATTTTTGCCAAGGTGAAGATAAACTCCATATGAAGTGTCTTCAATGCCCATCCTCCTCTCTGAAGTAAATCGGTGCTGCCAGGAGCAGACATGTCTCACTGTCCAGAAAGTCTAAATTTTAAAAATATTTTAAATGCCATATTCTGAAGGTCTTTGAAGTATTTGAAGATTACCTGTCTATCTGAAATATCTCTGTGTATACCTAGAAGACTTAACTAACATGGCTATGAGTATGATTATCATAGATGACCAGTTATTAATCTATTTTAATTATCCATTACAATTTTAAATGAGCTATATGAACATAATACCTTAAACACAAGTAGAAATATATACATAGTATAACAAAATTAACTTTACGTTTGTATCAATAGACTAAAATCTATACCAATGTAAAACATTTTAAACAAGTTGTTGCTCTTTAGAAGTAAGTTCCTTAATCTACCCTTTCATCCTTTATATCTGTATCATTTCCCCTTTTCTTCTTTAGAAAGAGATCTCATTTATAATCAAACTGCTTTAAAGAAAAATATTGGTTTTTCTCTGTCCCACACCAGAGGGCTCTTCTGATTTGGGACACAAGAATCTCTTAACCTTTTCTTTTAGCAATATGTCTGGGTTTAGAGAAGGAGTGAGCCAATTCCATATCCAAAGCCAGCTTGATAATTTTGGGAATGTGGGCGTAGTTTCTCTTACTACTTCCTGCTGGAGGGGGTCACTGTATCTTATGGGGACAAAAAGAAAATTTTAGGATTATGGAGTAGTCCATTAGGGTGAACCTCTGAGCCAGTTGCCTTGAAACCATTCTGGATGTTGGATCATCTGGGCCATGGTGTCATCGGAGACCATTCAGGTGGTCTTGGCTGATCAAACCTGATATATCTTAATCTGGAACAAATCCACAGCCTCTGGCTTTCTGTGGAAAAAAAAAAAAAAAAGCAGAGACTCTTTTCCAAAGCAACATATCCTTATATCCAAATTTTGAAGTCAAGTTACCTTTAAAATTTACATATTTATTTAACTCAACAGCTTTTACAATCAAATCTTTTTCTTCAGTTAAAAATCCCAAAGACAACATAAACGAGATTCTCTGTGTAATATCCATCTTTGTAAGCCTGAAATGCCGCTGTGGCTGCTGGCTCCGCCCACCTCAGCTTCCCAACATGGCGGTGGTGCAGTTTACTGCCAGCTCTGGGTCTGGAGCCATGTGTACCATTAACTATCAGAAGCAGTTCTATCAAAGCAGTGCATAGCCCAGAAACTTTTTTTTTTTAACTAGTAAAGGTTAAATCCACCATGTAGCAGAGTAAAGTGCCGCTTGTAGATTCCTCATTTCCGCCACACTGCAGGTCAGACGCACACGCCAGGAACCCGCCATAGTAGCTCAAATTGGCAGGCTGCCGCTACCTTGAGAAAGACAACTAGGAAGCTGTTTTTAGCTCCATTTTAGAATCTTTTTTCTCAGGTTTTAGGTGGAAACTCTTGCCAACATGTTGGGCGCCATTTGTAGTTAGAGTTTTCCTGCCTGGCCCACAGTCAGGACAAATCTCTCTTACCCGCCAGTCCCACAGTTGCTCAGACCCAACCAAGAAAGCACACAGAGACTTATATTGCTTATAAACTGTATGGCCGTGGCAGGCTGCTTGTTATCTGCTTCTTCTATCTTAAATTAACCCATTTCTGTTAATCTATACTTTGCCACATGGCATGTGGCTTACCCGTGTCTTTACATGTTGCTTCTCATGGTGGCGGCTGGTGGTGTCTCTCCCCAGCCTTCTCCATCCCAGAATTCTCTTTCTTCTCTCTTGTCCCACCTATACTTCCTGCCTGGCCACTGGCCAATCAGAACTTTATTTACACAGAGCGATATCCACAGCACAGTTCAGCTGAGATTCATGTGGATGAGGACTCAGAAGCTTACAGTCTGAGGAACTAGCAAGGTGAGATAGCTGTGGCTTATTCTGTCTCTCTGATCTTCCAGCATTCACCCCAATAACTGGTCTCAGGTTTGATTTTATTAATAAGAACTTTTAAGAATCCTGCTACAG
Organism: Onychomys torridus; assembly: GCF_903995425.1. NCBI lineage: Eukaryota > Metazoa > Chordata > Mammalia > Rodentia > Cricetidae > Onychomys > Onychomys torridus. The sequence continues at coordinate 8,194,294 of NC_050458.1, forward strand.
GTAGACAAGTATTGGCCTATCTGGTTACAGCAGCTGCTTAGGGCTTTCTTCATCTTAACACTTAATTTGTTCTCTGTATGCTCATTTTATTGGTGAGTTGTTTCTTCCTGAGCAAGTGTGTTTCCTATACCCTCCCTTGGGCAGGGCTTCAAGGAATTCCAGACAAAGCACTTGTGTTGAGTCCTCAGAGGGTACTTGAGAGGTGACAATGCATGTGAATGCCTAGGCTGCATCCTTTGGAAGCACTGTGCACAGTGTATGCTAGCTAACTAATGTCCCAAGCTGCACTGGAGACCTTATCAGCAACACATTATTATTATTTTTTTTTTATGATTTTGGAGGATGGAGAGCTGAGATTAAGATGTGGTGGTATCCTATTCATTCTGAAGCCTCTCTCCTTCATTTGTAGATGACCAACTTCCTCCCATGTCTTCGTTCTGCCTTAACTTCTTTCCATTTCTTTTCATAAAGACACAGTGATATTGGATTAGCATCTTCCCATATGACCGTACTTTGCCTTCATCACCTACCATTCAAGAATGTGAAATTTCCCATGGTCTTGTGTGCTTGAGTACTTGGTCTCTAACAGGGGACGTGTCTTAGAGCTTGTGAAACATTTGGCACTTGAGTAATAACTGGCGGAGCTAGGAGGGTAAGTTTCTGGGTGTAGACTTGAAGGTTACACTTGCGTCTGGTACAGTGTGTGCTCTTTCCTGCAAACCGTGTTGTGACTAAGCAGCCACCGCTCTCCTGTGTAGCCCACAGCCATCTCACATCTGTGCCCTACTCTGATGGACCAAGTTCCCTGGACTGGAAGGTGAGAGGAAGCTCTCCTCTCTTAGACTGCTTCTATCAATGTTTTGTCAGAGTGATGAAAAGGTCGAACAAATCATCTTAAGTGGAGAGCTTTAAATATTTTATATGTAATGGGGCAGTTAGACCTTTAATGTGTGAATTTTGGTGTAGTTCAAGTGATGACATTGCCTCTTGTATTACTGTTAAACCACTCCTACTGCATTGACCTGATTGTTATAATTCCTATGTATTGCTGACCTGAAATCAAGGGTCCAAGTATCATAGGTACTAGTCAGAGTGCTGAGTAACACTGCACTGTACACATTGGTCTAAAGTAGTGCTTCTCAACCTTCCCAATGGTATGACTCTTCAATACAGTTCCTTATGTTGTAGTAACTCCTAACCATAAAATTATTTCATTGCTACCTTCATACCTGTAATTGTGCTACTGTCATGAATAGTAATGTTAATATTTGATGTGCAGAATATCTGGTACTCAACCCCCCAAAACAGTTGCAACCCACAGGTTGAGAAAAGCTGCTCTACAGTGATGCAGTGTAGGCATGCACATGCACTGCCACCACCCAAGTACCCTTCCAGGACTCAACGCTAACGGCTTCCTCTGGAATTCCTTGAAGTCCTACCCAAGTGAGGGCAAAGAAAACACACTTGCACAGGAAGAAGCAGCTCTCCAGATAGTGAACACCCTGAGAAGAAGATACAGAGTTGTGGAGAATGCATGGCACCTTCATTTTTCATTCACAGAGTATGATTCCTTTAAAATTTTGTAGTGAAATGAGATTTGTGAGCAAAATATGCTTGTCAAAATTCTTAAATATGGCTGAAAACTGAATCATCATGCTATTAAATATAGCTTTTAAGGTGGGGAAAACTTTCAGCAGCTGTTATAAGCAAATGAGACAATACTTGTCTGCCCCCTGTTGGATACCATCTTTGTTAAGGCTATTCTTGTCACATATATTCAACAGTATCAAACTTTTATAATTTATATCAAATTTTAAATCTCATGACAGTCTGATGTTTTGTAGTTCACATATTCTTTCCATAAGTATATAATTGTTATTTTATAGCACAGTAGTCTTTTCTGGCTAGAATAACAAAATGCCATAGAATGCATGGCTTAAATAGCAAGATCAGGGTGCTGACATGGGTAGGTCCCATGAAGAGAAGGCCTTCAGAATTGCAAATGGCTGTGTTCTTGAAAAGTCCTCTTTTGAGGGCTGATATCCAGAATATATAAAGAACTCAAGAAATTAGACATCAAAATGCCCAATAGTCCAATTAAGAAATGGGCTATAGAACTAAACAGAGAATTCTCCACAGAGGAAGCTCAAATGGCTGAAAGACATTTAAGGAATTACTCAACATCCCTAATTATCTGGGAAATGCAAATCAAAATGACTCAGAGATACCACCTTACACCTGTCAGAATGGCTAAGATCAAAAACACAGAAGACGGCTTATGCTGGAGAGGATGTGGACCAAGGGGAACTCTCCTCCACTGCTGGTGGGAATGCAAGCTTGTACAGCCACTTTGAAAATCAATATGGTGCTTCCTAAGAAAATTGGGAATCCATCTCCCCCAAGACCCAGCTATAGCACTCTTGGGCATATACCCAAGGAATGCTCAATCATACCACAAGGGCATTTGCTCAGCTCTGTTCATATCAGCATTGTTTGCAATAGCCAGAACCTGGAAACAACCTAGATGCCCTTCAACTGAAGAATGGATAAAGAAAATATGGTACATATACACAATGTAGTACTACTCAGCAGAGAAAAACAATGACATCATGAGGTTTGCAGGCAAATGAATGGATCTAGAAAAAAATCATCCTGAGTGAGGTAACCAAGACTCAGAAAGATAAACATGGTATGTACTCACTCATAGGAGGATACTAGATGTAAAACAAAGATGACTAGACTGCTACTCACAACTCCAGGGAGGCTACCTAGAAAATAGGACCCTAGGAACAGCAGAGATTGCCCAATGACAGAGAAATGGATGAGATCTACATGAACAACCTGGAACACAGTGGGAGTAATGAAGGGCGAGTTTCGAGAGTTTCGAGGGAAAGAAAGCTTAGAGGAGCTGGAGATTCCAGCTGGATCAAGAACAGAAAGGGAGAACAAGGAATAACAGACCATGATAAATGAAGACCACATGAGAACAGGAAGATGCAAAGTGCTAGAGAGTTCCCCAGAAATCCACAATGATACATCCACTGTAGACTACTGGCAATGGTCGAGAGAAAGCCTGATCTGACCTAGTCTGGTGATCAGATGGCCAGACACCCTAACGGTCGTGCTGGAACTCGCATCCAATAACTGATGGAAGTGGATGCAGAGATCCTCGGCCAGGCCCCATGTGGAGCTCCAAGAGTCCAATTATCAAGAAAGAGGAGGGACTGTAAGAGTGTGAATTGTTGAGACCAAGATTGGAAAAGCACAGGGACAAATAGCCAAACTAATGGAAACACATGAATAATGAACCAAAGGCTGTGGAGCCCCCAGCTGGATCAGGCCCTCTGGATAAGTGGGACAATTGAATAGCTTGAACTGTTTGGGAGGGATCAGGCTCTGGGACCCGGACCTGTCCTTAGTGCATGAGGTGGCTGTTTGGAACCTTGGGCTTATGTGGGGACACTTTGCTCAGCCTGGAAGGAGAGGACTGGACCTGCATGTCCTGAATCCACCAGGTTGAATTGAATCCCCAGGGGATTCTTGGCCCTGGAGGAGATGGGAATGGAGGGGAGGGGCTGGGAGCGAAGGGGGGGGGGGTCAAGAGGGGAGAGGATAGGGGAACCCATGAGTGATGTGTAAAATTAAAACACAAATATAATAAATAAAAAGGAGGAAAAAAAGTCCTCTTTTTGTTTTACCTTAGTGAAAATGGGAAGAAGTAGATAGATGAATGGTGATGGATGATAGATAGATAGATAGATAGATAGATAGATAGATAGATAGATGGAGAGAGAGATAGGGAGATAGAGAGATGGATAAATGAGAGAAGAGACAGAAAGAAAGTGGGGCAGAGAAATAGATGTTCTGATCTCTTTCCTTGAGAGGACATTAATGTTGTAGGATTGAAGTCCTACCTATATGATCACACTTAACATTTCCTCTCTACGATCTTGTCTTCAAGTAGAGCTACACTGAAGGTTAGCGGTTCAATGTAGGCCTGGGATTGTGGGAGGAGATGGTCAGGGGAGTTTGAGTATAGATGTGTGGCAGTTCAGCTCACCATAACCAGTAACCATGTATCAAGGCACTAGTAAATGCTAGCTGCTGTACTACCTACCCACTGGAGTACTGTGATAAGTCTTATATAAATCTAAATAGCAAGAAAATGCCTCACATGCTAGCATGTTTGTCTGCTGTTCAAATATAATGAATTCTGAATAGTTTATATAATTTTCTTTGAGTGTCCTCTATTGGCCCATATATTGAATTAAATGTTGCTATTTGGCTAAAACTCCTGCTTGAAATGGTGTTAATCAAGCTTAGTCATATTGTATAAACTCCCCCGTTCCTCCCCCCTTCCTTCCCTTTCTACTTTTCTTTTCCCCTCCTCCCTTTCTCTCTGTGGTCTTTGATAAAGAGTCTCACTCACGTAACTCAGACTACACTCTAGCTCACTACACAAGTGCATCTGACCTTGGACTCCTGTTCCCTCAGTCTCTGTCTCTGTCTCTGTCTCTGTATCTGTCTCTCTCTGTCTCTCTGTCTCTTTGTCTCTCTGTCTCTCCATATCTCTCTCTCTCTCTCTTTCTCTCTCTCTCTCTCTCTCTCTCTCTGTGTGTGTGTGTGTGTGTGTGTGTGTGTGTGTGTGTTGTTTCACTTACAGATATGTGCCACTTTGCCCAACATGCCTTTTGTATTAGTTTCCCAGGGCTGTGGTGCCAAGCACCATAAACAAGGCCACTTAAAATACAGACATTCATTCCTCCAGCCTAGAAGCCAAAAGAAGACCTTGGTATGATCAGATTCCCCCCTGCTCTGAACCTGTGGGTGGGACCCTTCATTGCACCCTCCTGGATTCCAGTGGCATCCTTGTAAGTTTTGGAGCTTCTCGACCTGCAGCTGCATGGTCCCAGTCTCTGGACTTGTCAGCATATTCTCCCTCCATGTGTCTCAGGTGACCTTCTGCTAAAGAGCACTGCCCTTGGGTGCGATTAGCACCCACTGGTAGACCACAATCTCATCTAAGAGCAACAAATGACAGCTGCAATGACTTATTTCTAAATAACAATAATGTCATGCTTGTGGGAGGACCTAAGGCTTTTCAGGAGAACACAGTTTGTCTCATACTACTCCTGGGAAGCATTCCAGAACAATTTTTTGAGAAGAATGTAATCTCACATTTGACAAGAAATGACAGGATATAATTACTAATTTTCTAAACTCTTGCTAATCATCTATAAGAAAATACTTAAAATATTGTTTATTAAAAAGTAAGATTCTGAAGAGCTCCCTCACTGCTGGAGATCATAGCAACTGTCCAAATTAATTTCTACTGATGGTTTTAAATTATAATTTATAGTCTAAAAATATAATTAGATAAAAATCAAGATGGCCTTGTTTTGTATGCTAATATAATTCCATGTTTATTTGAAAAATTTCTTTGAATATTGTCCGAAGTTTGAGGCTGAATCATTTTAATAAATTAGTTATTTTTACCATGAAATTTCATATGTGAACAAAGTGACAAGTTCAAGTGCTGTTAATTTTTGAATTTTGTTGCCCTAGAGTCACAAGACATGATTCTTAGTTCTTGTAAATGAATTCACTCTTACCTGTTTTAAAATGATAATAGAAATGTTAATATTTGGCCCTCCCAGCAATGTTCCCCTGGTGATAATGAACAAATGCTTATCTGCATATGAAATTCATTTTCTTCAAGTTCCTTTGGAATCAGTAGACACAACAGTGCTGACAAATTCCTGTTGGTGAATGTGTGGTGCCCAGGCCTTTTACATTTTGTCGCACATGTGCCACTGAATGACATAATTGGGTACATGGTGCTTAATTACTGGACATACCTCTTGCTTATGTGGGCTGGTTTTCTGGAGTTATGGGGAAAATTGAAAAACTGGAGTGATCGTTAATGCCAGTGGCTCACTGTGACAAAAAAAAAAAGACAGGGAATGTTGTTACAATACAAATCCTGGAATATTGTGGGGTGGGGGAGGGGAGCAGATTCTGGGCCACTAATCAGGACTACACCGGCTTTTTATCTTCATTTCTTGTAATGGTTCAGGATATTGAATAGTGGATAAAGTTAACAAAGCCGGTTCATTTGTAGGAGAAATAAGTGAGCTTTGAAGATGTTTCTTTACATTGATAGTGCATAAACACAGCCATGTAAAAAACTCTACTGTAAGAATTCAAACCTTGTGAAATTCTTGGAGTAGATCATAGTCATATTTTTCTTGCCTGTCTAGTATCTTGCCTAGTAGTTTGTCTAATAATTTGCCTAAGATGGACAACACATGAAAAGCTGTAGGCTTACCATGCTGACTTTGCTCTTGTATTGATCCCTAGGCCTTCTTTTCCTCTTTCCTGTCCCCCTGCTCTTTGCCCCTGCCTTCCCAATTGGAAGGGAACTTCTACAGAAAGGAATGTTTTCCCAGAACATATGGCATCAGGAGACCATTTGGCAAAAGACATACCCTGTTTACTGTCCTTGGTATATGAATTGCTCAGTGGAAATACTTAAGGTTGAAATGAAGAGGAGACTAGGACAACAAGATTGTTCAAAGAGTGTTCAAGAATTTTGTTCTTGGCTTAACAGCAATGAGAAGACAAATTCATTTTGAATAAGAGTTCAGGAGGAGTAAACAATATTTACAATTTGCAAATGATTTTGGCTTGTGTGGAGAAAAGATTGCAAGAATTCATCTAAACGACCAAAGAAAGTTGTGTCTATAGAAACAGCTAGTTTTGAGAGATGACTTACATTTAGGTCATAAAATGGCCTTCTCTTACTACAGAGTATATCTCTTAAGATAAGGCATTTGGCTCTTAGGCTATTCATCATAATGTTCAAATAAGGCCCTGAATCAAACATGAAAATACAATTGGAGAACAAATAGACTGGAAATTCCAAGTGGCTTTCTTATTGGCTTCCTTCCCATTAAATAAATTATTTTATGTTAGGATCCAGATTTCCACAGCGCCTTTATAGTTCATAAAGTAAGGACACTGTTTCCCCAAGTTATTTTGAATTTGTGTGATAGCATATATTCAGAATCACAGTTGTAACATGTACATACCCTTTTTCATGCTACTTACTCTAGGAAGTCCTATTTGATGCACATGACTCAAAATTAACTTAATGCCAGATGTGAATTATGACAGCCTGAGCAAAATCCAGACAACAGAGGGAAGACTGATGAGTCCATGCTTAAAAAGCTCACTCCCATATTACACATAATAAACATAGTTTCAGCTTCTACTCCATCACATAAATTGAGTGTTTTGTTTTCTTTGGAAACAGCTAACCTCTGTGTGAATCACCATCTTGGGTTGTCTGGATAAATGTCTTTCCCTTTGATTTTTCTGGGTTCCTTTTCATCATTTCAAAGAAATTGTGAAGTCAGCTTCAGGCTGAGGACAGTGAAGTTCTCTACAAATTATAGCATCTCTATCCACCTGATGACTTCAGCCTCCAAGCTGGCTTCAACAACTCAGCCTTGGGGATAGCTAAGTCGAGTCTGCTCTCCGCCTATTGGAATGTCGGACAGCTGTGCTCACAGATTTTACCATCCACAAATGGCCACTTGGTGCCATTATTTCTAACTTTTTATTTCCAATTGCTTTCAAACTTAAGAATTTCATCTTGCTGAATAAACGTACATTAAAGAATTTTGTACTATGAGGCTCTGCACACAGTTGTTTGAATATTTTAATTGGCCATGGAAACTTGTCTGAGGAGGCAATAGGTCTTGGCAAAGACCTTGGAGTTTCAAAGAATTAAATAATATTTCAAAGTTTTAATGATCTCTGGTTTGAGTTAAAACAATGATACAGCTTGAAATCATACAATAATTTAAGAAAATTTTATTTATAGCTCCTGGTTAACTTATATATTATGTAAATTTAAAAAGGACAGAATGCCATTGATTTCTATACATTTCTAAATTCAGTATGACATTGGGGTCATACTAAGAATATTACCATGTTAACTGTACTATTTAAAAATGAATACAGTTATTTTAATATTTATGTTAATTTTATCCATAGCCCCAGTTTCCTTTGGTCTCAGGGTAGAATGGTTGGGAGGATGTTGCTGATTATTTGAAAAGAAGTCATTTATAAGCAAGTCTTAGTGTTTGCCAAGTTTCTGTTCTCCCCCATGTTGCCTTTCAATTTTTCACAGTTTACTGTGGAATTTTATCTTCTTCTTTTTTTTTTTTTAATGCTGTACTCCTCAAGTTGAAGGTCGGGGGCCTTTCATAATGTTCATAAAGAAAACAAATTTCTGTTAGTAACTAATCTTATTTGCACCAAGATAACGGGGTCTCTGTCCATGCTACAAACAATGAAAATTCCTCAAGATGGTTTGGGAAAGACACATTTATGAACACTAGACATATTGTTGGCTTTAAGTGCTGTGTGCAGTTGTGAACACTGAACATGATAGCCAGAAGATGACATACCATAAGCATGATTAGTGCTAGGGAGACTCGAATTAAAACATGGGGGTGGTCAGGGAAGCGTTGGTATCAGCACAGAACAGCATGACCCTGGCTTCCTTTGGAAACTGTGGGAGAGCATTGGGATGAGTCCCAAAGAATAGGTATCTTGCAACGGTCAGATGAAAAGTCTGACACATGAAAGAAAGCATCTTGTTTGTTTCCAGTGTGTCCAAAGTGAGTGTTTCTCTAGCTACTTTGTGATTATTGTATTTCCCAGATTGAAATAGTAGAGCCTATTCATAAACCCCTAAAGTCACTTTGCTGGCAGCAATCCCCAAAATTTATTTGATTCTACTCCTCTTGCTACATTGGGTTATACTGTCATAGCCCAGCAACTGTATTACATCCCTGAAACTTTAAAGATGAAAACCTACCATAATCTCAGTTTCAAGACGGTAAAACATTATAGTTGAAGTATGACTGTGGTTGACACAATGATATCCATGATAATTTAGTGATTTTTGTTTTATTCTTTATTATTTATTCTTTTGTTTCCAGTGAGGTGCTGGTTACCAATTCTTCCATTGCTTAGCTCTAACTTGCTAGTCAGTCTACTGCAGTATGTTCCCATTTTCGGTAACTTCAATTCCTGAAGGAGGCATGGCTTGCCCACTACTTCATATAAAATGAAAGCGAGGAAAATGCCATTACAGTCTCACAATATTTTGTTGTCTGGGCTTTTATTTTGAAAGGACACTTGTGATCATTGACAAATCACCCTTCCTCATATAAACAGTGCAGCAAACAAATATATTGAGTTCTGAGTGGTTTTGAGAGTGGTGGTAAATACATATCCTTTGAAAAGGCAAGTCATGGCTTTCTTATCATTTTTGAAACAATATGTTACTTTCCCCAAAATGTTCTTTCTTCAAATAAAATTGGATATGATAATGGCCACATGATATGCTTATCTTGAAGATAAAAAGAACTAAATTCCCAAAATGCCTAGCAAATCTTTTATAGATGACACCTTACCTTAATTTAGCAGTACAATCCATCTTTATCATCTGTTTTAAAATTTTAGGCTTAAGTTTTTTATTCAAATAACACAATGGTTCATATCTTCCTCTGGCTTTTTCATTTTTTGTTTCATAATTCTATTCCAAGATTATTTTCCTAACTTCAGTGGTTTGGATATAGTGTGTGTTTCTCCCAAAGGTGAATATCTTGGAAATTTGATCATCTGTTAAGAGACAATGGGAAAGGTCAGAGTGTAGCTGGGTGGTAGAGCTCTCTTGTGGGCTACACAGAGTTCTGTGTTTGACTTCAGTGACCACAAGTGAGCATGACTCATGTAAGCAGAAATAAAGTACATACTTTTAAGCATCTTGAACTAAATGTTTTGGGCTAACCAGGACCTACTTCTTGGTTAAACAATTTTGAGTAGTTAGACGCCTCTGTTCACAAGATTTCTCTAAGAAATAAATATTGTTGTTTTTGAAGTTTAAAAGAAAAAAAGTCAAACCCTTCATATAAAGTAGCTCACAATAAAGTTAATGGTGTTCATTCTTGGAAAGGGGTGGCTAGTAGAAAACACATGGCAGTCAGTGGTACACAACATTCAAAAAATCTTTATAGAATTCAAAGAAATCTTATAGTAAAATATTTTATGAAAATGAGGACGTAAAGCAAACAAGTAACACAATTAATGAGAAACAAATAGGAGTATGACATTAAGAAATTAGAACTAGTAAGTGGTGACCTAAATAAACATTAAAGAAAAAAGTTTTCTCAATTATCATAGAATTTTGTTATCATAGAAAGTTGATTAAAATACTACAAAGCAAGACAGTTTAAAATGCATGAGCTGCTCAATATCAATTTGAGTTTCCTGTCAACATCTATGGTTCACAAAATGTCCACATTCTGTACTGTAGTGAGAGATGAATGATGTTTGCCTGAGACAACCAGAAGTGAGACACATTATGGTTATGTACTTGAACTGGTTTTATTAAAGTGTTAATTCAATCCAGAAAAAGGGATATGGATTTTGAAGGAAGTTGCTGAATATAGGCACACTGGAGAATGAACAGTGGCAGAGCCCTCTTCTTCCTGCAAGCAACCATCAATTCCACCCATCTATGAAAATTTGGTTTTACTAAACATCACTCAGAAAAAAAAAATCTCTCTAAGTATGTTCTCCTCAGGCCCTGGTGCTGCAGTGCACATTGGAACCACAGCTTCCCTGCAGTAGCTACACTCTGTGGATAAGAGTAAGGCCTTGCCTGAGACGTATTTATCGTCTACAGGACAGTTTTTATGTGTAGTCATGACTATGATAGATAGTAAGCGAACCCATAAAAATGACCTCCAACAATTTACATGCACCTTTCTGATGCTGGAAGAAGGAGCCCTGGATTTATTAGGTACCTCTCTTTTATGGCAAAGTTATAATTATGTTGGTGTTAGACATACTCACAGGACCCTAACCAGAAAGTTGACCAATATCAGTACAGTCAGATCGTGGCATAGTTGTATCATTTTACAAGTGTTAAATCTTTCCCTGTACCTCAAAGAAAATTTATAACTCCTTTTTGTGCATTTCTTGGCTGCCTATTTATTTATTATATTACTCTGTATTTCCTCAAACTGCCTGAAGAGTTTTGCCTTTAAGGCATTTTAAAAGATAAGTAGTCTGCAGCATGCATTTTAATGAGTGATTTGGAAATGATTATTTGCTATATTAACCTTTCCTTAGTGTTTTTAAAAAGTTTTAAGTCAACCTTTTAAATTTGACTGTGATTGTTGGATTCTTTCTCTCTCTTGTCTTCTCAAATTACACATCTTCTTGTCTCTTTCTTTTTTTTATTTTTCTCTATCTTTTGCTTCTAATTCAAGATGAAAGACTGATTTTACACAGTAGGATGCCTTTATGCAAAAACCTCTAACTGTGGACATAACACTTATAACTTTCTCTGTGCAGGTTCTGTTACCGGGTTTTGTGAAATAGTGTGTTCTCACCAAACCTTAGCCTTCTCATCTGCTGAATAAAAACAGCATGACATGGCTTTATTTTCTTTTAACACCTAAATGATAAAGGTAATGGCTCATAATAGTTACTACAAAGTGATAGCTATAGTGTATGGTACATTAATATCAATTTTGTAATCAACTAGTTACACTTTAAATTCAAAATTAAATGAGATGTACTTTCTCTAAAAATATGAGATTTATATGTTTTTCTGTTTTTCTTTTTTGTGTGGTATGCATGTGTATATGCATGTTTTGCATGTGTGTGGGTAGACCTTTGTGTAGGTAGGTGTGCATTCATGTACCTGTGCATGTGGATGCCTGAAGCTGATATTTGGAAACAATTTCTTTCTCTCCTCCACCTTATTTATTTAGGCAGGATTTATCAATCAACTCAGAGTTCTAAAACATGCCTCATCTTGCTACACATTTGCTCTGGGGATCCCATCTCCTCCATTCCAAGCTGGAGTTAAAGGGACACCATGTCCATCCAGAATTTAGTGGGTTCTGGGATCCAAACTCCAGCCTCCAGGCTTGCAGGGCAAGCATTTTACCCACTGAGCCATCTTTCAACCCCATAAATTTAACAGACTTAATCCTCAACATAAAAGTTAGTTTGGAGTCCTTTCTCAAAATACTTGTTCATGTAAAAGAAGTTATACAGCCTGATAGGGGGAAGAGACTCATAAAAGATGAATATAGTATACCTCGGGTTATTTCTGAGAGGACATTGCAGGAACAATTGGAACATAAAGGTCCTAATCTAGTGAACACTTTAATAGATAATTATATTCTAACCATAAACAGATTAGAAGGTGATGGAAGTATGGAAGACGGGGCCTAGTTAGAAGAAATAGGTTTCTAAGAGTCTGTCTTTAGAAGGCACAACATAGCCTTTGCCCATCCATATTATTCTTAGTGCTTCTTGGAAACCACTGGGTATCTGTTTTTCTCATCACGTGCTTCATTCATGTTTTTGCCCTAAAGCCTAATGCAAAGGAACAGCCAACCATGAACACAGATCCCTAAGATCATGAGCCAAAGTCGATCTCTCTGCTCTTTGCTGACCCTCTTAAGCATTTTGTCAAGGTGAGAGAGAGTCCGCCCACATAAGTAACAGACACCCTAATGCTTTTTCTAAATGTTGTTACAACACACTGAGAATGCTTTTCTGTGAGTTAGCATCTGGTCACATCTGTAGGTCTTTGGTGCTGAGCTTCCTAACATTTTAACAATGAATTATGAACACAATGGAAATTAAGAAGTCAGCGGCAGGACTCTACATTCACAGAGCTGCAATTGGAAGTAGGTTCCCCTTTGCTTCCATGGCTCATCATTAAACCTGTGGAGGTGTTTCTGGCCCTGAATCCTTTATGTTGTATAGCATTGCCATCTCAGTACCATTATGTGACTGCATCGGTTTTAGGTAGCTACCAGGTTGCATGGTTTGGTTATAGAAGAATGACTGGTAGGACTCACTGTTTTTCTTCTTCAGTGTTAAAACACTAGCCCACATCACAAAATGAAGCAACAGAGTTATAAATCAGGTAGATAGGAAGCAAATCCATTATTTCTACTCTAGAAAACCATGCAAAGCTTTAGGATCATGCTTCGTAGGCTATTCATTTTTCTTTGTATGTTCGTGTATGCTAGACTCATCATCAATATTATATTAAATATTACACTATTTAATTATTACAAGGATACATTACTTAGGAATTACTTCTCTGATTAATAGAAACAAGAAACTCAAATGTCAGTGTGTTTGACTCTCTTACTGTCACATTGTTGCTACTTAGTGAAACTGGACTTTAAATCCATGTCCATCTAGCAAATATATTATCTTTCAATTCTACATCTACACTTTTAACTGGGATATCAGGAATATCCTAGATCAAAGAGGAATCTCTGAATGGAGAGGAACACTTGTGTTACTGAACAGTTTTAGATGAACATACCCATATAAGTACATTTACATCTTGCTTAAAGGCAGGGCTTTCTGAGGAAACTGAAAATATGCAATTAAATTTAATTCACTTATAGATGTACACCTAAGGCCATACCCACCCCAACTAGATAAATAGAGATTTTAGCATCTTTCACTCTGGAGCAATATCTGCACTGTATTACATTTCCATTTAAAACAATATAGCAGATTAAATCGACTTCAGAGGTATATTTTTTGTACTTCACAATATTATAATATCTATATGATGGGATCTAGCCTATTTTCTTACAAATATATTCAGATAAGAAAATAGATAGCAAATGGCTTTTAAAATCACCTTCCATTTTTAAAAACTGCTTTTTTATAAGCATAGATAATTGTTGTTCCAAAATAAACTAAGAGTTTGACTAATAATGAGCGTCAATTGATAAGTCTATGTATATTGAAAATTAACAAAATGTAAAAAATCATGAAAAATTATTCATTTTAAATTCATAAGGAATTAATACAAACTCCAAAGAAGGAATCTCTTACCTTTTAGTATTCATGTAACAAGTTATTCTTCTATACAAAGTAATTATTGTCTGTCAGCTGCTCTAATTAATTTGTATTTGTTGATCGTGAGCAAAATACTAGAGTTGAAATTCTACAAATAAAAATTAAAGAAATCTGTTCATTTAAAAGTCTTTAATTAGTGACTTACACATTTGGATAGTCAAGATAATTTCTTCCCTCACATTTGTATAACACTTAAAGATATAGACTTCATATTTTCATTGGTTATTGATTCTATTACCCACAATGTGATGGCTGAAATCTGGCTATGTTTTGTAATTTATTATTATTTTTAGTAATAATAATAAATTACAAAACTGGTTATGTTTTGTAATTATAAATTACCACCATATGAGATATTTCAGGCTTATTAATCAATATTTTTTTTTAATTTTTGAAAGGTCTCATGTGCCCATTCTGGGCTCAGACTTATGATGTTGCTGATTCCAAACTTCTGTTCTTTCAGCATCCACATTCACAACTATGTACTATCACACTTGCTTTTATATGGTATTACCTTTATGTGGGGCTCAGGATGGAATCCACAGGCCTACCACACTCTAGGCAAGCACTCTTCCAAATGAATTGAATCCCCACACCCACAACTTCATATTCACAACTAAAATACTAATTAAAATAATTGTAGAGTCACATACTCTTGCAACTAACAACCCAGAAGGAACCTTCATATAAGTTGCTCAAATTCCTCCAGTGGTACCACCTTGTAAAACTATATAATAATATTCCCAACTAGGATATTGGCATCAAATTAGCCTACTTATTTTAATTCTAATTTCTTCTATTTAAGTAATACGTGTGTGTGTGTGTGTGTGTGTGTGTGTGTGTGTGTGTGTGTACAATTTTTTAGTACTAGTAATATACCTAGGAAGCTAGATGTTTTGTTCAATTATTTTTAATGTCTAATACATACTTGGTATGTATCTATTGAAATGAATAGACCAACAAAGGGCAATTTCTTTTTAATCAGGCCCCAACTATAGACTATGTATAGCTATAGGGCCTGGCCTTGATATTCTGATCCTCTTGGCTCCACTTCCTGAGTGCTGGGATCTCAGGCATGTGCCACTATACCTGGATCAATACAAAGTTCTTAAGAGACAACTTTCTAGACTGGAATTTTCTGAAGAACTCAGTTCTATTTCTTTGAAGAGAAGAGAAATAAAAGTCTGGGTTCTTCCACTCTACCTTTCCATGATCAAAACTTGTCACACAGGATAGAATCATGAATTCATCAAACATGATAACAGTTCATTGCCATTTCTCTTTCTAAAATGTCATCACTGTATTCAGGCATTCAGAAGAAATTAAATCTCTAGAAGGCCACAAAGATGCTTTAGATTCTTAAGTTTCAAGTTTTGAACAAGCTTCTTAGTTTATTACATCTATGTTCATCTTGTGCAATATATGATTTTAATCGTGTTTTTATTTATATATTTAGTGTTGGGGAGTGCTTGTGAACTAAACTATGACATGTATGTGGAGATCAGAGGACCAATTGCAGAAGTAAGTTCTCTCCACTTTGTGGTCCCTGACGATGATGCTAGGTCATCAAACTGGCTGCCAGAATCTCATCAGTCCCTTACCCTTTCTATTAAAGT
This sequence comes from Onychomys torridus, assembly GCF_903995425.1. Taxonomy (NCBI): domain Eukaryota; kingdom Metazoa; phylum Chordata; class Mammalia; order Rodentia; family Cricetidae; genus Onychomys; species Onychomys torridus. The sequence goes on from NC_050458.1 coordinate 8,209,902, forward strand.
CTCTCTACATACTTTTGCAAATATCATCCCTTCCCTCTCTTCAGCCTGTCTCCTTTTGTTCTTCCCTCCTACCTCCCCTTATCTCTTTCCTTCTACCCCATCTTCCTCTGCATATATAAATTTTAAAAAATTTAATCTATACTTTTGTCCAGATACAGTATTAGTCTTGAGGAGAACAATGGTTGTACATGAGATCTTTCATCATGGAGTATATAACTGGAAATAGACAACAGGACATTAACATTGACAGCTGTCCAGAGCATATACATACCCCTGCATGTACATGCATTCTACAACATGAAAGGTTCTTTGATGGATGCTTGTGTAAAGGAGCATGGAGAACGTGAAAAATCTTAAGATGAATGGCTATTGAAAAGTGATTTGTAGGACTACCCTTTTTAATCTCCTTTTTCTGGGACTATTTCTGCTATTTTCATATCAAGTTATAAAACCTAGATTATTTACATTCCCCAACTAGTAAAAAACAAACTCAATAAAATTAGTTGTTCTAAATTACATTTCCTGAGAAGTAGAGGTAGGAAAATCCCATAGACTGAACTATTTAGGACATGGTCAGTGGTTGACTGAGTGCTAGACAAAACTTCATCAATTTCAACTGAAACAGTAGATCACATTTACGGCAAGCAGTATTCTAAGTGAGGTCAAGTGGGGATTGCTGTGGTTTGTAATTGGAGTCTTCTTTCAACCTGCTCTAATGATGCCAGCCTCTTCTTCCCTTGTAATTGCATTGTGTATATGCAAATTAATTTCTCTTAAGTGCTTTAGAATTTATTCTATTAAGTAGTCTCATTTCCAATATGGCTTATTATAATATTATTTTGCTTCTAGCTCCTGTTTCAATCGTCAGCTCAGATTTTACCAGTTTTATTATATTGCATATAACAAAGCTGAAGCTCGGTATACATAGATATATAGATATAGATATAGAGATATCAGCTAAGCCCATGTTCTGGAGAAAAGGGGATATAAAGACCCTCGTGGTGGAAACTGTAGATTGTAGCTTCATAATAAACACAAACATGGGCTAAAGTATTGTTTCAGTCATCATCATTTGAGCAAAATTGCTTAAGGAAAATGATCTCCCAAACACATTGTAGGCTCACATGCAGCAGTGATGTTAATCATATACTTGTTTATTAAATGAATCACTAAGTGAGTTTAGTCAGACCTAAGTGTCACATGCTTGTATGCAGCTGACCTTTGGAAACACAATCTTTCTTGATATTTTTTATGGGTTAGTAAAAGTAATAGTAAATACAATCATTCTCAACCTTGATCTACTCATTTCTTGACCTTGAGAATAAAAAATATATATTTTATTGTACATTAAAAATAAGGTGGAGAGATGGCTCAGAGGTTAAGAGCACTGACTACTCTTCTAGAAGTCCTGAGTTCAATTCCCAGCAACCACATGGTGGCTTACAACCACCTGTAATGAGATATGGTTGCCCTCTTTTGGCCTGCAGTAATACATGCTGTATACATAATAAATAAATAAATCTTTTAAAAAAATGTTAAAAAAAAAATCCAGGCAGTGGTGGTGCACGCCTTTAATCCCAGCACTCGGGAGGCAGAACCAGGCCAATCTCTGTGAGTTCGAAGCCAGCATGGGCTACCAAGTGAGTTCCAGAAAAGGCACAAAGCTACACAGAGAAACCCTGTCTTGAAAAACCAAAAAATAAATAAATAAATAAAGAAAGAAAGAAAGAAAGAAAGAAAGAAAGAAAGAAAGAAAGATGCTTTTCCTACAGTGATACATTGTTCAGGTTTGACAACCTTAGCTTAGAGCTTAGATTTTTAAATTGAACAAAGATATTCAAACAATGTTAATAACATGATAATTCTATCTTTACAGCGTACTGGCTAAGGAATAAACATTCATTTTGATATATATATATGTAAATTTGTATAAAGGATCATACAGTCATTATTATTTTAAAAGAAACTGTGATATTTACTTTATATATAGAATACTCTACATTTTCAGATTGAGTAATAGGGTTTTCTTTGACTTTACAGTGTAATTATCCTTTACATTGTTAATAAATGTCATTCAGCACATCAACAGTCATGACTTTACTTCCATCATCATAGTAATGCCTTATGTAAGTAGATAACCATTCCTGTATTTGAATCTCGATCAATTCTTCTATCTCATATCATATTTAGTTGTATTAATTTGAGTCAGAATTCTATTGAATGAAGAAGAGGGTGACATATACATACATACATATATATATATATATATATATATATATATATATATATATAATTATGTTAGATAAGTACCTTAGATAAGGTAAATATGCATTACACTAAATAACTTAGAAAATAAGATGATTAGTGTCAACAACTGAAAGTATTATGATCATAAGATTCTTTTGCTGTCTCTGGGTGGTGGTAGCGCACACCTTTTAATCCCAGCACTTGGGAGGCAGAGCCAGATGGATCTCTGTGAGTCTGAGGCCAGGCTGGTCTACAGAGTGAGTTCCAGGAAAGGCTTCAAAGCTACACAAAGAACCCTTGTCTCAAAAAATCCAGAAAAAAAAAAGATTCTTTTGCTGTCATCTAAGTGGTTTACCATGGATTGTAGTTTATTTCCTAGACACTCTCCCTGAGATCACTGTGACAAGAGGACCTAAGTGATAAGGAGCTCAGATGTAATATCTTATACAGTGTGTGTACTTACCTAATTCTTTAAGTTATATTTTTAGTTTATAATTGAGAGTACTTGAAGAGAAATAAAACAATAACTAGCTCGGTTGAACAATTTTTTTGTATTGTTTTAAATAGTATTGTACAATTTTAATCTTTTAACTAATGTGGACACATATTCCTTCTTTTCTCCTCTCTGGAACTCTGTAATGTCAGGATAATGTCATTGGAGCAGTTAATCCTGGTTATCTGGAAATGGAGTGGGTGACCCATCTTTGATGTTGACCTTCACAGCTACGTTCCTTTGCTGGTTTACCTATGAGGCAAGAAAGAAATATCAGCAGAGGGTTACTGTGCACTGAATCTCTGTATTACCTATGTGGGTAGAATCAGCTCCCGGACCTATTCCTGTTATCTTTTGATTTCAGGATTATTTGTTATGTTCCTTTACCCCAGTGAAGTAAAAATGGCTCTGGTACTAGTGTGTCCAGTGACTGTTATCCAGCCTAAAGGTTAAATGAAAGGAGGTTCTATCCATATGCTTCTTTTGATTTTATTTAATTACTTCTAAGATGTCAAGATAAAATCCTTAACCTCTGCTGAGTATCTTCTATATGTCCAACATCACAGCAAGTCCTTTGCCTATGCGTGCTTATGTTGACCGCTTAAGAACAAGCGGTAAACTAAATGGCTGTCCATGGTTAATGTGTTAGTTACTTCTCTGTCCAGACAAAATACCAACAGCCACTTACGGGCAAAAGAGCTTTCTCAGGCTTATGTCTCTAGAGGCTGGAGTCCACAGTGGTAGAGATGGCATAACATGGTAGCAGCATCACCAAGCCAACTGATCACATATTGTCTACATACAGAAATCAGAAGAAAAGAATAGGAAGTGGAGTAAGACTGTGAGCCCTAAAGGCCTGCCACTGGTGATATGCTATACTTCCTTCCACAGAGATGCTCCTCCTAAAGGTTCCATAATCTCCCCATGCAGCAACCCCATCTGGGGACCAAGTGTTAAAATACATCAGCCTATGGGGGACATTTCTCATTTAAAGCCAACCATTTGCTCCTTTGCACCCACAGGTTCATGACCTCTCATGATATAAAATGAGTTTAGTTCAACCCTAAAAGTCCTCATATTCTATAACTATTTCAACACTGCTCCAAACTCAAAATCTCTTCTGAGACTTAAGGCAAGTTTATAACTATGACCTTTGTAAAAAACAAAAATAAAAACAACAACAAAAACCAAATTCATATACTTCCAATATAATGGCACAGAATATACTACCCATTCCAAAGGGGAAATGCACAGCCATGCCCAGCTTACATTCTTTCTTGAACTGGTTCTACTCCTTTTTATGCAGTTCTCTTTGGCAGATGTCTCACAGCTTGGCATCTTCAATTCCTTGGAGTATCAACAAAACAAACTTCACCATTGCACCTTCACTTAGTAGATTTTGGCATCTCCTTGTCAGACCTGGCCTTGACACTTTTCTAAAACTTCATAGGAAGAATTAACAGCATCTTCAATCTTATAGCTTTTGTGCCTGTAAAGCCAAAACCAGGTAGATGGATAACACCTTCCAAATCAGTTGCCTGTTTGGGACAGATCCTTGCATCTTTTGTGGGCTCAAGCAATTACTTGATAGGATAAAACACCTTTGTCTCTTCCATTTTACAAATGGGAACACATTTCCTACCTTTCAAATGTAAAGCAGGAAGATTCTCTTTAATGGTTCCAATCTTAACAATTGTAGTACATAATTTTGTTGTAACATTAAGCTTCCTAGTGCTTTCCCCCCCTCAGATTGTAATTTTTTTTAAATTTCTTGTGCCCTACTTGTTGCTCATTTTCAACTTGCATGAGAGAAATCAATAATAACCATTACATACACTCACAGTTGTTCTATAGACCCTTGAGATCTGTTATATCAAATGAATTAATTCATTGCTTTTTAATTTAGTCTCAGACAAGTTCTCAGGACATGGGCAGAATTAAGCCAGATTTATCCCAGCAATCACCTCTGTCCCAGTAGCTAATACAGGTCTTGTTTCTCTCTGAAGCCTAATGAGTCAGGCCTCCACTCTGTGAATTACTTTCAGTGGTGCTGACCCAGGAAGCCAAGAGGAGAAGCAGAAAGTGACACACTTGCTCCAGTAGAACTTCACCTCATTAAAGGTTCCATACCTCCCCGAACAGTACTACCAACTAGAATCAAGTTTTCAAATACATGAGTCTGGGGTGAGGGTTTAGTCATGTAAACAAACATAGTAAAATAATTACATATCATAGATAAACAGCAAGCAATCTAAGCTGCTTCTCACAATGGTGAACAAAGGTACCCTCCACCTCTTCTATTGAAGCCGTATATATCCTACCCTTTTAATGTTTGTGGGATCTGATGAATCCTATGTGGCTTCCTCTTAGAAACCTGATTAGGGCAGTGAAGGAATGAAGAAAGGACAGACTCCCAGACACACAAACAGGAAAGTGGGAGTCGGGTGAGCCATTGATATTCTGATGGAGCCATCTCATCTACACAAAAACCTGGAAACTCAGCACTTTCACTATGTACAACACAGGAGAACAGGTTTGCTTGTGTCAGCAGGAGATCTTTCAGGGAAGCAGTCTCCTGCTGTAGACGTCTGGGGAAAGGAAGCTGCATTCATTGCCTTCTCTATACCCTGAAAACCTTTTCACATGGACCAGAAGAAGGCTTTTCCCATTTCCTGAGCCTGACTGGGCAAGGCTTTGTCAGTTCCCATATGTTTTAGGCACCGGGGACCTTGTCAATAATACACACCTACTCAAGACTTCATTTGCTCCTTATACATTCTATCAAGGCTTCCTCTGTTCTCCACAGATCAATAAGGGAATTTGTTAAATATGACATATATCCTTTTGGCGATCTTATGCTTGTATTTCTATGTATTATATGTAACAGCATGATCATTGCAGTATTATAATTTCCTTAATCAGAAAATACAGAGCTGATGGACACTCATGTATTAATTTTTATTAAAGATGGAATATAATATGATTAAGACCAAGTTTTTTATAATGCAAGTTATTATTTCAACTCTAATAAGTATGTACAATGATATCTATGTCAGCTCTTCTAGGTTGCTGATATTTATTATAATAAAGCAACCAGACTAGATTTGCAGAATGTCATTTTCTGCTTTAAGAACTTATGAGCTATCTTTACATTTATGGTCATTTTTCCTCTATAAATCAAAATTCCTCATATTTAACAGGTATATATTAATATAATATACTTTCTAGTTTCTGAGACTTACTGAAGCTCTTGACATTGGTAGGCAACATCTATCCATTTACATAGTAATATTTTAAAGATATATTTTACACCTAGTACTTATTTAACTGTTTCAGCATTCTGATACTTAGTCATCACTATATCATTTGTAACAATGTAGAACTGTGGAGAAGTTCTGAAAAGAAGCCAAGTCGACTTCCTGAATTACCTGTATTGTATTCATAACTATGATCATTTCTGGGTATTGGATTTTTACATCAAACATTGCATCATTGTGAGCTCATCAAACCTAGAGGAAAGGTGGTCGGACAGCCTTCTCTATTTGAAGTACTATGAACTGAGAGGCCTCAAAAATACACTTAAAAATGAGCTTGTTTATTAGATCTTTAGCACAGGGTTGAACTTGATTGTTTCCAGAACTATTACATCATCTTATGTGAAATTACTGACAAGCAATAAAATAAAATTTCAAATACTAAGAATATTTTATATCAAATGCAGTATTTGAAATCAGCTTATAAAGTAATTTCTAGTATTTTTCAAAAATGCTATTTTGCCTAAGAATAATATATTTGTGGAACAACAGAAACTTACTGATAGTCACACATCTAATCTTAAAACTGTCAATGATTGCCAACCATTTGTTCAGTTACATCTGTCAATCATTTATCTTAAAGCAATGTTTTCATAATCTATGAACCTCTGCCTTGCAAACACTTTATGAATAACATAACAAATGTCCTTCTATGTCTGTGTTAGTACCATATTTTTGTCCATTTTTAGAAGCGCTTTTTCTTATTTTTAAAAGGAAAGAAGTAGGTGGGCCTGTTCTGGTCCCTTGCCACCTTTCCCTTTGAGATTCCATTGCTGGAGAAATTATCTTATATCTTCACCATAAACTTGTTACACCAGGCAATGAATGTTTTATCACCAATTAGAGTAAACCCCTCATGGAAATGATTGATAGGACATTCTTGTTTATATAGCCAATATCCAGTACTATATCTGGTGTTAAAAGTGATTAAGATGTACTTTTGTATGAGAAAATGTTTATTGAATTAAAATTCATTGAATGTTGTTCTGTGAGTAAAATAGTCCTGGAACTAATTCTTCATTTAGAAGTTAATGTATGGTGGACTTAGATCATATGGAGTTGTGTATATTATGCTTTGGACCACTCCACAGAAATGATGGTTTCAGCTGCAGCTCCTTCTATGTGCAGGAAAGCACCCAGCCTTGTATCTAAGCAGCAGATGCTGAGTTTATCAAAGCTATGTTCATGAGCAGACTCAACCAGTCTGTTTGCTTTCTTCTCTTCCTCCCTTCATTTCTTACTTCCTCAAAATCTAGTATGCATCCACTCTTTATATTAGAGGGGTCAAGAGCCAAGGAGAGTAGGAGAAAAGGAAAGACAAGCAAAGAGAGATTGAGAGTTGAGTACACAACTCAGTGGTAGAGAACTTGTCTAGCATACACAACACCTTGGGGTCAGGTCCAATACCACAAAAACAATTTTAGAAAAGACAGAATGGCATTATACTGAGCATATTTGTACTTAATACATTGGAGATGTGAAGTGTGTTTTAGAAAGCATATGATTTACAAGTTAGAGGAGGTAAGGACAGTGAATTTCAAAGCTTTGAACAGCTGCGCACAATCCCACATCTGGTAGTCATTTCTAGAGGAAGCACTGTCAGTACGGCTTAAAATTTTGAGAGTCGTTTGGAATATTCATCTGTCTTATGCATTCTGTGTTATTGGGAATAAAGAGTCATAGAATTTCTGGTAATAACGTGACATACTTAAGTTTTTATTTAATTTATTTAATAGGTTAATGTTTTGCTGAGTGTGATGGCTCATGCCTGTAATTCCAACACTCTGGGAGGCTGGGGTAGGAAGGTTGCCATGAGTTGAGGCTAACATTGGCTGCAGCTGTGAGGGGAGGAAGAGGAAGGGATGACAGACAGACAGTCTGACCCTAAGTAAATCTTTCCTCTGAAGAATATTCTTTGGTGTGGAACTCCACTGTCTGAATCTTGTGCTTCTTTGGTGCTTCTTTCTAGAAATTTGGGGACAGAAATGTGAAGGTTTTTATTGTGAACTCCTGATGTTCACACAAATTTTCCACTCTTTTTCCTGTAATACTTGTCCAGGGTTTGCTTTCAGTCTTTCCTGTCAACTTGCCTGTGGACTGTCCTTTAGGTATAAACATTCTGCCTTCCAAATCAAGTGGCAGCTAATCTTATACCTGAATCCATTCTAATGGCTGCTGATATGAGCCTGTGCTCACTGCCTAGCTTTTAAATATTTTAAGAGAAATAATAAAGTATAAGAGAATTAGAAAGCCAGGGTTGAAATCCAGAATTGCAATAATTTTCTCAGTTCAAATTTATCTTAGTTTAAGACACATCCTAATAAATATAATAGTAAAAATTGTATCACTCTGTCTTTGTTCCACCCCTAACATTACCAGATACAAAGCATTGTAGAGGTATCCAGAGTCACCATTATAACAGAGAAACCAACGAAAAATAATGTAGGTATTCAAAGGCTAAAAGCGCTTATCCCTGTGGACTTTAGACAAAGATGCTGAGTGAATCGGGGAAGGTTATTAGACAAATAAGTGGGCTTCAAAGGATGATGCAAGATTTATACATAACAAGGATGCTTAAAGTTTCTAAAAAATATACTGGACAGCAAAACCTTCAAACTATAGACTGATCATCAACACCTCAAAGTAGCATGAGGGAGCCTGGCTTTGTCCCAGGTTTTCTTGTCATTTTTATGTGACTTTAGAATATTCACACATATACACAAACAAGCACATACACACACATATGCATGCTTCCAGAAATATAAGGAAATGCCTCACAGATTGCTTTACTAGTAGATATTAAATTTTTGCAAGTACTGTATGAAATTAAGAATATTTTAATAATATAATGTTCAAACTTTAAAAATGAGCAACCTCATGTCAAATCAGATCTTCCCAGGACCAAGGGACTGTCAAACCAAATAAATGTATATTATATTTTTCAGAGATACCACACACTGAAAAGAGCTGAGTGATGTTATGCTTTAGTAGTTTTTACTCTGTAGGACTTACTTTCCCATGATCCATGCAAGGATTCACAAACCATTGCATTATATGTGGTATTCTGGTAATAGTGTTAGGCTTGAGCTGAAAACCCATAGGGTCAACATTCTTCAATGGCATGTCATATCTTTAGTATTTTATGATTTCTTATTTAAATTCTTTAAAGTAATAATCTAGTTACATTTGTTAAATATATTCTCCAAATCAAAATCCAAAAGCCTTCAGTGGAATACCTCTGTGATGATGCTTCTACACTTCTCTGTTGCTGACTGAAAGAACTTTGCAATAAGTTAATTTCTTGCCTCAACCAGACTAAGAGCTTTCAGGTAGACCCCCATGTCATTACTCATCTGTCAAATCATCCTGGTACCTCTGGCCTTCTCATGTTGCAGTCCACCAGGTCACACTCCCACTCCCAAACAAAAACTCATCCAATCCTTTTCTCCCTGGCATTGCAATTGATGCCTAAGGATGTTTATCTGTCTAATCTTGTCAATGTAAGTCTTTTCATCTCCATCTAAACCACGTTATCATGCTGAAGACGTGCTATAGTTTGGCTTACTACAAGCTACAAGTGAAGCGGTACCCAATAAAGCAACAAATAGGTAATTTTGGTCATTTAAAATCACCTGAAACTTGTGGTAAGTCTTAGTGTAAGTGAAGCAACATCTTACAGATTAATGACAGCAGCCTAGGAGAAAGCATGAGATTTTGGACAGAGTGCATGTTAACTAAACAAAGAAATAAGGTTGATTGAAGTTTACAGTCATATCTCATCAGTCAGATGTGCTGGCTCTATTAAATGTTGATTTAAATTCTCCCTTCTTCACTTTACCTCAGACAGACCTATGGCTGGTGTTTCTCCAAGGTTTCCTTTGGAGTTTCTCCTCCTGGAGAATTCAGGCTGTGTTAGCAGCCCCTGCAATCCTGACCCGTTTCCCCACTGTGGCTTCCCTGAGATTGTGGCTCCCGCTGCTGCTTCCTATGTCTGCCAGCCAGGCTGCTGAACTTCTATCAAGATTCCTTTCCAGCACAGGGTTCCCAAACATAAGCTCCCTCCACTTCTCAAGATTGGCATCAGGAAGTGGTATCATATCAGCCTCTGACAAGAAGTGTCATCTGGGAGGTCAGAACAGGCTCCTGCAGCAGGGAAGCCCACTGTGACAGATGTCTGAGCAGAGGATTATTGACTACTTTCCTACTTCCAACAACTGAAAAGTCTCCAAAGACATCAGCTCCTATTTCCACTCTCTCTTCCAAAGCTTTTCCCGAGTGAGGCATGCCAAGCACACGTTTCAGACACCTGCCATAGCTATTTTATCCCATTTCTTTGTTCATGTGCACAGACCATAGAGGGAAGAGCAGAATAGGACACTCCCCCTTTACCCCACCTTACTTTAGGCACGGACATGTAGATGAGTTCTCTCTAGTGATTTCACATCATGGTGTTTGTAAAAACACCTACAGTGGATAATCTAGATCAGTGGTTCTTAAACTGTGGGTCATGACCCTTTTGGGATCAACTGACCCTTCCACAAGGCTCAACTAAGTTATCGGTTATTTACATTATGATACATACCAGTAGCAAAATTACAATTATGAAGTAGCAACAAAAATAATTTTATACTTGGGGTCACCACATGAGGAACTATATTAAAGGGTCTGCTGCATTAGGAAGGTCTGAAAACCACTGGTCTAGATCTTTACCAGCAATATTATTACCCATATTTTATCTCTTCCTATTTTCAGGAAGATGGTAATTGCAAGTGGTAGGTTTCAGTGGACCTTCCCAATGAAACCTTGTTTTAGACTGAACCCTCAAGGCCATTCAAACTAATAAGGTGAAAATTACCCAAGTTTGTAATGGATGCAACATTTCATGGCATACATGGATAAATTCGCTATTTAACAATTCAGTACACGTTGATAACTTCCTATGACTTTCTAGAAGCTTTAGCCCTAAGAAATGCTTTGTATTCTTGAGAAACATGGCACTTTGAGTGGCTGTAGGCTTTAGGAAATGCCAGTGTCTATCCAGAGTTTCCAGGTATCAAACGCAGCCTGTAAAAAGGGATGCTTCTATTTTGCTACCACCATTGTGTTATCTTTACAGTGTAATTCCAAGCCAATGCAGGGCTCTTTGTGATAGACTAATAGCTACTGATTCTCTTCTGCTACCTAGTACCTCTTCATGCTCTATTAATACCATTGGCAGTGCCCCAGCACTTACCTACGGTGGGCATTTTTCTCTAAGTAGACTCATCTTTGGCAAATCATTAATAGAACATCAAAAAGATCCCATCTGTTAGAGTTACATATGGCTAAGATCAGAATTATCAAATATCTCATTTTTTCTTTATTCCTCTTTTCTTTTTTTTCCCCTTTCTTATCCACACAATAAATGTAGTTGTCAGCGGGATAAGTTCATGTGCCGGATAAGGTCACAATTTCATTTAGTGACAACTTCTAACAGTAGGAACTTACAAGGTTCGATTTATTAAAGAGTCAGAAGGGATAAGATCACTGCCTGGCCAGCCTGATTTATCAGGGTTTGACTGGAGTACTTGAATAGGGAATGTCATATTTCAAGTTTATGTTCAAAACTGTAGTTTAGTGTGTGTTGTGACTGTATGACTCAAAATTTGAGACAGGAAATTAGAAAAGCTATCCTTATATGGCAATTTGTTGCCATCACACAACAGCTATCATTTACTGAGTCAAGCAATACTTAGGGATGCATCAATATAGCATAAAAGAAATGGAGTTGTTTGTCTTAGACGGAAGATGGGACATGCGGTTCTTAGTGCTTGTAGAAACCGGTCTTGTGGCAAGACTGTGGTTTAGCTTCACAGACAGTCAACAGTGAAAGTGTTCTAACCCCCTCATGTGTTCAAATGGTTAAACCATAAAATAGCAAAGAGCATTGCCATACTTTGGCCACCTTGGCTGACTTTGAAAATGTTTCAGAATTTTTGAGTGCTTTTTGAACTCAGCATGACTTCGGGGCTGTCCACGTTTGATACCATGATGTATAATGTTTTCTAACCATGAAGAAAATATAAATATGGGTTCTAAAGCTATAGCCTTCTGCTGTAGTGAGGCCTGATAAACATTTCAAACCAATTCATGTGGTCTGCTTTGAAATTTGGTTATATATTTAAAACTAAGTCTAAACCAATCCCGAGTTTATTTTCAGCAAATGAAATAGGATCTTCTATCATCTCATTTACTTGAACCCCATCCTTTATGAAAGTGAGCCCACAGTTAAGAGATGTTAAGTAACATACCATACATGCTTATGTCACCAATTTCGTGCTGGAATTAGTTGGAGCTGAGTTCAGCTGATTGTGGGGAGTGATGTGAAAAGGCCCACATCTTCCCCTTCTTGTGTGCTACTATTTTCATAGACCTTTGTTTCTAAAGAGGCATGTAAAGGGATCCTTTTTATTGGAAAAAGATCATATTGAAAACCCCTTCGTAGAAAGATATTTGAGGACATTTCTGGTGACTTAAACTTTTTTTCCTACTAGTCAATTTATTTTATTTATGCCTAAAACTGGGTTAATATATTTAAAGCTGAAGGGGTGTTTAGTAGTGGTTTGACTTAACTTCTTTTTTTTTTAAGTGGAGCTATCATAAGTCTTTGAGTAATCACAGACTTTTAAAAGTATGCATTATCAAGAAGATAAGAGAAACAGCCCACAGCACTAACAATATTATCTTTTACCAAAATTGATTAGAGCCTCCTAAGTGTCTCAGATATTTTCTGCGAACCTACTCAGAATGTTAAAAATAAGGCTTCCTTTTAAAAGAATAGCTGCAAAATATAAACTGGGCAGGGAATTAATGGCTTTATTTTTCTTCGAGCTCTGTCTTTCACAGATGAGGTGGCATCCATGAAAGCAGTGAGAGACTGTTCAAATGAAATGTGTGAAAGTTGTAATAGAAAGAGAAGGCCCACTAAGACAGTTCGCTGCTAATACCGAAGTCAACTTTAAATGTTCTGAAACTGACATTGGCATAGGATGAAAATTTGTACATAATTAATTTTGTTCAATTTCTATTTTGTAAGTACCACACACCTAAACCATTGTCTACCCAGAGATAGTCATTTTAAAATGCTGTAGACCAAGTTGTTGATGTTTTTCTTGAGGTGAAAGAAATTATGAAAGAGAAACCACCACTAATAAAATGGACTCTGAATGCAGTTGGAATATGAGGGAATAATTCAGTTGGTTCTTGACTTCACAGGAACTTCAGGAAGGAAAATAGGTAGGTTTGTGCTTGCTCACACAACTTTATTAATAGGGTCTGTTAAGACAGATGTGTGAGGTGTTTCCTGGGTAGCAGGAGCAGTTCCCGGAACAGGATAGGTACTAAACAGGCAATAAGGAAGAAGGGAAGGGACTGTCCTGACTGGGTAAGAGCAGCAGAGTAGCAGAATCCATCTCTTGGCAGATTCTATGGACAGTCTCCTGGAGGGACTGAGGTCCCAGCACAGCTGCCCCCTTTGAGAGGTCAAAGGGTAGCGACTGCAAGATCTTGTACAAAAGGGTGACTCAGTGATAGTGGAATTTTAATAAGCTTATCCTGACAGGGATGGAGCCTGCCATGGAACTGGTCAGTCACTTAGTCAGGGTTGACAAAGAAGGTAGAGTTGATAAGAACGGTAAATCTAGCAGATATGAAGAGGAAGATATGTGAAAATATGAAGTGATTTGGAGAGAGAAGACAGAGCTAAGACCACAGACACTAGCAGACATTGGGATGCTATGATGCAAAGATCTAGTGACATACTAAATATTGGTTATGTACTTTGCATAGTGATAATTTGTTATTACAATTCCTATTTTTGTATAGAACAACTGAAATTTCAAGTATTAAGTGACTTCCCCTGGCTGGTATGACATTCCCATTATTCTTTCACTATTCAGTATGGAGCACTTCTTAAAACTTCATTGCACATTTTTCCTTTCTCATCCAGAGACTTAGGAACATCACCTCATAATCCATCATTATTTTCATAACTTGTTTGATCCTTCCTCAATTACTCAATCCCTTGGCTTCTCAAAAGGCACGTGGCTCAAGGTCCATGCACGAAATTTAAGCCTGAATTTCATTCTTGGAATTTTCTTCTAACTCCTAAAATACAAATAGCAACTCACTTCTATCATTTTATCTATCCAAGGCATATGGACTCCAAAACATAAACTACATTCCAGGCCCAGGCTTATGTTGTTTGCTGCTTTATGTTTGAGCCTTTCTTATTGTCTAGAGCTTAGTAGATATCAAATCAATATTTGTGTAATAAATGGATGAATGAATTGATGAATGGAGGCATAAAGCAGTGAGCCCCAGATTAGGCATGAGTTAGAGCTTTGCTTTTACATTTCCAGCGAACCACCTATTTTAGGGCAAGCTGGTTCTAGGCCTGGGATCTATCCCTCAGGAGCCCAGTATTCTTTCTGTCTTTCATGATATAGCCAGCGAAAGGAAACAATAGTTTCTGAGTTGGAAAACAGCTTACTAATTAGTGAGCGCTAATTCCTACATTAACAGAGACTTTTAAATGACTGTTCAGCCAGTTATTGGACAGTTTGGGGATAAAAAGCACCTTCTTTTTAGTGTAATAATAGTTTACATAATGCCTATTAATACCTAAAATAATACCATGAAGTAACATGCAAGGTAAATATAATTTCCAAACATCTACATCTTATTTTTGTTGTTTCTTGGTACCAAATATATATTAATATCGTATGGTATGTTGTAGCCTTTTATCAACACAATTACAAATAAATGATTTATTTTTAAACTACTTTGGCAACAGAAAAGAGTGCCCCCAAACTTTAAAATAGCACCTTAGTAAGAAAGGAGACTGGCATTGTTCAATGATAATGGTTTTGTTTAATGACAGGGAAAAGATTGAGTTGAGAGCTTGAACAGTTACTGGGTGGTTTGTAATAGTCGCATTACAAACTCACAAAGTATTTGTGGTCTGTTTAAAATTTTAATCATAGTCAGAGACACTGACAACTTAGGAGGTATTTGGATATTACTTTATGATCTGGCCTGAGTTTCCAGTTCTTATTCCATTAAAAGACAGTCTTTATTGTTAATCCACAGGTGTAGATAAGAGACATTCTTTGACTGCAGCTGAACCCTTTACAAATGAAATATGTCGAAGGCAGAAAGATAGGATGAATTACGTTTTAAAGGGGTTTTCAAAGATTTTCATGATTCCTCTGGTGCCACATAAAAATGGCATGGCTTTTTTTTAAAAAAAAAATGTATAAACATGAGCAGATTTATTTGAAAATAATCCTATGTACAAACAAAAATTCTTAATTAAAATTTAGATGAGGGCATTGTTTTAAACGTAAACACTTGAAAATTTTCAGAATTCTTATATGAGAGAAATTAGATATTTTCTCTGTAAATTTAAAAGTTATCCTCAAAGGCTTCAGTAAGTGGATAAGCATAAATTGAAAGACATTTTTCACGCTGATTATTTTTTTTAGCATTCAAATAGATTGCTAGTGGAGCAGGGTGGGTGTCACTCAAGTGAAGTTCTTGTCTTGAAAACAGGTTGCTAGCTTTGCTCTGTCATTGACTAATTTTCCATGGAAGGCTGCTGATACAAATGTATTAATCAAAGCTATGACTATACAAGGGTTTAAAGGCACTTTCAGAGGAAAAACTCAGAAATGGGTTTGTTATTCCACGTACTGAAAAACGTTATTACACTTCCATATGCTTAATAAGCTTCAGAGTTTAGCATGTCAGTCCTGGTGTTATTTACCATCAAGGCATTCTTTCTATGAAGCTATTTCCGCAGTCCCTTTGCTGGCTGCTGGGCATTACTGATTTCTGCTCTACTCTCCTAAAAAGCATTTAGTATGTATCTATCTTATTGATTAACTCTTTCATTCTTAGAACAGCTGTCAAGGTGTGGTGGTATGAGGAGAGGGGGCTATGTAAAATCAGTCCCTAAGGTTAGAACATGAAATTATTCTGAACATCCTTTCAGAGAAGAAGGTGAATTTATATTTTGTAATGCAAACATTTTAAACATTGTACAATATTTTAGTATAGAGAAAGTTTCCATACTTTTGATTTAAAAAAATGAGTAATAATAAGAACACAAAAGATAATACCTGGTATTTAAATAATTAAAAGAGAGTAGCACAAATACTTAAAAAATAGGAAAAATATCATCAAGCTCAATTTGATGGGGTTGCTTTTGAAAATGTGAAGATGGAAGCTATCCTCCATAACATGATCCCACCACAGACATGTGGTAGTTAAATACTGTCATGACAAAGTGCACTGAGTTCCAGTTGGAATTTTCCTGTTTCTAATCTGCCTGGATTTCCATCTACAGTTCTCTTTGTTTAATAATCCCTCAATCCCTCATTCTTAAATCTCCTGTTCAACGGGCTGAGAGAAATACCACCAGGAAGCAGGAAACTGTCCTAGTGACACAGTGTTTTAAAATGTTGAGAGCTTTGGCTGATTGGTCACATGACACAACAGTACTCTGAGGGTAAAAACATTGATTGAACCTCCAATTTGAGAATGAGAATTCTTGTTTGTCTTCAACCATGTTCAAGCCATGGACCTCATTCAGATTTTATTCATTTATTTTTTTATAGTCACTTATCTATTAACCATGTATTCAATTAATTCCTAATCCATGAAATGTATGTAACATCTTTACATCTTATAAATATAAATATAATATAAATAAGATAGTCTTGAACTAACTGTTCTTATATACAAAACACTTTTTGTGAAAAAGAATACCATTCCTTATTGCATATGTACCTATTTTATCTGTTGAAATTATTAATAATTCTGGAAGATTGTCAACTGTTTTAAGATTCTCTCCAGATAACTGTTATTCAAAAGTTTTGAACAGATGCAAGGATTTCACCAATCATTTATTCTCCAAAAGTCTCCTTTCTATTTTGGCATTAGATCAATGCTTTTTAAGAAAATGTTGCTTTTTAAGGATGACTTCTGTGGATAATGAGTATGGAAAGTGCAGAAAAGAAACTGGATTGAATTTGAATACAGTTATAAAGACAAGTGTTCTTTCTTTAAAGGGTGCCAAGGTCAGCTGGTTTTCAGGGAAGTGTAATTAATTTTCATTAGATGAATCCTGAAAATATTGAATGTGTAGAGCAAAAGCAAAACAGGTGCTGTTGTTAGGATATATGCATGTATGTTCTAATGGCCCCTGTTCTCACCTCTGCAGGAGAGCTGGAGGCCTTTCAGAGAGATGGGGAACGGAAAATTCAGAGTCGGCAGCAACTTCCGGTGGGAACAACCTGGGGCCCGTTTGCTGGCAAGATGGACTTGAATAATAATTCCTTGGTATGTGGACCTTCTAAGATGGTTGGCTACTCTTTGTCAGGCTTTATCTCTGCTTGTTTCCCGGTTAAATTCCGGGGGAAAAAAGTTTGTGTTTTGTTAGTTTTATGGATTTCCGAACATTTTCCCAATGTTTGTCTCTAATATAAAAATAATCTCAAAAGAAACAATGTATTCATATCTAATGACTGACTAGTGAGGTAACATGCACACTGCTGCATTGCTGAGCCAGGCTTAGTCTGTTCACATTTAATAATACGTGTAGTCACCTTTCTTTTACAGATGACAGAAATTAAATACCATACATTATAGGTGTGCACAAAGAATAAGAAATAAACAGCTTTACTATCCTTCCATAATGCTGGCTGTAACTGTAAGGGCAAGAATGAATGATCGGCATTATCAGTTGTGCTAACTTTTCTATAAAAGTTTTGACGCTACAAAGTCATCTGCTTGTTATTATATGGGTACCTGATTTCTCAAGACACTGGAAGGAAGGAAAAGCAAGAGGTATACTTTGCAGGTTCCCACAGCACTGCTTAGCAGACATCTGAGAACTAAGATATTGATCATATTTAACACTTCCATCAGACACTGTAGCTGGAGACCTTCTCTCCAGCCCCTGCCAAGCCCTGTTAGTCTGACAGCCACTTATAAAATAAACACACAGATGCTTATATTATTTAAAATGCTTGGCCATTAGCTCAGGCCTACCATGGTCTAGCTCTTACTCTTATATTCAGCCCATTTCTATTAATCTATACTTTGCCTCGTGGCTTACTGGTACCTTACATCTTCCTTGTCCTGGCGGCCGCTGGCAGGTCTCTCTGCCTCAGCCTTCTACTTCCCAGAATTCTCTTCTCTACTTGTCCCACCTATACTTCTTGCCTGGCTACTGGCCAATCAGCATTTTATTTATACAGAGCGATATCCATAACAAGACACCACCACAAACTTTTGTCATTTCTTCAATGTTCTGTCAATAGTTTCTGCCACTGAAATGAAACCTGTCATTCATTCGTGAAAGTGTGAAGTTTTTCCCATTTGTTATATCAAAATGATATCTATATTAAAATGCAATGATTTATCAACCTCTATTTCACTGTCAATATACATACAGTATGGTGGCTTCATAACATTTTACCTTATGTTAAATTGTGGTGTATAGAAAATAAACCTGTTTGTGAAAGTTTAACTTCTCATTGCTACCTATAGAGCATCATTTTGTGGTTTGAACACTTCTCTACCATTCCAAAACCATTTTATGCCATGTTTAATATCTTTAAATAATTCAGTTTACATATTTGAAGCATCCAATAGTTTTGCTTCTATCCGAGGTGTATGAATCCTCTGTGGTACCAGATCAGCTTTGCCTAATTATCCTCTATAGAAATACCTTACTACCTTAGTTTATACTATTTAGAGTCTAAATCTCTAGTTATGTGCTCTATTAGAGGCAACACCTTTTATTAAAAAATTTAAATATTTCATTACAGTTTTACTTTTAAAACATTTTGAAAACATTTTTTCTTCCAGAATTTAATCTGATTTATGTCATTAAATGCAACCTATACTATTACAGAACCATACTGATCATTGTGTAGCAAGGACTAATATATAATGATGCTTATTTATTTCTAGACTAGAGTGAATAAACTTAAGAATTGATTAGCTCATTTACCCCGCCTAACAAATCTGTAAATCTGCTGTATTTCAATTTTTGGTTTCATAGATGAGAAGACAAAAGTTCTGGCTATTGATTCCAGGACTTTGAAGTCTCACACATTGCCTCTTCAGTAAACTATCTATAGTATATTTTCAATGTGATAAAAATTTTTGAAGAGATGCCAAATTTATAAAAATAAAAGAAAATAAGCAATAATGACAGAATTTTGTTGATTTGTTTTGTTTGCTTTACATTGGGCAAAATGTTGCTTTTGGTACCATTTGTAATTAGTCAAATATTTGTGCAGATTTTCTTGCATCTTTAGAATTTGGACAGTACTTCAATATGTTTTTTAATAACATGAAGACAAAATTTTCTTATCAAAAATATATAACTTACTAGCCCTTTCTTGCCCAACTTTGAACCAAAATTGAAATAGAACACTTGTTTAAATTGCTTGTTTGCCAACTGATGTAATGTTACTCAGACTCATGATGTTGGCTCAGGAGATTCGGCACACTAATTAATCCAACACAGTAATTAATTGAGTCACCATGCCAGATGTCAAATCCTTTTTATATCTTTCAAGTCTCCATCTTGAAGTACATTAAAAATATGCCACCTTCTGTGGGAAGTCTTTGCCAGCCAGGCATTTGTATGTATATAGGATATTCCAAGAAACATACTCCTCTGTATAGAAAAACACAAAAGCTGATCAGACAAGAAGTTATTCCTGGAATAATGTAATGCACTGAATGTATAAATAGATTTTTGCTTACCAATAGCTTCTTATCTTGGTAGATGCTTCACACTGCAAAGATTTGATAATAGCAGCTGCAGCAGAGTAAATGCATGTATTGGGCCAGGAATACTTCATATGAGAGAAAACAATAGTTATCTCTGTAATAAAGTATTGCAGAGGAGAAGACTGACACTTCAGAAAGTTAAATAATTAGCTCCCAAGCAATTATTTGATATTATAACTTACGTTGTAATCTAGAAAATATTGTCCATAATGTAGGAATAATAATACTTGGCTTATAAAGACTTTGAGACTAAATGAGGACAAATACATGAATTATCAAGAGAGATTTTCCCGTTATTAGTCTGTCTTCTGTACAAATGGATCACTTGCATTCCAGCACATTAAAAGTTTCACAGATTCCCCACAGCAAGCTAAGGATGAAAGACTGTTGACGTTGGCGTTTAGGCCATTAACATGTTTAAATTTAGCTCCTTATCAAGTGATTATGATTTTTCATAGAAACAGAATCAACAGGATGAGTCTGAACATAGAGACTTATTGTAAGCATTTGGATCAAGCAAGAAGGGGGCTTTGTAAGTCCAAAGTTGTTATTATGGGTTGGTAAACTGAGGCCCAGAAGAGTACAAAGGCTGTACTTGTGCCAGGAGAAGTCAATCTACTTTTTATATTTAGACTTTCAGTTTGTTGAATGTAGTTTACCTATATGACAGAGTGTTTTCTTTGTTCAAAGTTCATTAATTTAAATATTAATTCTGGTTAAACACATCTGAGTTAACACATAAAATTCACAAGCACAGGGTTTGGAAGTCCATGACATCTTGTGACTCCCCATTTTCTGATTTGTAACATTATGCCCCTCGAGGAATTGCTTACCAGTAAATGAACATATACTTATTTCCAACACTTTAATATTAAACAATAACGTAAAGTGCTCTTGTAGTTCCTTATACCTGGTACACTGAAAGTCTTGTGGCTTCACTGCAAATATAAAAGAGAAACCAAAAAAAAAAAAAAAACAAGAAAGAAAAAGAAAGGTAGGTAAAAGCCTGGTCTACAGAGCGAGTTCCAGGA
Source organism: Onychomys torridus (assembly GCF_903995425.1). Lineage (NCBI taxonomy): Eukaryota > Metazoa > Chordata > Mammalia > Rodentia > Cricetidae > Onychomys > Onychomys torridus. The sequence goes on from NC_050458.1 coordinate 8,230,838, forward strand.
AAGGCACAAAGCTAAACAAAGAAACCCTGTCTTGAAAAAACAAAAAAATAAAAAAAGAGAATATAAAAGACAAACAACAGAGTAGATTTTTAGGTTAACTTTAAATTCTGACCAGAGATTGGTCAGAATTTAAAGTTAACCTAACTGCCTTGAAGAGGCAAAGTATGTGTGTGTGTGTGTGTGTGTGTGTGTGTGTGTGTGTGTGTGTGTGTGTTTGTATTATCTCTTTGATGATTTTTATATCCTTCCAAGTATGAAGATATTTCTAAACTAAATCTCCCATTACTATTAGAACATGGTGGTAACTAATATCATCAAAGACCAAAAATTATTTAAAAGGTTGAACGTTTCGAACTTCAGTGGCATCTGCACTCTCTTGCTTTTGAATGCATCAATTGTCAATAGCTAGCTATCTGACTGGACTCAAACCATTGCGGGAATGATTCACTGTGCATCCTTAATTAGATAGACCAAAAATACAAAGTTCCATATTGTCACATAATATTAAACTCATCATGACTTGATAAATTCAATCGTGAAAACTGATAGAGAAATCTCATTTCATTCTGTTCAATCAGAATAGGAAAATTGCTTGATTTTCATTTGTGACGTCAAATTCTTCAAACAGGCAATGCATATATGAAGGGTCCGTGCTATCGACCTAATAACAAAACAATGCTTGTATTAAATTTTGTAAAAGTTTCAGAGTAGTTATTATCATAGAAATTTGATAGAAAAGTGAATTAGCAATTTTTGATCCATATCATTATGATCCCAATTAGCAGAGGCTTCTGTTTCTCCTCTTTTATAAATTTCCATCTCTTCTGACACTGATTTTTTGAACCCATTCTTTGCTAGCATTGTACAGTTTCTTTCCATTCTACATTGTTGCAAACATATCCATACCTGTACCACTCCAGCACTCATCACTGTAGACCAAGGTTGCTTAGTGGAACACTTGGGTATTTCTGTTTGTTTTCTACATATAGATGTTTTGCAGACCCTGAAGCAAGTTCCTTGCAGGCCAGACAAACTAAGTCTTAGAGATTCATATACCGAATGACAGTCTTCAACTAGTGATGATAAACACAAGTTGACCGATAAACCCCATGCTTCTTCATTTTTCTATAGAATTTCAGGTCTCATCTCACTGTCAAGGAAAATTTGTCAATGAAATTGGTCTCTAGTAGGTTTAATAATGCATCTTTTATGATCCTATTTTCCTGTCCTGTCTGATTTTACACATTCCTGCTGGAATTTTCCTGAGGTCATTTCCTCAGTACACTACTTACACTTGAATCCCTCTCAGAGTAAGCTTCTGGAAAAGCTATACCCTTTAAGATACAGTGATGGAGACAGAAGATGCAGCTCAGAGGATAAGAGCACTTGTTATCCTTGCAAAGGACCTGGGTTCAGTTCCTAGCACCCACATGGCTGTTGACAACCATATGTAATTCCTGTCCAAGAAGATCCAACACCCTCTTCTGTCCTCTATGGGCACCAGGCACCCATTTAGTGCACAGATATACAGGCAGGCAAAATACTCATATGCATCAATAATAAAACAAATAAATGTAAAAAGAGATACAGTAAACAAAGTTTAAAAGCAGTATTCAAATAAATATTGAGACTCTAGAGGACAGAGATTTGTTGAATGTTTATTATTCCATTTGGACATCTACCATTGGAACATAATAAGCATTCAATAAATACTTTTAAAAGTCAAAATACAATACAATGGAATGAACTTACCAGGACATTCTCACCGATACTCACCGATGCCTTCCAGCCTTGACATATCGATGATAGAATTGATAATTCTGCTGAAGCAAGACTCTGTGTGGCATCTCAGGCTTTTCCACTGGTGTTGACATTGTGAATGATATCTTCCTTTTTAATATTCATTTTCACCAGAGCTCAGCATTGCTATATTTTTTGCTTCTCTCGCAGCTTTGGCTCTTTTTAATTTAACTGTGCATGTTTCCCCAAACACTTCTGGCCTTTCTTCTCTTCTCCCTCTGTTCCCAGTGCCTTGGGGAGCTTATCCACTTGTAAAGCATCAGCAACTAATTTACAAATGACATTTAAACAAAACTCTCTAACCTTGGCTTTTTCTCTTTCTCTAATAGAGCGTATTTCCACTCCTTTCTGTACCTTGCTCACTACCCTTTCCCACTAAAATTCCTCTAGCTCAGTAGTCATGAGGAGGGTTTGCTACCACCTTTACAGGTGGTCTTCATGTCCTCCTTTGCCTCCATCATTCAGTTCCCTCTGATCTTCGTTTTGCATCGCCTTTGCTGTCTCAGCTCTATTCCATTGTTCCCATTCCTCTGGAGTCTCAAATGCTTGTTCACACACAGGAGCCCAAATCCACCTTTCTTTATCTTTCTCTGGAACTACACCCTTTCTCCTCCCTCCCCTTCAGAGTCAGCTCTCCATTTCCAGTGTTCTCCCTTTCACATCCTCCTTTTCAGGTCCCCATTCTTTTCTTTCTCATCCTCTGACGCTGCTTTACCTTACACCTCCGTCACATGCCCCTTGATGATCACATTGTTCTTCTTTTCAACTGCTCTCTGTGCCTTCTGTCTTTCTCATCATTTAATATCTAGATCATAGTGTGCCCTAAATCACAGCAGTCCCTACCTCTAGTGCTTCCAATCCTGAAGTGTGCAAAAAGAATTCAACTGGAAAAGCCTACGGCAGGTCCTCCTGGTTTCACCTTTACAACTTTGACTGCTTGTCTACATGGAGATGCCCATTCCTGGAAACAGCCTCAGGGTCCTGCCTGGATAGATACCATTTCCTCCACATCTGTGCATCATCCGGCTGTCCTTTCTTAGCATGGTTGAATTCCTTTGTTTCCTCTCTATCCCCTCTTTCTTGCAGTCAGCCCAGATTCGCTTGCTCTGTTCCAGGTTGTCTTTGAAGAATACTTTCCCTTCTAAGGATTTCCACCTTTCTCTCTGTGCTGGGATTGGGGTACTTTCCACATGATTTACCTTCTCACTGGGCTACTTATCTAATGTTTATCTTCATATCCTTGCTGTGCCCATCTATAGTAAGGGAAACAAGCAGACAGACAAACAGAACCTTGAAATAAGTGAAGCAGGGAATTGCGGGCACTTCCTCTTCTTCAGGATTAGCACACTGCATTCCAGATTGTACACCCATTTCAATATCTGCTCTAGTCTTGCTTCATCTGCCCAATTTAGCAGTCCAGTTACCACAGGAAAGGTGCTCTTTTGCCATTTGTGTTTATACAATTATTTTGTATTTTAAGTTCATTTAAGTGAAAGTTTCCATAGAATGAGGTAAGTATATCTACTTCTTAAGTCTGCACCCAGAAGGGAGATGTGCTCCTGGTGATTTCTTGATAGATGTAGATAAACTTCAGTGGTAATACCTAACAGCTCTTTAAGACAGAAAGGAGGAGCTGCTGTGCCATGGAGCCAATTAAGATTTATTTACAACAGAATCAGTCTCATCCCTCACTAGGACATGGGTGCAGGCCAAGAAGGTGTTCTGTTCCACCATGCTTTCTGTGAAGTCACATCCAGCATCTCACTTTCCAGTGACAAACCATCTGGGAAATTCCATCTGTCTCTGCTTTGAAACTGAGGTGGCAGTCTCCCACTGTGAGCAATTTTCTATTAACTTCTTGGATAAGATCAGTCAGATTTATACTGAATTGATGGGAACCATAAGAGCAGGGTTGTTCCAAGAGAAGACAAATGTACTGATTCCTCTAATTGGGCTTCGGCCAGTTTCATTCAAGCATGCCCTCAGGTTCTATTAGTGCACTGACTTGTGACCTTTTTAATTGTACCCTCTTCCTCTTGGGAAGCACTGGGGAAATACATTATTGATAGAGGTTGTAGGTTTGTCTCTTAGGGAGGCCAAGATCTGCCTTCTCTTATACTGTATCTGCTATGTGGAGAATAATGGAAACTGAGTGGACAGGGAAGCTGCCCAGGAAGACATGAGGCAGGATATTTAAGGTAGCAGAGCCTTGGAAATGACACACGTTCTTTCTAGAATGATTGTTTTTCAGTTTTTAAGAGGGCAAAGTGGTCAAAAAGAGGAAATAGGTTAGTATGGAAGCCTCAGAAATTAAAGATATCCTATAAAATATAAGCATGAAAGTAGGAAACCAAAACACCAAATAATCACTTTGGGAGCCTGTAGAAAGCTAGATTATTCATCTACATTTTAATCTGAAGGGATTCCTCACATTGTGATGAAGGCAGCATTATGATATTCACAACACATGGAATTAGATTGTCTTCTGACACAGTAACAGACCAGAAGCATAAATTTACGTGTTCTGATAATTATTGCCTACCCCCAAAACACAGTTTGTATGTATGTATAGCTGCACTCTGCGTTAGATTTATCTCCTTTTGACATAATGTTTCTTCTGATGATAGTCTTGGCATGTTCTGTATATTTTTACTTAAAATTTTGAAATTTGGGAAACCAATGGCAAAATTCCTTGTCATTTATCTACAGTTTGTGGTTTTACACACACACACACACACACACACACACACACACACACACACACACACACAGAGTCTCATATATTTCAGATAGAACCCAAACTCTTCCTGTAGCCTAATTAGCTTTAAATTCTGATTTTGCATTCTTCCTGCCTTACTTCCCAAATGTTGGGGTTATAACTATGTACCAATACACCTGGCTCCGTAATCTGAAGTTTAAACACATTTTCCGACTTGCGTTGTGAGGTATGACTCAAACTATTTATGAATACTTACAAAATTAGTTTTTCCTCTTCATTTAATTTTTTTTTTATTTTTCTAGAATCCAAGAATTATTATTGAAGACGATCTCATAGGGTTATTGAGATGCATATGACTGTTATGCAGTTGAGATTATTAATATCCCAAAGGATGAGCTGTTCACATAACGATAATGTGATCAAAGTGGCTGTACTGGGAGTATGTGTCTCAAGTTGAGGCTGATGGCAAGTGAGGCCTCCTAGAATTCAGGCACGAGGGATGCAAGCTGGCTGCTGATGTTCATTGGGGGCTGTCATGTGTGCTGTTCATTCTCAACACTGGGGCAACATACATGAGTCTTCTTCTTAGAGACGTCATTGTTACTGTGCTTTCTCAGTTTACCAAGTGCAGTCATTGTGAAGGTCTGGACCATGAGGACACAGATATATAAAGTCCTGACTGCCTAGAAAAAGGTTTCCATCCTTCTAGAGATTAAGACAGTAGTTTGCAAAGTATACTCTATTTTCTCCATGATATAAATTATAGAACATAATTAAAATGCCGGTTTTGTTGTGGAAGAAAGGAAAAATTAGATGTTGTGAGGAGTGTGTGTGTGCAAAGTTTTGGATAAAAATGTGTTCTATCCTTTATGAAGTTAGAATGCTTTTGTGGGTTTTTCTACTTGAAGTTTTGAAAGGATTTCCATTTTACATATTTTAAAACCATTAGTTCTGCATGGTGATAATAGATAACCCTCTGAGTTATGAGGAATTAGCAATATTCTTAACTTAGCATAACATAGTCAGCAATCTGAAGATGATATTTGTGGAAAGTAGACAAGAAAGCATTTGGTACTCCTTCAGTTTGGTTTTAAAATTGAAATTGTTACAGAATAATTCTCTCTAAGACTTATTACACATTAAACTCTGCTTTTAATTTAATTGACCACCAGGAAATCCCAAGGTGGCCTAAACCAGGTATTATGATTTAGCTGTGTCCGTCTGTTGGCGTGGATCATCTTTGTTACTGCTTATCTGACGGAGGTGAGCCTGTGCCTCTGTCCACGCCACTCCCACAAAGCACAGGGTTAATAATGATCTAGGAGCAAACATCTTCTGTACTCTTATAATATGGTAAAAACAACATAGTTCTTATCAAGTACTTTTATCAAGTATATTTTATATAAAATGATTGAGGAACTCTGTTTTCGAGGCTAACATTTTATTTTTACAATTTGTATGTACTTATAATTTTATATAACATTGTATTTATTCTGTACACATGTGTGGAATAGAAGCACTTTGGGGTGTCTGTTCTCCCTTTCAGTCATCTGGGCCTCTGGAATGCACTGAGGTCTGCAGGCCTGGCTCTGAGTGCCTTTACCTGCTGAGTCATGTCACTGGCCCTAATTTTTAGGTTAAGTGTTGAATTTAAAACTTTGCTGTATTATTCCTCTACTTTCACTGAATTCAGTTTTCTTCATAAGACTCAGTGGCCCAGTCTGACCCAACTGCATTTTCTTATTTCTAATAATATTTTATATTTTAAGTGCCATTTCATATCACTTTATTTAGAGAAACTAAGAGACAAACATAAGAATGTATATGCAGACCCATGGGTTATGTATTCATTTATTTTTCTTCCCCTTTTTTCTCCAATTCTATTCTGCCTAACTTGTGTCACTGCACTGTCATAGTGACTCCCACAAGCCAGAGTGACAGATGGCCAATTCTTTGGTGTCATTTGAAGGCTCAACCAGTGGAGGATTTGGGCACCAGCTCGCTAAGTGGCTGTTGATTCAGCTCCTGACCTAGTGAGCTTCTCTACAGGGCAGATGACACCATGTTTGCTGGCATCCATGTGGACAGGAAAATGAGATGCCTAGAGAAGGGGTCCACGGCAGAAGCACAGTGTATTTGTAACCTAGTTTCAGAGTGACATATCATAATCTGCTAAGTTCTGTTTCTTAGATCTAGCCTACCTGGAAGGGAACTGAGCTAAACAAGGGCTCACAACTGAAAAGGAGGAGTCTCTAGACCCCTCAGACTCTGCCTGCTGCAGAAGGCAATTTGCATAAGTAGTTACTTGACCTTTGTCTAGAGGAGAACTTTCAAACACTAGGAGCAGTAGAAGAAATTACAAAAGAAAATTCATTTAATTTGAACAGAAGGAAAGAGATTATGTCTTATAAATTATCATAACCAAAATCAAACATTCATCAGTTAAAGACACTTATGAAAATAAGATGTAGTTTTGTTCTTATTTCTGTAGGTAAGTATGATATTCCCAGAGAAAGTGATCAACGGCTCCTATATTTGAATACTAATTCTGCAGGTAAAGAAAACTGAGTTAAAATACAGGTGCTTGGGAGATGTCTCGGTGATTCAGAACACTGGCTCCTCCACCAGAGAGTCCAAGTCCAACTGTAACTGGAGTTATAGTTCTTGAGCTATAGAACCTTCTATTCAAGTCTCCATGGTACCTGCACACATGTATATATGTACACTTAAAATGTGTATATGAAGCATGGTATTGCAATTAGAAATACAAGATAGTTTTATTGGTCATATCTTCTTTGGTCATTTTGAGAAACATATTAACATATTTGTAAGCATTAAACATCAGATAGAACATATGAGAAAGTGCTTGTCTGTTATTACTCAAAGTAGCTGTGTTCTTTTGGTTAATAGCATATCCTCTTGGTTTTCTTGTTTATAAAAGAGGAGTTATTATACCACACTTACATCATACAGTTGGTTTAAAATGATATAAAATTATATGCATTTAGTCACTTTGAAAACTATACAGCTTGTGATGTGATGTGAACCTGCATTACATTTTCTTATATCTGTGAATAGGAAGTTGATTCTTCATCCTTTTAACACTTTAGGAAGTATGCACAGCTCTGTGCACTTCTGCCCTCTATCTTAGTGTCCTTAACCAGGAGCTTCATTGTTATCTCATCCTTTGAATGCATCTCTATGTGCATGCACTTACACTAATTTGTATACATGTGGTCATCAGAGTTATTGATTAGCTGCTGTGAATCTTCTGAGGCTCTCAATATACAACTTTGAGAAGGACAAAGTATACATTTAGAGCATTTAACATCTAAGTAGACAATTACTGCAAAATCAGAGGATAAAAACACATAATTTTAGAAAGAGAAAGGTTGAACTGTCAAACAACTTGACTTCATTGTGTCTCCTTTTAGTGCGAAGTTATGCTTTAGAAAGCATTTCTTGAGTGTGTGATTGGGGATTCCTAACAATTGGAAAAAGTAATTTACCCTGTGTGACTTGCTATTGAGGTAGGTTTGTACTTAAAATGTTAACTCAACTTTTTTCATTATCTATTGAGTTTAGAGCTCAGAACAGAAAGAAAGCAAATGTTGCCATCATGGTTCAGACAGTAACACATGATGAACTGAGAAGAATTGGTACAGAGCTAAAAAAAGCAAAGGCATTTCATAGGTAGATTAAGAAGTCAAATATACAGCATTTGTTCTTCATGACTGTATATAGAAGCACAGGCAGTGTACCATGGGCAAGAGTTATCTCTGTCTCTCTCTCTGCATCTCTGTCTCTCTCCTTTCTTCTGGTCTCTCTCCATACCTATGTATGTATGTATGTATGTATGTAAGTAAGTATGTGTGTATGTATGTATGTATGTATGTATATGTCATCTATCAATCTATCTATCTATCATCTCTCTCTCTCTCTCTCTCTCTCTCTCTCTCTCTCTCTCTTGTGTGTGTGTGTGTGTGTGTGTGTGTGTGTGTGTGTGTGATTTTTGTCATTTGGCTTAGATTAACCAATCATGTCCTTACTGCACTGATTTAAGTCTCAGGTGTGGCATTGCCATACTTCTTTGGAAACTAGTGCTACTCAGGCACATGTAGACTATCCATCCATGCAAAGGTACATCTGTGATGTCCACATGTGCAGCTAACATGATTACCATAACCTGAGTGCATACAGAATTAACTTTCTTCAGGTACAACAGTAACAAAATGGTAGTATTTGCACTCCAAGGACCTACAGACATGGCAATAAAAAAGGTGGCCTTTTTCCTGAATATTTCAACAAAGGAATCTAGGCAGGTTTACTCCTACTGCATTCCTTCATAACTTAAAAAAGAAATACCCATTGACACCCACTGAAGGAAAGAGACATTTACAGAAGTGCCCCATCTGCTCATACTTCAGGAGAGGGGGCTAAAGAGGAGAGGAGGGGGGAGGGGGTGAAAGTCAAATGGTGGCCCATGCTATTACTTCATTAATCACAAGGAGGCATTCTGAAAAATGTTTCCCCTTGGTTGCAGCCATCTTTTTTTTTTTTTTTTTTTTTTTTTTTTTTGGCGTTAATCTGCACCCTGTGGCAGGGTTTTGTGAGAGGAAACAATGAGCATTTCTGTGCCACCCTTTCCTCCCAATTGTTGCAGGCCTGTCAGAAGGCTCTGAGGATGAGGCAGGGCTGTATCAGCGTGATAAGGGAAAAGAGGATTCTGGATGGCTTTGGAGAGACTCTGTGGGGGGAGAGTGTGCTATTTTGGACTAGACAAGCTATGGAATACAGCAGAGGCCCTTAATGGGATACCAAGTGTTCTGAGCCAAACCTTGTGCTTCTTCTTGAAGCTTTTCTAATAAAATATTTTGATGGCAAAAATTATGTGGTTGTCAGAAGGGCCAAGGTTCAAGGTGCTGTTTTAAGTCATTTTCCCCATAATCTTTGATTAGTTAATCTAGGCCAAATGACAAAAATAGTCTCTCTCTCTCTCTCTCTCTCTCTCTCTCTCTCTCTCTCTCTCTGTCCAGGGACACATAGAGGTCACTTTTAATCTGCTAAGAGAGTTTCAGCTATTGGCATCCTGGACGCTGTGTGAGTGACCAGTGTGTTTTATGTACTGTAGGTTCTCATTTCGTAGCTTAATGAATAACGAAGCTATCATTTATAATGCTGATTCCATTTTGGCAGACTTTTGGATACCCGTATGGTCCAGTTAATCTTTTTTGGAGCCTAAATGTACCTTTGTTACTTATTGGGATTTTTGAAAGGGGACAAATGTTGATTTTAAAAGTACACATTAAATTAAATTTCAAAAATAATTCATAGGGCTAAGAGAATTCCAATGAGTTTAGAGGGAGAGCTGCTGCTTGCTGGTCAGGTAAAATAAAACTACTCCTAACAATAAAGAGGGAAAAATAGACATATGTTGCTCCAGAAACATAGAAGCAATGTTTCATAAAACATAATACTAATATTTATGGGAGAAATTAGTGGAAATTGGTATCAAGTTAAAATGATCATATATAGATACTGGGATTATTTTCTTTTGTTCATCCTGCTATAGGTCTAGTTTATGAATAAAAGTGAAGATTCAGAAAAGTCAAAACCAAAGTGATCATCAGATGGACAGTATGATACCCTGAACTTCCTGTGCTCAGTTGGGGAAGCTCATCTGCCTTGGGGTGAACAACAATGTTAGGGTGGGCCCTATGCTGAGGGTGCCAGAGAGAGCTACCCCCTCCTCAACTCCAATGGCCTTCTTTGTTGAGTTTACTTCTGTGAGTGCAGATGCCTTTAGGTAAAACTATCATCTGTCTGTGAATAAAAAGGAAGGCAGAAGAAAAGACAAACCGACAGGTGTCCATTCAAAGCCCAAGTTTTTCTCCCCGTGCAAGTTCTAGAAGGGTAAATGTACGTACGTGGACAATAATATTCATCCCATGCATCATTTATGTGGTCACTCACGCTTCCTTCAGTTTATTTTTTTAAGATAGACTAGCATGGGTGTTAGCTAGACATTCACCAGTGGTTATGTAAGGTCTGGATAAAAAGAATAGAGATAGAGCTGATTATAATGATAACCTAATTACCCCAACCCCACTCCCACCCCTAGTCACACATACATTACTCTATGTGCATGCATGCATAGTGATATGTTACTGTTCTATTCTTTGCAGTTAAGTCATAGATGAGTGAAACTATACTTTCATGATTATTGTTGTAGTTACCCCTTGCCGCACTGGCCAGCAGTTTAATGAGTAAAATCTATTCTTTTTTCTATGATAGATAATTGTGATAAGAGTCTTAAAGGAAAGCTTGACTCAATATTTATTATGTCCTGTAAGTAAGAAACTCTGGTAAAATGGAGGGGCACAGAGGTCTGAATTCTCATCAAACAGAATTACTTCTTGTATGCTTATTGAATATATCTAAATTCTATCCACCAAGTTCATCTAATGCTTTAAAGAAACCACATGGGTGAAAGCATGCACACACCTGTGCAATTAATAATTAGTCTTCAGGACAGCATATAAAATTAAAAAATTAATAATTATATTTTATTTTGTTTCTATTCTTTCTTAAGTAAAATGGTCTCACAAAGTAAAAAAAAATACAATTGTTGAAAGATATATAAACTTTTCAATATTTTTTCCACCAAAGTTAAACAATATTATAAACAGTAATACTTCTCAAATATTTTCTGGGAACTGGATTATTTTAGATCACAGACAAAGGCAATACTGCTAAGTTATCATAAAAAATATTATCTGTGCACTGATACGTAAGCTTAAACAAATGTAGAGAAGTTAGGCACAAACATGTTGGACAAAAAAGTACTTATTGGGAAGATTATAGTGTTTATAGAGAGATGCCTCAACTGCTAAGACTTGCTGCTTCTGTGGAGATGTGTTCACAGCGCCCACCCACACTGGGTATCTGAAAACCATCTGTGACTTCAGCTATCATCCTTTGGTCTCTTCAGGTACACACACACACACACACACACACACACACACGTACACAATATCTGAAACATAAAAGGTTGTTCATAATCATGACCATTTAGAACCTTTTAAAACTACTCCAGTTAAAGTTACAGGCTTGGTAAAGAGAAAAGAAATATGGGAAATTATAAAGTAAAACAAATGAAAAAGAATACTATAATTCAAGGTGCTCTTTTACGTTTCAAATTTTATATCCGTAATTTTTACATGCATGGATCCAAATAACAGTGAATCCTAAATATTTGGAAAAAAATTGTATCTGGTCTGAATGTGACAAAGTTTTTATTTTCTTGTTATTGTTGCTTAAATAATTAATAATAATAATAATAATTTTTTGTTTGTTTTTCAAGACAGGGATTTTTCTGTGTAGCTTTGCACCTTTCCTGGAAATCACTCTTTAGCCCAGGTTGGCCTCAAACTCACAGTGATCTGCCTGTCTCTGCCTCCTGAGTGCTGGGATTAAAGGTGTGCACCACCACTGCCCAGCATTAAATAATATTATTTAAATAGCATTTTCACTGAAGAAAAGGTCACAAATAATGTAGATGTTTTTGTAGCATATGTTTGGGTTGCATAAAGTTACTGTGCCATTTTACTTCAGGTACATGAGCAAATTTGGGTTTGGGTGTTTATGGGGGAATCCTGGAATATATCCTCTGTAGATGCTGAAAGTCAATTATTTGATTTTCTGACTATTTTTATTTTTTTAATCATACATTTTCCATGAGAAGTTAATGACCATCTGTATACAAATATTTCTTTCAGCCACCAGCTAATAAAAAACAATGTGGAGACTTACTATTAATTATGAAAGCCAGGCCTCAGCTTAGGCTTGTCCCACTCGCTCTTATAACTTACATTAACTCATTTATTTTAATCTATGCTCTGTCCTGTGGCATGTTAGCTCATCTCCCCAAACTTCTCATGCTGCTTCCTCTGTATCTGGCTTCTGTCCCCAGAAACCCCATCTAGCCTTTTCCTGCCTATCTATTGGACATTCAGTTCTTTGTTAAACCAATCAGAGACACACATCTTCACACAGTGTAAAGGAATATTCCACAACATTTTTGTCTAAATAAAAAGAAATGGTTTTAACTCTAACATAATAAAATTATAAACAATGAGAACAATTATAAGGTAAGAATTACATTCACAATGTAATTTTTGTGTATCATATTAAGAGAAATTACTCTATTATCTATCTTATCTTGGTGAATTTCAAGTTTTACACCTAAATCGTTTTCTATCATAACTCGTATTACCAACTTAAAACTCTACACCTCAAAACATTTTCTTAGGTAGACAATTTATGCTTTTATGTCTCTCAGCCTTATAAATTTTATACCTCTTTTGTGAGTTCCTTTTTTTGAAGCTGGTAACAAAGAAAACTGTGAAAAAAAATACATATACATATATATATATATATAAAATCTTCAACTCCATCCGGGATCCAAGAAGGATATAATATTATCTGACTAGACAAGAAGTGCAGAACAAGCAACTTCCTAAACTACAGAAGTGACAGAAGCAGCTGGCTGCCTGGACAGTCACCCAAGTTTCCTCTGTAACATTGGGGCATCCATCTTCATCTTATAGGCCTAGCATATCTGACAGACTTTTCTGTGAGGCAGGAATTTTAAAGGACTGTCCCACCTTGTCTTGGCAAAGTTCAGCAGTTGTCTTCTTTCGTGTCCTGCTTGTCCCATTTGGACAGCAAGCATACTGTCAGCAGTTGAGGCAAGGGCAGTTTTTTGCCTACATGACTAGCTTTTACCACAAAAAATAAAAAAATAAAAAAATAAAAAAATAAAAAAACACCTCCATATGGAGATTCTTTGATGCCCATTATCCTTTTCTGTAGTAAATTGGTGCTGCCAGGAGCAGACATGTTTCACTGTCATGAATAGCCTTATGTTATTAAAACATCTTAAATCCCATATTCTGTGTAGTTCTGAAGTGTTTGAAGACCATCTGACTATCTAAAATATATCTTTAAAAACATACCTAACATGGCCACAAATTTGATTGTTAGATAACTACTAACCTTTATTTCTTAACTATCCTAAATAGTTTGTAATGACTTTCAAGGACTAGAATTTTACATTACATCGTTAAATGAGCTGCATAGGTGCAATACCTTAAACAAGTTCAGAACATGCAAACACTACAACAAAAACAACCTTAAATTTGTGTGAATATGTCCCTGAACCTAATCTCCTCCTTTGTTTAGCTTTCCCCCTGACCATGACCAATAACAGTTTATAAGCACCTCTCTAATTAATGATAAACATCCATAACCCACTGAAAGACAAAAAATCACCTACCCTATCTCTTGGAAATGTGGGCATTGTGTTCTCTAGACTGCTTCTTGTTGTGACGGCATCTTTAGGGAGCTTGAGAAAATTGAGATAATGGTAAAGTCCTGGCAAAACAAGCCATGACATTTGTTGTGCAGTCTCTGTGCAATGAGAAAACACAAGGCTTATCTGTGGTTCTGGCTAGAATAGTCTGAGGCTGGACCATCTCAGCCAGTAGCCTTGAAACTGTTCTGGATGCAGAACTCTAAGGAAACTGCACCAGAGGCATCCTGAGAGTCTGGATCAGCTGGGCACATGTTTTCAATGGTATCTGTTCCCCTTGCTCTGTCTTGTAGCTTTTCTAGGTTTATTTTCATATGTCTGTAGCCAGGATACTCAAGAGGACTCCCAAGGACAAATTTCAATTAACTTTGAAGGAATCCACAGCTTTTCATTTCTTGTGGAAGCAAAAGTATAACCTTTTCCCCAACACAACATATGTTCTGACTCCCATTTTGAAGTTACATCATTCTTAAAATATATAGCAGTTTTCATAATCCAATGTCCCTCAGCAGCTTTTGTTTTTTATTAGCATAAAAAATAAAGATAACAAAGTACTATACAGACTCCAGATGTCCTGTGTATTTCCCATCTTTATGTGGCTTATAGTTTTTACATTATTTTATTCTCTCTCTCTAAAGACTTTTTTATTATTTATAAACTATTTTTTTTCTGTGACTGTCTATACCCATTTTCTTTTCTTTGTAAATCCTACACACATTTTTTAAACACACCGTAACTTGTTTAGAGGGTTTTTTTCTGGTCTGGATCTATCTTTACTGAATACCTGCAGCATTCTCTTACTGTCTGAAACAAGTCTTAAACTGCCATGTCAGCTGCCCATGGCTCAGTGTAGCACATGGTGCTGGTACATGGTGTTGGTGGCTGGCTCCAGCACACAGGACATGCTGGTACCTGTGCTTCTACACACTGAGCACCAGTCTGCCTAAAAGACTGCAGGACTAGAAAGCCACATCTGGCTTGTAATATGAATCTTGACAGGTCTTATTAATGAAATCAAACCTGATTGGGGTGAATGCTGGAAGATCAGAGAAACAGAACAAGCCACAGCTACCTCACCTCAATAGTTCCTCAGCTGATCCTGTTTCCTCAGACTGGAAGCCTCTGAGTCCTCATCCAAATGAATCTCAGCTGAACTGCTCTCAAAAGCTTGACTGCTTAACCAGCTCTAGTTCCTGGTCCTCACACCTTATGTACCTTTCTGCTTTCTGCCATCACTTCACAGGATTAAAGGCGTGTGTCACCATGCCTGGCTGTTTCCAGTGTGGCCTTGAACTCACCAATTTCTGCCTCTGGAATGCTAGGATTAAAGGCAGGCTTGTGCTACCACTGCCTGACCTCTATGTTTAATATTGTGGCTGTTCTGTCTCTGACCCCAGATAAGTTTATTAGCATGCACAATATTTTGGGGAACATAGTACCACCACACTGGCTTCTTGTCCAGAACTTTTCTTAGCTTTCTCAGGCTCTAGGTTTGGATATTCAAGTCCCCATGTTGGACACTATTTGTAGATGTATTTTTCTTTGGGCCACAAGCTCACAAAAACTGACAGAGAGTTTTATTATTGATCATGAAAGCTTTGTCTCAGCTTAGGCTTGTCCCTCTAGCTCTTATAAATTACATTAACTCGTTTATTTTAATCTATGTTTTGTCGCATGGCTTGTTACCTCATCTTTCCATACTGCTCATGATGCTTTCTCCATGTTGGGCTCATGACCCCTTTTCCCTTCTTCTTCCCCAAGTCCTCTCTGTCCCCAGAAGTCCTGCCTAGCTATTGACCAGTCAGCTCTTAATTAAACCAACCACAGTGACACATCTTCATACAGTGCAGAGGAATATTCCACCACAACCATCAAAGTTGCTAATGGTTATGCTAACCATCTTTAGTATATATCCCTAGATTAGTAAAAATAAAGTGGTTTGTAGCAGTATTGATATTATAAAGAAAGCTTTGCATTTGCTACAGATCTTACATATTGCTCAAGTGGTAGAGTACAAATGAGCACTCACTCTTAGATGTGTTATAGACCCTTACATGCCAAAAACATTGGAAAGAGAAGCATGTCAGTATCGACTGGTGACAACTTCAGAGGAACAGGCCGTCTACTGAGTTGGCTGTCTCTTTCCGATAGTTATCAGTTATCTTTTTCTACCCCTAGGCAGTTATCTTATAGTCAAAAGGGATGAAGTCAGGAGAAACAAGGGAAAGTAGAGTAAATGTTAGCTCATCAATTACTACAGTCGAACCTTCTTTTTACCTCATTGTACTGTACTGTTTTACCACAGCTCTTCTCTCAATGCCTGGTAATCTGCGCTGATTCTCTCTTTAGCATCAGACAACACAGAATACTCATAATGCATGGGACATTTAAAAGTTTCTAAGTAATTTACTTCCATTCCGTGGATGTGACTCATCTCCAAATCAGCACAAGCCATGTTGACCAATTATAGATGATATAATTAAAGAACAACAACAACAAAAACCAGTGACCTTGAAGTGGTGAGGCATTAGGTTCAATGGCTACCTCACAAGGAAAGCAAGCAGTCTTATTGCTGTGTTGACAACAGTGTGGTGCTTCTACACTGAGCACATGAGACATGGGAATAAAGCAAATTGCCTTGTGAAAACACTGCTTGCCAGAGTTGCTTGGCTTAGAGCCTGAGTTTCTTTATAAGGCTTTAATAGGCATACTATACATTGAATGCAGTTGGATCTACTAACAAACTGATAGAGAGAAGCAACTTCGAAACTCTACCAATCTTACTAACATTCTGTAGCTTCCTTTGACATTTATAATGCTCATTATTCCATTAAAATCTAATCCAAAATCAGGATCAAGTTGGTTGTTATTCTGAGGGCTCTTATTTTTTTATTAACTATGTATGGTATGAACATTTGTATGACATCTGAAATAGCTGACAGGAAAAGATATTTTAATGATGCTGTAAGTAAAAAGTACTTGATTTTTAAAATCCCCATTTTTCACTTATATTTGTGTCACATTCTTGGGATAGCCTACATTGCTTTTGAGAACCAGTAAAATTTGTAGAACAAATTCTATTATTTTTCTAAGAGGCTGTCTTGGTGGTAAGCATTTAGCATTCAATTTGGCTGTCCTTAATTTGCCATTGCAATTGGAATGTAGAAAATTGAGTTAGAAAGTAAAAACTAGCCTTAAGCTTAAAAAATAAATAAAGTGAGTCGCTCCAGATCCCTACATTTCTTCTTCTTGGTCTTTCTTCCCTCTTTAGAGACAACATTGCTGGGTTATAAGGATTATTGTCTTGGGTTTCTATATCAGGGAGTGGAGAGGTGAAGGCATCAGGATTTCGTTTTCAGGATGCCACATGTGCACTCTTTGATCTAAGGTACAATGTGCCTCAGGGAATAAGTTCAATCTTGATTTCTTTAGTCAATCATCCGCTATCAGGTACCACTGCCCTGATTAGCAGGCTGAAGAGAAAGAGCATATCGTGGGTGTGTGTTACAGAGATGAAGAATAGTGATGAGCCTTTGGCAACGGACTCAGCCTGAAGAGTCTCCGTGGCATTTGCTTTCCCTTTGCATAAATCCCCTTAGTACATGAAAGAACAAAAAAAATCAGTTTTTCCGTGTACTGTTCCACAAATCAATGATTTTTTTTTTCAGATAGTAGTTTCCTTTCTTTGTTTGATCCATTGTTGCAAGACTGAAACTGAAAAGAAAATGAGCTGGATGTGTTGTTACATTTGCTAGGAACCTTTAAAGGTAGCTAGCTCAGTATTTCCATCTTTCCTGAACCAAGCCAATAGCTAACTCCTACAAAAGTTCAGCAGCATACCTGCATTCTTTCCAACTCATTAAATGGACTTACATAAATATATAATGGTTCTTGAGACCCAGAAAGCCTTATACCCACCTAGCACCCATCTTTAACAACCGTCTAAAAGACTGGGCTCTAAGGTTATATGACTTCCCTGTATCTGTGATCCTTGGTCAAGGCAAACAGGAGACAGTGTCAGGACCTATGAGGATGTATGTGGATAGCAGCACCTGTTAGCCTGTGCCGACATACTAGCTTACTAGTCAAAGCTGTATTTTGAGTCTATCCTTGTCTATAGTGTATTGTGAAAAGAAATCAGAACAGAAGGTCCAAAAAGAGAGAGGGCTGAGCACTGAAGAGACACATTTTACCTCAGGTCTTTGTGAGGTGTCACCATATTTTAAAGATGGAATTATTTGCTGAAAAAAAAAGTTTCAGGCATGGATGAGAACGGAGCCCAGGGTGTTGTACATGAAAAGCAAATGCTCTACTTCACAGCATTTCTCCCACCTTAGACTTGGGAGTACACTTTAGGAAACAAAACCAGGAAACGTATTTATCATAGGTAAGTATGGTTTGCTTAATTCCAACTGAATTTATTGGCTATCGTATTTGAAAAGATGAAAGTCAGCCACTGAATTAGTTGATGACAAGATACAACAGTGGCTGGTTCTGTTTTCTTTACCACATTAACAACTGATAGAGTTTAGGGCCCTGTATGTACTGCTGATTTCAGTAATGCATTTAATCTTGGTGGTTATCCAAAGAATTTCAGCAACTAGAATTAACCACTCATTTGGGAAGAGGAACAAACTAAGGTATTGTTTGGCTTTTTTCCTCCCTCAAAAAGTCGGGACAGAGTAAATAAAAGTAATAATAGTTTTAGTAACAATCCTAGGCATGTTTTTACTTGATCACACTTCTTAACCAATTCTCTCATGTTCCTGGTTAAATATTCTGTAACGGTGATAAAGCAGATTATGTTACAAGAGTAGACAGAGTAGACCGACGCAACACAGAATGGTTTTTAACAAAAGCATTTGTATTCTGTTAATGATTGAGTCTGAGTTCACTGGTATCATTTTGTGTACGTTTGTGTGGCAGCAATGTAACAAGAGCAGAAATCCCAGCAAGCAGCAGTGGTTTTACATCACAGAGCTGCTAGGAGATTAAATATATTAATGACATCATGACTCTTTAATTATCATTAAGTTTAAAAAGGCACCCTATTTTTTGGTTTTGTTTTGTTTGTTGTTGTTTTGTAGAGTGCATGATATGTCACTGAGAGCTTTGTGATACCTAGGATATAGGGCTAAGATTCAGTGCAAAGCATCTATCTGAAATTTAAATGCAAGAAGAGCCACTTTGGGCCATTTTTGCATGAAGATAAATTACAAAGTATTGTGAGAATATATGGAAGCTTATAAGAAGATCTTTATTGCTTCTTGTGATAGTGACTAATATATCTGTTGATGCCTGACAAATTGTTAACAAATGCAGTTAATTTCTTTAGAACTTAGCTAAACACTAATTATATTGAAGAGTAGAAATAAGCTCTATGTTTGTAATGGGCCAAAAGATGAGTGACCCACAACTATCTCCTTAATAAAGGAGTGTTTTTCCTCTTCCATTTTTATTGTACTGATATCATTTTGAACTTTTTTGTTCACTTAAAAGCCAGTATTTAAAACTTTGGGAGAGCATACCAAGAATAGGTGGTACCTTAAACTATGATCCTTACCAACCTCATTTTATCTCCCTCAATTTTGTTTAGACCCCATTGTGTCTGCTCTTTGCAGAGCCAGGATCTATTAATGATAATTACTTGGAGTACAATCCTCATTCTGTGATACCATCGCATCATTGTGAGGAAGATTGTGATCTTATCCCAGCCCACTCTGTTTAGCTCTGACACTCCTTCTATTATAGCAGGGCCATGATAAGATCATGCCTGTTAGGATCAGGCATTAGTTGGAATCAATATTTGAAAATGTGTCTGTTTTTTGCTTAATGGCAAAGTTAGTGTGTGATGTGTGGGCTGATGTGAGACCATCTGTTGCAGGAGATTGTGTAACTTCATCTGCTCAAGGCTTCTTCCTAGTGATTTACATTTAAAAAAAGTACAGGATCAGGTTCTGGAAACCATACTGTATGAATGTAGTTACCTGTAAATGTTAAGTTTCAGATAGGTATCCTACCTAGTGAAAGCAAACCATGGTTTTCAAACAAAAGACCATCTTCACAATTATTTTTAAACTATTTTTTCCTAAATGCTCTAAAATCATCTCTAACAGATTATATTTTATCTCAGGTAATTTAACAAAAGCAAAAAAATATGTTTAGGAAAGTATATTTCTTCTTCCCCACTAATCTGGGGTTTATATATATAAATAATTCAGTGGTTTGCAATCGGGGGCAATTTTGTCTCCCAACGGATATTTCACAATGTCTGGAAACAATTTGGTTTTCATACCTGTGAGAAGGAAGACTAGAGAAAGGGACAGAAGACAGTAAGTAACGTCACTAGCATCTAGTTGCTGGAGGTGAGAATGACTAATAAATGTTCTATGATGCATAAGTAGCTTTGTACAACAGAGAATAGTCTGAACTAAAGTGCCAATGGTGCCAATGATAAAAATCCTTATAGAATACACACTATGGATGTAGCAAAGTGTTGAGGTTCCTGGTGCAGCAGCTTTTAGTTTTTTGTGTGTGCCTTCCTCTTTCCAGAACTTCAAATTCTGTAGCTGCATAGCTTTCCTTTTTCCCTGGTTAGTAAACATCTGGCAAACTTAAATTATGGAATTCCTATAGGCACATGCTTGCAGAGATCTGGATAGTGTTTTCCAAATTTGTGCTGAATCAAGCATCAGATAGGAAAACTAAAGTGAGGAATCATTGATGTAAAACTCTGGCCTCAATAAATCCCAGGTTCTCTGTATTTATGGAGAACTTAGCTTTCCGTCTGTTTCTGACATTTCCCCAACTTTCCCAACTCCTGAGATATGCTTATCGGTTCACATATTTGGTCCTATGTGTCACGTGTTTAGACCCCCAGCCTTCAATGCCTGTGTGGAAATGTGTAAAGATCCTCCAAGGATATGAATGCTTGTAAGTGCTCACTATCTATGTATATAATAATATAATCTTGCATATATCATATACATATCCAACTAGACACTTTTGAGTGACTTATATACTGATACAGTATGAGTGCTATGTTGGTAATTATTGTTATTTTGGTTTTGGAATTTGACAATTAAAAGGGTCCATATAGGTCTACTTCACTACAGATGGAATTCTTTTTCATTTTAATTCATGGCCAATTGAATCCATCTGTATCTCTGGAACTCACAGATACAGATGCAACAAACAAGCTTTATTAAAAAATATTTTTATAACACCTTGTAGAAAACATCAGGCAACATCCAAGCAGTGAGTTTCAGGAAATCATTAAGGAACATCTTCTTCGGGCTGTGAGGTTCCTGCTGTCTGGGTTACTGGTCTTTGATGTTCCCCCTCTTCCTCATCCAGAGCAATAGAGGGAATTATTTTATTTTATTTTGGTAATTGGGTCCCAAAGGTCCTTTTCCTGAGAGTTAGGATAGGTGCAGAAGAGAGAGCTGGAGGTGCTCGTGGGGGCCGAACCAAGGAAGATGAGCTGTAAAGGAAAGGAACTCACCAATGGCTGGAGCACAGACACCAGCGAGGAGCCTGTTCAGAGAAAATACTGGAGTGAGAGAATGAGCTTACACTGATGCTAGGCTCAACTGTCAGAACTCTAGTCCTGCCTACACTGTACTTAACACTCTCTACATCACGGCAGTAGAGACAGGTTGACATGTAGACTCCTATATTCATAAAGCTGTAGGCAAAAAGTATTTTCTGTTCCTAAAACATCTTTAAGAAGCTAGCAAATTAAACATATTTTTAAAATACTTTCAAATCGGATAAAATAACACAATATTTTTCTTTTCTTATTCCTTTGTAAAGGGTTCTACTTTTTTTCAAGAACCTCAGTTGTGGCTTAATTTATATAATTGTGGCAGGGTAATACTTTCAAATATTGAGAAATTCTAAATTATGCTTCTGTCTAGGTATATACCATAATAGTCCAGTTGAAATGTCTTTAAAATTAACTTTGGAAATTTAGTATTAACATTTTTAAACTTTACTTTTTACTAAATGCTCTAAAATTATCTTTAAAAGATTGTATTTGATCTCAGGTATTTTAATCAAAAAATATGTTTAGAGAAAGTATATTTCTTCTTCTTCTTCTTCTTCTTCTTCTTCTTCTTCTTCTTCTTCTTCTTCTTCTTCTTCACAAATCTGGGTTTTGATTGGCCATGGAAAATGTGACTGGGAAAGAAAATCCTTTGTATAGTTTTCTAGTGCCAACATCACAGTAACATGGTCTAAACAGAGCTAAGTAAACCCTTTTCTCCGACCCTACTACTTCATAGCATGTCACAGTCCAACAAGAGGTTTCTCCTTGCAGATTAAGACATGTCTTCACATGTTTGTGTTTGGTGGATAAACAACAGAAAATTAAGGAATTTTACAAAAATTCCAACTTGGCAAATAGTAGCAACCTTTATCATCTGAGACCTAATACACTCTCCCATAAAGACCTAAAGAAAGTGGTCTGGACAGTGTCTTGAAAAATCCCCATATCTGACAGAGTCTGTATCTCACCCTGAGTAGGGACGATCAGTTAAATGCAAACACCACTTGAGATAACAGAGCTGTGATTTGGACTCCAGGTTTCTGTCTTTCAAGGTAGGACAGTGTTTATGATAAGCGACACATGTCTCTGAAAACCCTGGGGACTGTACTCTTTCTCTTTAACTTCAAGTTGAAACAAATGACCCCTTTTGGAAAGGAGAAGTATCATTAAGTAAATAACATCACCAGTAATTTTCACTGGGAGGCATTGTGAGCTGATCCAGAACTGGACAGCACTTCACTCTGCAAAACCTTCCTAAATTACCAATTGGTTAGTGTGGGTGGCCATATAATCAGAAATACAGAAGATTTACTTTTGTATTTCTTTAAATTTCAAACTAAGCACTATAAAAAAGGTTTCTCAAAAAAAGGAAATACAAAAAAGTTATAACGAATAATAACTTATACCTTAAGATTGATGGTATAGGGTATGTGTGTGTATGTGAGTGTGTGTGTGTGTATGTGTGTGTGTGTGTGTGTGTGTGTGTGTGTGTGTGTGTGTGTGTGTATCTGTCTGTATGTCTGTCTGTCCCCCTAGGGTTGGTTTGTCTTCTTTGTATTTTGCTGAAGAGCCAGAGAAGATCGAGAAACTCTCCTTGTCTTCCTGGCTTTTTTCCATCTTGTGAAGAGTTAAAGTGCCTGATCAAATGAATTCCTGCATTATACTGACATGAATGCTCCGTGTTCAACTGTCTAAGAGTTGAACACCATCTCTATTAAGTAAAAGTAAATATGACACTGCAGTAAAGATTTTTAAAAAGATCCCAAAGCCTGGTTTAGACGCAAGCAAAAAGGCTGTATTTCAAGTTTAATGCTGTGTTCATTTCACCATCCTAGGGGTCCTAATGCCTTCTGCATGAGAACACATTTAAAAGACCTTTTCCCATCTTAAATCGAAGAGGAAATGGTTTGTTGTGAAAACACTGACTGCTCCTTTCATGGCAAAACTACCAGAGGGTGAAGAGCAACACCAAAAGGCACTGTGGGCAGGTCTCACTTCCACTTCCCATGTCGACTATACACAGAATAATAGACAGAACACCAGAAGCCAAGAATGAGTCATCGATATGAAAGGATTTCTCAGTTTTAGCAATATTGCTCTTTGGACTAGATGATTCTTTATGTGAGTGCCATCCAGTGCATTGTGGGAAGTGTGATGGGATCCTGCACTCCTCTGTCTAGTTGGTACTAGTAATCCCCTGATAGTGACAAATGAAATACCTAAGGACATTGTTACTTATTCCTTGGGGAGAAAATTGCACCTTTTAAGAATGACCATATAGAATATTACTGGAATAGAAAATGGAGAACATAGATCATAGAACTATATTCTAAATGCATGTATTTTGTTGTCTTAGCTCTTGCCTTTTAAATTTGTTTATTAGACTATTAGACTTTGTTATAATAAATGCAGTTAAGCAAAGTTGAAATGTTGGCTAAATTTTAAATATAAAATATTGAAAATATATAAGCCAGAAAAAATTAGATTAAAATATATTATGCATTATTGGTTCTGTGGATTAATCTACTTACATGCATAGGAAAGAAACTTACTTATTTACCAGATAGCCAGCTCAGTTTCTGTTGGAGTAAAATCTATAATTGCCAAGTGATGCACTGTGTGGATAAGAAAGTGGTTTTTATTATGATAAATGTGGAAGAAAATGAGCATAGACGATATAAAATTAGTTTCATTCCTTCAGTAATTTTTCCACAATGATTTTCAAAGTGTATACCTTATGAAACCATCCCATTAAAGTACAAGGGTATTCTGAAATATCTTCCTGCTCCATTTTGAAGGAGCTTCATTACACCAGGCACCTAGGCTGGCTGACATTAGGGCCTTTCCCAGCCTCGTTTTAGGGTTGCTGGAGGAGCAGTGGATTTGAGCTGGACTTCAATCTCAGTGGAAATGATGATGCTGGAATCAAACTTTCAATCTTTTCTAAATGCCTTTCCTATTGGCAGCTTGAATGGGCTACTTTATTCTTTCACAGTAGGCCCTTCCATTAGGTATTTGTTTTGTTGACATGTGAATGCTCTTTTGTCAAAGATTAACCACACTGCCTCCACACAGGCAGGATGGCTTTTAAGATAGTCTTTTACTAAATTCCTAGAGTGAGGATGTATGTCAGGCCAGTCGGGGGGCAAGTTTAGGGGACAGCTGATGATGGGTGGGCTTGTGTTCCCTCCTCACTGACCTGTTGAGAAGATGATCACAGAGGGAAGGCAGAGAGGGCCTGGTCCATAGCACACACAGTTGAATGTGATTAAAGGATACTTAATCCCATTGTGTTTGGAGACATTTAGGAGATAAAAATGTTTCACAGCAGTTAACTTGGACAGTCCACTGAAGAGCAGAAGCTTAATGACATCGAGGAAGCGTCCAGGAGGTTTTAGAATCTGAACTCAGTAGAGTGCATTCTACTCTTGTTTTTAGCTCCAGTTGTTCATTCACAGTCAACACCTGTATAGGAAACTTTTGTTCCCCTTAATTGTAACAGAATGCCGTTGGCTCATGGTTTGAGTGACTGTCAGAATTGGTATGTTAAATGAAGGTATCAAACTTTTTTGGAGTTTACCTAGACTTTAAGTCTATTTAACAATGATTTCCTTATGTTTTGACAAAGACATTACATTGACTCTACCTGTACCTTATAGCTGTATTTTACCTATACCCAGAAAAAAGTTACAATTGCAGCTACTTTGGTAGGATCACACAAGCCTCAGATAAATGAATATGAGGGGTTTGCTTAAGGTACAACATCGGTTTAGCACAGGCAGAACGTCTAGGAGTCAATTACAATACCATTATGGTGACAAACTTAGTTTTCCCTCCGAAACACAGACTCTGTCTAAACTTCCTTCTGCTACCTCCATTCATCCTCTTTTCCTTTTGTGACACATGTGCTTTTGTAGGTCTGCGGATGCATACCACGACAGGATGGATTTTGGTTATTCTCACTCTCACAGTCCTGTTGTCTTTTCTCATGGAAACCCTTCTTCCCAGAAAGTGTCTCTGTACTTTCTTGTCTTCTTTTTTTTATCATATGGCCCATTCGCTGAATCTAATAATTAGAGAAGGCAGAAGCAATGTGAGAGACATGTGATGATATTTGCTAGGCATGACATAGACTTTGGCCAGATGTGGTTGTCTTCCCAAGATATGCACATGATTAAGTCCTCCGAGATAAGTGATGATGCAGGAGGGCCATGAGACTTGATCCCCACAAGGGACCATGGGCAGTTTAAAGTTGTTGAAGGAGGGAGGGCCTTCCACTTTCTCCAGTGGTGAAGCCACTGGTAAATTGCTCTTGTTTCAGTCAATGGCCTTCCATGCACCACCCTATCATTCTTCTTTTCTGAATCTGGTATGAGGTAGCTGTCAACTGCTTACTTCTCTATTATACTTTTATTTATGTTTGGCGGAGCTAGAGTGATATCCGTTTCTAGTCGAGAGCTATCTCTAATGACGTTAGTGAAGGTCTCTTTTTGTATCTGAAAAGTCACATTTTCATTTAATTTTCATTTGTACTACCTAGATGTGGTGAAGCCAAGAGCCTTGAATCTAAAAGGCTCCCGGTAATCCCTTCTAGCTCTATACAATTTTTGTATTTTCGGCTGTTATATAGAGAAAACTTGGAAGGGACAGTAATGATAATATTCAGAGTGTAAGCATCATATAGCACATAACCTATGATCAAACTCAATGCTTAATTTGTATTTTCTATGTTTCTGTTTTGAGCTACACATGCATTATAAATGATAAGCTTATTTTAGTCTTAAAATGATACAGTAGTTTACTTAAGGCCACTACACATGATTTGGATGGCACAAGTATAGACAATGATATTCAACTGAGATTTCATTTGAAGAGAAGTCTTATAGAAAACTTTCAAAGACTCTTTTATAGAAATGCCTGGCTTATATGGTAGATTAGAACATTACCATGGGAATTTCATAAAACCATCTGAGAAAGTGTGTGTGTGTGTGTGTGTGTATGTACATATAGATACACCTATACCCCCCCATGCAACCAATGGCAATATAATCTGCTATCTACTAGCACACACTCAATCACAGGACTCCACACATGCTGTGTACTAGAAGTAAGTAACTCAGAGCTAAGAGAGTACGTGCATGATGCTGGTAGAGTGTTGGTAGTTTAGTACCCATCCTGGCAACAGAACTAGGAAAGATTAGAGGGATAATGGAAGATTAGTGTAAGTATTTATCAGTTGTGGGAAGATAAGTTAATGGGTTAAGAGCCACAGCTGTTCTTTCAAGGAGCTTTAGTTTTCAGACGTAACTTTGACAAGGATGAAGCCTTAGCTGAATATCCTCAATAGAGATGTAAATATAGACAAGGACTGAATGTGTTGATCTTGTTTATCCCGTTTATATCACAAACTGGGTTGTAAATAATAAATTTTATATATTCATGGGACTAAAACTTTAGAACTTTTGTAACTCATAGAATCATCTTTGAATTAATTATTTGATAAAAAGAAAAGTATACGAACACAACAAAACCAGTGACATCTAAGTTAAGACAATATTGCTTTATAAATGAAATTACTTAGGCACTTATACTTATGATACCTTTCTGTTAAAAATTTTATTATTGAAAATAGGTCTACATCCTCTTCAAAATACAAAACTTCATTCCAAGAACCATTAAAATTACATGGTTAATACTGCAAACATAACTTTTAAACAAAATGCTCGGAGAAGTTTAATACTCTGAGTCAATAAAGCTATATTAAAATTTACCTTTAATACAGTTTTATACCCATATGTCACAAATGTCCGAGGTTTTAAATTATCATATTATGAGTCTTAAAGGTTTGCAGGGTTTTGTTTTGTTTTTTAAATATATTTTGCTATGCCTCAGAAATGATGTTAGTGAATCTGAAAGTTTGTAGTAAAATGCAGTTTCCAATGGCAAATGGAAATGAAATTTATAAAGCTGTGCATGGAATTCCCAATAATGGTTTGTTAGAGTGCCATAAACATACAAGTATTGTTATTAAACTCCTCCAACACCTGTATCAGCATAACATCAACTATCTCCAATCCACAAAATTAATAACAAAGAAATGGTAGATTGGGTATCCTGAGTCCCCAGAAGTGACATGCCATAGTATCAACCATTAAAAGGAGAAAATTGAACAGAAAAATGAAGAGATAAATAAAAGGTACTTTGTTAATATGTAAAGAAAAAGCCTGCTCAACATTTTCTTTTCTGTTCTTCATACATGTGCCACTTAGCTTCCATATTTCACCCCATCATGTTAAGCTATTTCTTGTTAAGCTATTGCAACCTCTGCCTCAGTCCCCTTGGAACTTAGAGTTAAATTCCATTGCAAAGCACTGGAATGGTCACAGGAAACCTGCAATAAGACTTTGGTATCATTTGGATAAGAGAAAAGGAAAACTCAAAACAAAAATACCATAAGGTCAAGAGGATACTTTGCTCTCAGTAATTGCCTGGGAGGCTTTTCTGCCCCTACCCCATGATTCATTGTTTTAGAAGGCTTATCCAAGATGTAAAGTAAATAAATAAATAAATAAATAAATAAATAAATAAATAAATAAATAAATAAATGATCAAACACAAGAATTCAGAAATCGTCTTGGAAGGGGACGGGGCTTTCCTATTTCTCATCCCAACTGTTGAAGGACAGCCAAATGGGTAGACCATCCTTAAAACCTCAACATCCTTCACATTGGTGCAATAATTTTTTTAATCTGAAATACATTTCCCCAGTTTAAAAATGTGAACTATCCCATGGAGCAATGTCAACACATCCTGTGTCACAGAGGAAATTCTAAGGAGAAATAGACTGTGGATATGTGTCAGATATTTCTCATTTTTTTCTCTCACTTTCTTTTTTTTAGGCACACAAACCCATATGCACACACATACATTAATATATATAATATATGCAGATATTGATGGAATTCTGTGAGTTGAAAGAGGAGGAAGATGTCTTGAAGGATCCATATCTCTGCCACCAGATTTGTGCTATTATCGCTGAAATGTGGCCTTCAGTCTTGAAACAGTTAAAAGAGTTCTAGGGCCACAAAAGAAGAGATGTCTTCAGAATTATCTCCTGCCTCACATTTGCTCTTAGGCAAGCAGTTGAAAAAAGCCCAGTGATTGAGCCAGTGATCCAATTTGAAATGCAGGGATGATTAGAGCAGCTTGCCTCATTTCATATCGAAATTCTCTGATTTATGACAGGGCTGCAGCCAAGATCTATCTCCAAAGGGAATTAGTGTGCGAGTTTGCATATTTTTGTTATTTAGGTTTCTGATAGCAGCTGCTAGCTAGAAATACTGAACTGGGAGGTGGTGGGGCAAGGATTTTTCAACCACTGGAGCAAAGGAAAGATAAGAGCTTTCTGTTTAGGACACAGAGACCCCTTGACCAGCATATATCTTTTTGACATATCCTTCTTATATGTGTGTGTGTATTTAAACTTCTTAATGATGTCGATGTGAGTCTATGTGTATACATAAATTATGGTATTCAAGCAGTTCAGGAATGTACTGGAATAGTTAATTTTAGTAATGGAGAAAAGAATTACCCAAATTCTGTCTCCATGTTTTAACTAGTGGAATTTTAATGAGGCATAATACTTCAATCATGCAACTGACCTGTGGGGCAGAGTATAGAACATATAATGAAACAGAAATAGAATTCTGAAAAAAAAATTATTACCTTATCTGGAATTTACATGAAGTGTTAACAGGAAATTATGCAGCAGTTATAAATGAAAAATATGGGATTTAATGTACTTATTAATAAAGATTTGTTACATACATGATACCCGTGTCCCAAATCTGCTGTCCGCAGCTGTCCCCAATTTCTAATGTTTCTGTCCTCAGATGCCTCATTTAGAATCATCTTATTGCCACACTAGCTAAAGCCGCTTTCTCTTCAGTGAGTATTCTATTCCAAAGGGAGGGAGGGAGTAAAAAGGAAATAACTGACTGTAGACTTTAAATTGGCTGCATTACTGTGACACACACACACACACATACACACACACACACACACACACACACACACAATTTTGTTGGTTGAGACAGTATTTTCAATGATTTGTAGATCTTAATCACAATTGCCAAAAAATCAAAAATCAAAAAGCCCTGGTATTTCAAGTTAAGAAAAGGGAGGGGGAATAAAGAAAGAAAACTGAAAGATGAGCAACTGTCAGTCTACATTAGTATGGCAAAGAGCAAGGAAATCATCATTGTGGGAGAGTTTATTACTTAGCGGCTCTCAGCTCCATATGGAGTCGTTATGGCCTGGAGTCTCAACAGCGTTCCTCAAATGACCTCACCATAATGCAGCCGAGCTCCTTGGTATTAAAACTGCTCTCATATTTCATTGAATATTCTCCAGGGGCTCCAGGGTCATTGTAGTCAAAACTTTAAATTTTGATTACCTTGTTCATTGACAAAGAATGCAGAAAGATCTTTCAAAGCATCCTTAAAATGAAACTCCAACGTTACTCCCTCCGAATCAGCCCATCTCTTCCCCATACTGCTTCTAGTCCTCCAGTTATGTGTCACCTCGTGTCAAGACAATGCTTCAGCCCTGTGGCATCATGTCTCTTGCAATTATGATCAGTGTTGTGCCATTATTTCAGCATTAATTATGAGATGATTTTATACAAAAAGAGGCAATACATTTCAGCTTGATCCTACTTTTTAAAAATAGGAAGGAGTTTCCTTTGGTATTGTAATATCATTAAAGGAATATATAAAGTTAAGCATACTTTGATTATTTATTACTTTAAATATTTCAGGTCTAAGTTGTAGACTCTCCATTTTTTTTTAAAAAAAGTATTTTTATTAGAATCTTTAACATGAATAGCTACATTTGCTTGAAAGACCAGGCTGAGTATTTTGTTTTCTATTTCCATACCTCTGTGGAGGTGATATACTTCTGTTTACAGACAAGGAAGCTGATTTTTCAGAACCTGTTAGTAAAGTGCTTAATAAATTCAGGTGTAAATTATGGATTTGAAGACAGGTTTGGCTTGAAAACCTCTAACCATTTTATGTTCTCCACTCCCTCTCCAGAGTCCATTTAGAAGTAGGAGTCTCCAGCATCGGTGTCATGATTCCTACATTATGACTGCCACTGATTCAGCAAAAGCTACTTTGAAACCTTATCATGTGCATAGATCTGAGTGCTTAAAAGATTATGGTTGAGTCTCTTACCTCAAAGACTCACTGCAGTAAAAGATTCAGATATATAAATATAGACACATTATAGGGTGAGTTTTGATGGAAATGTATACAAGAAATCTCTTTTATAAAATAAGTGATGGAAATAATCTCTGGTTACTTATTCAAAAAGAGAATTGTTTTGAGGGAACATAAGGGAAATTATGAGAAGTCAGAACAGCAAGTTTAGAAAATGACAACAATTAATGTAATTTGAAGGTGAGAGGTATCTCATGCCAGGGTGTGTATACACCAATATACCATATTGGTATATACTATATCAGCAATTGTACTGTCTTATGGGTTGTACCCATAGGACATAATGATTTTTGTTTGTACAGGGTTTGATCTGGGAAAGAAATGTCCTGTCCGTCTAGCTAAGATCATCCATGAGGTCAAGAAGGACACTTTGGGTTCACACTGCAATATGTTCATGTTGGTTGATATTCATTGCCAGTTTGACTGAATTTAGGAGCATCCAGAGAAGGTGTTCACAGAGAACTGATGATGGGAAAGACTCACTCGAAGTGTGGGTAGCACTATCATTTGCAGTGAGACATCCTGTGAATGAAAGGAAAGAACTGTGATGTGAACTAAGCACCAGAATTCATCTCTTTCCGCCTCTTGGCTGTGGAAACAAAGTCACCAGAGGCCTCATATTCATGCAACTCTGCTCTTTCATTATGGACTATATCCCATAAAACCATGAGCCAAAATAAGTCCTTTCTAACTTGCTTCTGTTTAGTCACTGAAATGAAAAAAAATATTACTAGTAAGTGTCCAGTAGAAGGGCTGTTCCCAAAGACTTGAGAGCTGTAGAGAAAAGCAGGTGGGCCAAGTGCCAGCCAGCAACAGATAGCAAGTATCGTCCCAGACAAGGATGAGAGGGATGTTTAACTATTTCAGGAGTCTGTGGAACCCACCATGGGGTGACTTTAAGAAAAACATTGAAGAATGAAATTAACTGAGGAAAGTAAATTCTGATCAGAAACAGGAGGTTACACAAGGGTGTGAAAGCATGAAACAAAGAAAGATTTGTGAATAAACACCAACAATTTAGACGAAGGCAGGGTCAGCAGTGAGGGCGATGAAGGGAAAGGAGGGCTTTCTACACCAGGCTAAGACACTTGGATGTCATGCTCTGTTCAATAAGGACAGGATAGAGAAAAATCAATATGGGGAGTTTTTATGGCTGTTTGGTTTTTTGGATTTTTTTATGGGTTTTTTGTTGTTCTTTTGTTTGTTTGTTTCCAGATTTTCCTCCTCCTCATCTTCATAGCTCAGACATTTGGTTTTTATGTTTTAGTAATGGCACTGTATATATTACTTCTACTTACAACGTCTTAACTTGACATTTCTCATAATAAAATCCCCAGGATAATCACATGTTCATACATCATAATTGGTACAATGGCATCGAGAATCAGGGTCTGTTTTAAAACATCCTGTACTAACAGAGAAGGAAGCAAATAAAACAACATTAGCGCTTCTGTTTTCATTTGAAAGACAGTAAACAAAAACAAGACAGGTAAGATGGCTTAGTGGGTAAGAATTCTTGCTGCCAAGCCAGAGGACCTAAGTTGGATCCCCATTGCTCTCATGGTAGAAAGAGAGAAGTCATTCCTGCAAGTTGTCATCTGATCTCTATACATGCACTGTGGCACCCACCTGCTTGAGTGTGCACGAGTGTGCATGAGTGTGCATGAGTTCTCTCTCTCTCTCTCTCTCTCTCTCTCTCTCTCTCTCACACACACACACACACACACACACACACACACACAACTTAACAAGTGTAAATTAAATAATTATAATAAAAGAAGATGACTGATTACATATCCAGAGAACCAAAGTGAGTAAAGGGCATTGGTGTTTTGTAGTTAGTAATTCTGGGCACTTTGTTAAGACTGGTGGTGATGATGGTATCCACGTCATAGTAGAGGAGCAGGTGATGGGATCCCTCATCATATCCTGTATAGATGAAAAAGAATTAAAAATAATGAGAGATGGTCTTCAAGAATAGAAGGAAAAAAACAAATAAGTAATACAAACAAATAATTTAAAAATCAGTTTAAATTTTCTTCCTTCTGTTTTACTTTCCTTGTCTGTATTTCCCAGTTAAAAAAAATTTAAAAGGAGAGGGAGAGGGAGGGGAGGCGGAGGGAGGGAGAGACATAAATGTTTCATTTATACAGAAGGTTGCATCACCTCTCCGCTGGTCCCATCACAGTTTTATCCCAGCTCCATAGACACGGGCATTCTGCTGTGTTCTATGGAAAGGAGTTCTCCTTTTCATGTGAAAACATTCGCAAGATCATCATGGATACTGAAACTTTGGGTGTTTTCTTAATCTGGGATGAAAACCTGCATATCCTTGTAAGAAACTACTCCTAACAGTTAAGTAAATTATTTTGCTCCCTGTTATTACAGAGAACAACTGGAAAGTGAGGAGGAAGTCTGTGGGTAGCCAATTCGCTTTTATGTTTGTTTGCTTTGTTTTGCTGTTGTTTGAGATTTTTTTATGATTTTGGGATTCTTAAGTATATAAAATACTTGGGAGGAGAGTATCAAACCTCAAAAATCTCAGTTGAGCAAGGAAGGCATCTGCACATTATTCTAAGGAAGAGAAACAGAATCTCTATCCATGAAGTCTTTTTAAAAATAGTTTTGTTTCAGAGTTGAAGTCATAGATTTAGTATTATAAGTGTTGTTTTGTTTTGGTATTGTTGTTGCTGCTGTGGTTGTTTGTTTTGAGAGTAGGTTTCCCTGTGTGGCACAAGCTGGTTTTGAACTCAGAATCCTCCAGCCTTGACATCTTGAGTTCTGGGGTTATAAGTATACACCATTACAATGCTAATGAATCTCTTGTGTTGGTGGTACAGACCTCGAATCCCAGCAACTTGAGAGGCTGAGCAGGATGATGGCTGAAAATAGCCTGCCTGGGTACTTGGTGAGTTAAAGGTCAACTGGGACAACTTAGTAAATGGCTGTCCCCAAATAAAAAGCAAAAGAGGATTGGGAATTTAACATCTTGCTTAGCATAGAGCACTTGTCTAGCATGTGTGAGGCCCTGAGTTCAACACAGATAAATGTACACATAAACACACATATACAATCACACACACACACACACACACACACACACACACACACACATACACACACAATCAAGTTCTACTGCATTGAAGTTGTACAATGGGCTGTTCACATTTTTTTTCAGGCTTACCTATTAGTATTTCCAGACATGACTTGGCATCTGTGTTAAAGCATAGTAGCAGGGCGGTGCTTATTAACACATGCTGAAAATTGGATGAAAGTCAGTGCCAGGACCCTGTTGTATACCTCCTTCTGTTTAGCACCACCAATAAAACCAGGACGAATCCTTTGGAGTAGCAGGAGCTTACAGGACAAGTTTTAAAATGCTGCTTGATTTTTGTGCATATTTCCACTTGTCTTAAAAATGCCCATAATTTTGGTCAAAGTAATGTTAAACATGTAAACATGTCCATCTGTCTAAACCTGAGGATACAGGGATGGTGTGTTCTGAGTATTTGAAAGTTAGGCGATTGTGCAAGTGAGTTGTAATGAGAAGAGACCAGACCTGAGCCTTTAGCTTGTGACTGTCTCAGACAAGCCATGTGCATCTCATTCAAGGGAAAGCACAATAGCTTCTCACGGAGAAAGGCTAGCCATTGAAGAATAAGGAAAATGATTTTGTTTTCTTAAAGTTTTGGGTCATTTCAATTTCTTTTCCTTGTTTTTCATCTTATTCAATGAAGATAAATAGTATTATAATGGATAATGATCCTATCAGCTTATGTTAATTTAGTAATAAAAGGATCCCGTAAAAGATATTTGAAATTTTCTTTTCCTAAATTAGTAAGAAAATCTCTATGCTGCACAGCATGCTTTAAGTGGTTTCCTATTTAATTTTTCCCATGAATAGTGTCATTCTTTTGGGAATGATAACAAATCTAATTCCTAATAGCAGGCGGCACTACAACTACATTATATAAGACTATTAATGAGGATAAATATTAAATCTCAATAGATATTGCAGGTGTGAGACATCAGCTGAGAACTCAAAAGGATTCAATGCTACAAGGAATCATCACTTAGGTTCTTTCCAGCTCTGTTGTACTACTGCATAAAAGCATAAAACTTACTTTAGTGCCTCTCTGGACTGAATGACATCTGCTGCTCTTGGTGAGTTGGGGCGGTCTGCCCCCCACCCCAATCTCTCTCTCTCTTTCTCTCTCTCTCTCTCTCTCTCTCTCTCTCTCTCTCTCTCTCTCTCTCTCTCTCTCTCTCTGTCTGTCAGAAATAGCTGTGTTATTTTGCAACTTTGGCCCAGAATGCCTTGCAGGGAATAAGCTGTGTTCTTCTAGCATTCTGACTAATTAACTCCCAGGAGACCCGCCCCTTACACCAAGGCTGTTCTATCTAGTCCAGCAACAGAAAGGACCGCCTTTGGGAAGGTCACTACCTGATTATCATGTAAATAAAAGAGAGAATGACAAGAAATCCTACAAAGTTTTATAAGAGAAAACTGATCTGAATTATGTCTTTAACGTTTATAAAGAACTTTTGATCTAGGCCACCCAGAACATTTGGGATTAAGAATATTCACTTGCCAAATTATCCTTACAGTCTCTCAGCTTTGTGGCATCACATTTCACCCATGTGATTAGATCTTAGGTACCATCTAGATGATTTTCAAAAGTTGCTTTTGGAAAAACAATCAATTCTGCCTTCCACCTCTCTTCAAAAACTAAAATAATTCAACACAAATTCACAAAGCCATCCTCCAGCTCCCCTGACTCTCATATCAAAGCAACTCTAGTTGTATTTCCAAAATGTTGATTATTTAAAAATATCTTCCTCCTTGTTTTACAGTTCCTTTATAAAAGAATTAGTTTTAATTTCTCAGGACTGACCAAGAAAGATAATGAAGCCCTTTCAAAAACTCTTCCTATGTAAAAGCTTGGAGAAAAACCCATAAGTGGTCTTCCTTCTACCAGCCAATTACTAGATTAGAAAAATAAAGAAGAAGAAACCTTTCCCCAATTATGAAGTCAACTAACATGTCTTCAGAGACACAATCTCAGGAACTCTGTTGCAGAGACTGGCGTTACATAATTAACAGGAGGCAACTGCATGCGGTCAAACCTTCCACTAATTGATTAAATGAATCCATTCTGAAATCGCTGTCTAAACACAGCAACACGGCTAGGGGGCTCAGCAACTATAATCGAAGTACTCGCAAATCCAAAGTGTGAACCTCCTGAAAGTCTAGAAGACTCTTTGGGGAGCTGCTTTGAGATTGAACGGAAGATACAATAACAAATGAAAAAGACCACGTGACTTTCTTGAAATGCCACTGTCTCCAGGTGTCTTGCTTTAGTATTCCCTGCCCTGTTTGATCCTTATCCTTTTATGACTCATTATCCACACCTAAAGGATACAAACATGTCGCACGCTGGTCTTGGCTGAGTGAGGATTTGAGTTAACAACTGTTGTATAGTTGGCCTGCCGTTTTCCTAGCGAAAACACAAAACCGCCCATCTGCTTCTCAGTTTTTTTCTTTCTTTTTCTTTTTCTTTTTTTTTTTTAAGGCGGTGGCGTTCCCTAAGGGTTGTGAGTGAAGTTCATCCCATTGAACTGGTCAGCAAGATATCATTAGCTCCTTGTGTACATGAAATCCAGGGGTTAGAGCACCAAGCGTCACAAGCCAGTTTCTTTACCTCCTTGAGCTGATCAGAGGATCAGAGTATCAAGGAAGGATTAGCACTGACTTGGGATTTGTGTGATTGGTTAATTTATTGCGGGGATGGCAGGCCTTTCATCTATGGCAACATTTAATCAGTGCAGCCATGGAGGCTATTACCCGTTAGCTCCTTTCTCAAGTCAGCCAGGGCTGTACCATCAGCCCTATCACAACTCCCCTGAAATTTCCAAATTATCTGGAACAGGCTTTAGCCTCACAGTAATAAAAATTAGAAGAGATTCCTGATAGCATGGGTGGAAAAGACTTTCACTTGCACAGGGCAAATTATAAATAGTATGAACTTGCACTTTAAAAAAAAAAAAATTCTCCACCTCTTAAGAGATGTGCGGGACTTATCACCCCTGCTCTGATCCAAATCCTCATGGTTGAAAATTTATATTAGATTTTATCAGAGAGGCCTAAGTCTAGAAAAATCAATGAAGGTTATCTTTTATGTTGCAGGAACTTGTGGAAATATTGATTTTCATTTTATAGTGAATTTGGAGCATGAGTTGGTAATCACGGCTGAGCCGGCCACAATGTTTGCCTACTGTATCTTTTACTGACTTTTGCTCAAGTATTTAAGATAGTATGTTCCTGTTGATTTCAGGCTGAGGAAGGAGGACAGACACTCCTAAAACACAAAGTTAAACCCGATCAAAAGTGCGTCACATGCTTTCTCTTTGCAGTGATGGGTTCGATGGTGTGAGATTGTCTGTAGGCTCCAGATGACAGAGTTTTGGATATTTTGTAAGATTTATTTCTTCCTTACTCCTTCCACATTTATAAATCAGGAAAAAGAAATATTTGCAAATGCAAACTGCACTCCTAAGAGGAAGCTATGGGGATATTGATGTTCTCTGGAAAAAAAAGGAATTTTGTTTTCTTTTCAACTAAAAATTGCCCTGTGGCATTTGGCAAGTATTGGAAAAAAATTCCTCCTTTGCCTTATTTTTAATGCTTTTGTTCTCTTGAATTTGTTAATTCATTTTTATTTTATGCTTTTCTAGACCAAATTTACAATAAATTTTATAAGACATTGATTGTTCTGTGAAATAAATAACAAAGTATTTTAGGGCATGATTACTTATTCCCTGTTTTATAAATGTTTTGACATGTTACCTACTGCTATTTATGTAAAGCATGTTATGTTACTATAACTTATTAAAAAAAACATGTATATACAATTCTTAATAGCATATTCTCAAAAATACTGGATAATAACTGAATGTTTGGAACTTTAATATGATTAGTTACAGTCTGTTTCTTTTCAGAATCTCTGAAAAGAAATTCATCTGCACTGTAAATATTGTTAGGTGAGAGAGTAAATTTAGTTGTGTATTATGCTTTATTTACTGTGTGCTAAACACTTGACCAACATGCAGCATTAGCTTCTCTCAGTCCAGCAGAGTTCAATGACAAACACCCCTGGGTTCTGTGGGTGAGCCATCTTTCTCCTGCCTCTCCTGCTCGAAGTCATTTCCCTGAACTTACAGTTGGCAGTCAGAGAGGAATCATTTCTCACAACCATCACCTGGAGCCATGCTCCATACTGCAGGGCTCTGGGGAATAGCCAGCAGTTTTTTTATTCCTTTGAACATACCCAAAAGATGTCTAAGCCAAAGGAATTAACAAGATAACATATGAAAACACTGAGCCTAGTAGCTGGCACATGATAGGGCCCACAGATGGCAGCTCTGAGTGCCATTATTGCCCAGGAAAGTCTATAAGGGGACTCTAGGGGATTAATCACCTGTTTCCTGGCCTTGTCCTCTAATTAACTGGATTTGGACATGTCTATTTACGGCCAAGCCTAGGTAAAATGGTAACTGTAATTTGTAGTTTTCCCTTACTATGTTCTATCCACCTTATTTTTTTCTTTGTCCTGTATTCTTAGGCTCCCAGCCTTCCTTTCTTGACATTAAATGACAACCAAATGTATCTGAGAGCAAAAGGAATTATGTAACCCAGGTTTGGAAGTGGCCATAGATCCCTTCCCTAACTTTTGTTTCATTGAGACTTCTTACATATAGGAAATAGACTATTCAAGATGACAGGATGCAAATACACTGAAGACTTCTGGTTGGTTACATGGTTGGTAATGGGGCCTGGATTAGAGATAAGAACTCTGGGTAAACCCAAGGAGGACAAGACCGACTGCAAGGTGTGAAAACACATCTTAACCCGTTAGAGAGAAAACACTACAAAGTATGGTGTGCTCTGGGCTTGGCAGGTCGCTGGCCTCTGACTCTTCTCAGTTGGTTCCCTCTCCTTCCTCTCGTCTCAATGTGCTTGACTCAGTGGTTGTAGGGTAGGAATACTTGGGAAGAGGAGAAAGGGTGCCAACCAAACCTGGGAGACAGAGGTGAAACAATTCCAAGGATGCAGGTGTCTAGGTGCACATCCTATGGATCTTCTCTACTGGGAGACAGAATAAATTATTTGGAGTATCTTGAAGTCCTTTTGCAAGAAAATACTTGGTTTGCTTGGCAGATTCAAACTATAGGAAGTAAGATTTTGCTCAGTATAAATACAGGATATATAAATAAACAGTTTATATTCTTTCCATGTTCCTGAAGATCTTTTAGCCTTGAGCAAATAAAACCCAATAATAAGAATTATCATTACTCATAGTCCCCACCAGATATAAACTGAGAAACTTATATTAACACAAACCTGGTCTTTATAAATTTAAGATTCATTGACTCTACTTCTCATTAATTATTTCACAAATAGCATGTATTTTAATATATCTTATAGAAGTAACTTCAGTAAATGACTTATACATGTGGTGTGTGTGTGTGTGTATATAAATATATATGGACACATTTGTGCATAAATATGTGTGTGCATGTTATGCATTTGTGAGCTTATGACAGAGTGTACTTTCTTCTGCCAATTTTTACAACACAGTTGACATTTGCATACATCTGTACTAAACATTTTATGTAGACTTCTTTATGCTATGTTTTAGATAAAAAATTTTGATTATGTGATGACAGACATTTTGATGAAAATATTTGTAAAACTGCAAAATTTAGAGGTATCCATGTCTTCCTCCTGTCACTGTTTGCCCAAAGATCAGACTGGATACTTTTCAATTCAGTTTACCTTTTATCTGATAGCCTTACTGACTGAGGAATTCATTCTGAAGAATTCACTGAGAAATTATCCTCAAAAGCTTTAGTGTAAGGAACAAAGGGAACTTTTCCGGTAGAGGCAGAAAATTGCTGTGATCCATTTCATGATTTTTGCATAGTAGAGCAGTAAGCATCGTCTCTCCATATGGCAGCTCATTGCTGCCAACATTTTTAAAGTGTTAGGCAATAGCAAAGGGATTCCATACCAAAATGTGCCACTGTCCCGGTTGCCTCACATAAACTAACACGTGGCATTGAGTCCTTCATTATAGTGGTGTATGAATGCAGAATTACACCAATTTCTGCATATATTGTATGGGCAAGCTCAGCTGTTTGGTCAGCAGCACACAGGATCATGTCAATCTATGTAACACACGAACATTTTAGTCTGAAAACAGAGCGAGTTTCTACTGAGGCTATTGATTGACAGTGGTGAATGGATCTGCCAAATTAGCAATGCACCTCAACTATGGTGAAGGGAAACATCTTTGAAAAATTGTAATTGTCAAAAAATAAGACTGATAATGATTTATTTTTCTACTAGATGAGTAAATGT
This sequence comes from Onychomys torridus, assembly GCF_903995425.1. Classification (NCBI taxonomy): domain Eukaryota; kingdom Metazoa; phylum Chordata; class Mammalia; order Rodentia; family Cricetidae; genus Onychomys; species Onychomys torridus. The sequence goes on from NC_050458.1 coordinate 8,270,981, forward strand.
CTTTTTCTAATAGATGAGCTCCAAGCATGAATGACTATCCCACTAAAATTTTCACTTAGAGTGTTCTACAGTAGCATGTATCTCTGTATAACTGCACAGACATTCCTGAAAGTGTGGGCATTGTGATCTCTTGTAACACCCAGCTGTATTCCTTGTTACTTGTGGAAAACTCTGTTAAACAGATCTCTCATCAGATGAAAAAAATAAACAAAAACAGGTGAGAATATGGTTCTCAGTCGGCTCTTTTGCAAGGCTGATACAAGCTTCAATTTACTTAGTCCTTTGTCCTGTCTTCCTGGACCATCTTCATCACAGTTTCCATCACACGGTCCACAGAGCTTAATGCGTTGCACATTCACTTGCCTGGGACTCTGACCTGTGAATATTGGTAAATGGCATGACTCAATCTTGAGATTCTACTCTCCTTTTTAGTCTCTTACTCAAGGCCTCCACCAGCACCAATAGATTCCAGTTGTTTCCCAGCTGCAGTCTCCCCTGTGAGCTATTTGACTGCACAGCATGATAAAGAACTCTGAGACATGCTGTCACATATTTTTCTTCTGAGTCTCCATCATCCTGGTAAATATCAGCATTGTTCATACCACTGTCCATACCCCACAGCTAGAAGTTCATCCTGATCCCTTTCCCTTGCTGAGCCATATTATACCCAACAAACTTCACCTTCAAATCTCATCACCTCCCATTAACTACTGGAACTGTTATCCTGGTTCTGATCACCACTTCTCACCAACAGCCTCTTCGCTAATTTACCATGGTTCATTGATTAGATCGCTGATCACATGGCAGCCAGAATGGCATGATAACATGTAACTCATGTTAGCCTCAGAATATCTGGTAACTCACTCCCATACACAGAGTAAAACTCAAAGCTCTTTGCGAGGTTGATAAGTTTTAAGTCCATCACCAGGCTTTGCCTTGCTTCTTCAGCTCTGGTCATCTCTTTTATGTTAAAGAGTGTTCCAAAGTATCCAGTCTTGGTGCATCTGAATTTCTTGCTCACTCTGACTTTAATCAGACACCTGCAGATCTCTGTCTTGCACTCCCAGGTTTCATTCAGAATCAAGCCCAGGTTTCTGCTATGCTGCAGAATCTTCTGTGCTGCAAGACCTTCTTAGTATGACGTCATTTAAAGCACAACTGAGAAGATGGCTTCATCTGTGAGATGCTTGTTATATAAGCTTGGGATCCAAACTTGGATCTCCAGTACCCACATAAAACTCAGTACAGCAGCATGCACCTATAATTCTAGTGCTGGAGGGGCAGACAGAAGGATCCTGGAACTTGCAAAGCTAACACATTTGAATATATGAGTTTCAGGTTCAATGAGAGATCCTGTCTTAAAAACAAGCAAATAAATGAATAAAGTAGAGAGTGATAGAGTGAGACATCCAGCATTTGGTCTCAATATGTGCATGAATACATATAAACTATACAGTGATTTCACACACACTGTGTTTGCTTCCTTATATCTTATAACTCTACCTACATAAAATTATATCATATTTAGTGTTACTTTTTTCCTCCCCTGTGGAGATACCTTGTGGTTCACTAATATTTCACCAAGACCTAAAGTATACACCATCAACCCTTGCTGAATGCATGAATGTATGAAATAATGTTGTTTTTTTTTTTTTTTTTTTTTTAAAGATCATAGTATCACTGTGTCTGCAGAGTTCTATAAATGTCGATTTCCCTATGTCCCTCAGTCTCTGGAAATTGGATTGAAATAAATCCTTTGTGCAGCTACTTCTTTTATAGTCATTACCCTGAAAACAGTAAGATGTTCAAACCCTGTGTTTGGGTTTTACGGTGTTAGTTTGACCCAGAATCAAACCCTGATGCCATGCTGTTGCACTTGGGTTCTTCTCTGTATTGACAACTTATAGAATTTGAGAACAAAGAAATGTAGTTCAACCTGAGCTTCCAGAGAAGCCGAATGGTGCTGGTCACACATCTAATTAGAGTGGCTCTTGCTAAGATTCAGCTCATGCTTTGTGTCTGCTTTGCTTAGTTTTAGTAGAAAGGAGGCATGGTCTTGTGCTCACCTGGTATTAATCCTCTCCAAATTATCCAGACCTGTACAGTTCTTGAAATGAATATGCCATCCCCTTCATAACCCTACACCAAGTGTCTTTTAAAGCTAACAGAGATTCCCCGCCCTTTGATATTAAGGCTTCATTATTGTCTTTTCCGTTCTTTATGGGTATTCACCCTCTTTTTTCTTTGGCCAGCTCTTAGATTTTTTTTCTGTAAATTTATTTTATTGGCTTAATAGCATGATTTGATTCTTCCTTCCTCTCATCCATTGATGAAAATCTGAACCTTTTAACATCAAACTCAGTTTATGGGTGACATGCAAATGTCTCTAAAGTAATGAGTTTTATCTCCTTGACTGACTGATGGCTCAGAGATGAGGGAGGCAACAGCAGAAGACCTTGAGTGTTCAGAACACTTCTCACTTCTGCTCTCACACACCTATGTCTGTCATCCTCCAATTAATGAGTTATGTTTAGATCTGGACACATCTACAAGATGAAAGCACTTTTAAGAACTGTTATTCCAGCGTATTTATGGAGACAGGAATTGTAAGAGTTAAGTTCCAGTGTCCAGCCACCTACGTGCGGCAGCAGCACATGGCTTTCCTTACTGTCTTCCGAACGCAGGACTTCCTGTCAGGTAACTGGTACCTCAAGATGCTCTTCAAACAGAGCAGCCCTTGTTCACTTTCCAGCGCCAAGTCTGTAACCAGCTCTGTTTTTATACTACAACCTGTGAAATAATTGTTTAAACATCATCTTAATTAGGTATAGTGAATATATTTTAAACATTTAGTTGATTAAATATTTTTACTTTAATTCTCATCAGTGGTTACTGTATATTCTGTGTTTTTTTACACTTCTAAACATGTTGAATTTATTGTTAATCCTTATAATAGAGACACACTGTGTATGCTGAGCAACATGCAATTCTAAGTGTAAATGATTTTGCAGCAAACATTCTTAGGTTACTTTTTATGTGATGCTATGGGTTAAGAACGTGTAGGTTAAAAATGCTAGGTATACAAAAAATATTTCAATGAGTAACTTGTGTAGAAATAGGTAAATAGGACAGAAAAGCTGTTTTGTTTTGTATTTTTGTTTGAAGGAGCTGAGTTTCAGTTTAAACATGTTAACTCTGACATGGTCATAAGAAAAAGAAATGTGACTATTCAAGGACAACAGTTCATCAAGGAAAGGTGAAGGAGGCAGACTGGCCATGAACTTGTGATACAGGTTTAAGAGTCGTTTGCCTGTAGTGTTGTTTCTTTGCAAAATTCAGTATGAATAAGTACAAAACTTAGACAGGCAAGTAAACTTGCTTGCTGTGTAAGCTGGAACCTGTATAGAAGTGGATAAAGAAAACCAACTCCACCAAGTTGTCTTCTGACCTCCACATACACACGCCATGGCACTTGCAGGCACACACACACACACACACACACACACACACACACACACACACAAATAATGATCATTTTTAATTAAAAAAATTTCTGAACCTCTCCAGCATGCAGTACAGTGGTGCTTCTCCTTCTGAAATGATAAAAAAAAAAAAATTAAAGGCCACACCAGCAAGGCAGCTGCATGTGGAATAATAGTAACCAAAGGAAATAGAGTAAATGTAGTATATTCAACCACAGAGCAGGAGAGAAGCAATTATAAGCAATGTATCAACAAGTAGAAAACAGCATAGCACAATTATATTCTGAGAGGACATAAAAGCATGAACTAAAGGAGGGAGGTTAATTGGGAAATGCTTCCTCGGGGCAAAGGAAGCTGTTCTAAGTCTGAAGGAAGCAATGGGTTGGAATTAAAGAGAGGAGCAGGGAGGGAATCCCAGATGAAGGGACTGATGACCGACCCAGAGAGGAAGAGACAGACCAAGCCTCCTTTAAGGGAAAACAAATGGTGTGTTTGCCTCTAGTGGAGAAGCTGTGTGAAAACCACGCCGACTTCTTTCCAGAGAGGTTTGGCAAAGTCCTAGGGGTGGAGGTAGTAGGAGTGTTAAGAAAACCTGAATGCTAATTATGCAAAAGCACAGAGATTTCTTAGTGCAATTTTATTATAATACTTGTTTTCTAAATCTAATAATTAATGAGTTACTAGTGAGTAGCCTCCTGTTGTAAAAATTATAATGAAATGTGTGCTCTCCTTCCTGGCTGCGGATCTTCATTCTTTGTATTTAGCTGTAGCAAGTAGACACTGCCTGGTTGATATTTATTCTTGGCTAAAATTCTGCATAAGGCTTTGAAATATTATCCTGCCTAGCAAACTTTAACAGTTGCTAATGTCATTCAAAAATAGTTGAGCAAAATATGTTTGTGAAACATACAGCTTTTACTGTCAAATTATTTCCCAAGAGAAAGGAAAATACCATGGTATTCTGATATTTATTGAAGAGAAATCCATAAACGTTGTCAAGGATTTCATCAAACTGATGCCTAAAATAAGTGGGAAATCTGTGCCCTCTGTTTTAACGTCTGTTTTGACGTCAGTTTCCACAAGCCTCCCCACTCAGCTGTCCATATGGGACAACCACCCGTCACAGCCCTCTTGGCCTCAGATAACATAACCAGAGCACAACTACTTTGTAGCAATGCAATTATGAATTTCTTGAGGGGGAAAAGGGAGAGATAAGTTCATGGAAGTCAGCTAACGTGGTACATGGGTAGTTCTGAGCAGCAAAAGGGTTAATCAGATTTTCATTTTAGATAGTCGCCTTAGTAACAATCAGAGAGCCCAGACTGTATCTTTCCCATTTGTGGAGAATGTTTAGATTTACAGAGTAGCTTAGCTTATTATATACCTGCCTTGATTGATGGATAAGGCTCATGATTAAAAACAGAATAAGACTCATTTTTATAATACTGCAAAGAAGAGCAAAACATTGAAAATGACGTCACATTCTAGTCTTTGGCTCAGGAAAATGGCTGAGTTTGAACCCTGGTGTGCCAGGGCTTCTAGAAAAGTAAAAATAGATGAAGGTCAGCATTTTTGCTTACACTTTTAGTGACAATATGTAGAGCAAACCAGAATTTTGCATATAAAACCTGACTTGTATTACTATGAAAAACATCAGATATCAAATTGTTTTATCTCAAATTATACTAAGCTCTCAAAAACATTTGCTTATATTGAATATTCAGTGATAGTCATTTTTCACTTAGAAATGCAAAAATAAATCCTATACAAAAGTAAGTGTTTTCATACTATCCAAAGGAAGGGCTAGTGTTGCTGAACATGTTGAAATCCTTCATTTATACCACTGTCCAAATAAGAAAGCAAACTTGACACACAGCTCTTCTCATGGCCCCAAACCTCACCTGGAGAGGCAGATTTCCTAAGGGCAGAGAGACGCATTTGGTCTGTTTGCCAGGACCTGGTCTGTTTGGAGCAGCTGCTGCCAATTAATGACAAGTGTTATGCAGTGAGGTCATGAGACACGTAGAACTTTCAGAGTTCAGCACTTTCAGAAATCACTCTTTGATGCAAGAAGTCCACAGTTCTCGGGTTCGTTCTGGTTCCGGGTAGTACCCTGCTAACAAATGAGCCTATCCACAGCTTCTCAAAAGTCAGGATATAGGCCTCTGGTGGCCACACAATTCATACATTATTTACAGACCACTTCTGACTCACTTTTGCTTATTGTATTAAAAATATCCCACAAGATTCTCCAGAATCTAATATTTAGTCAAAGGAGCCACTAGATATACTTCTGAGTAAAATGAACAAACATACGAAACAGGGTGAAAAAATTTTTAAAGCAAAAACTAACTTATAATTATATATACAGAAGTAGCATGGCAGTCCTTCATCCATTAATATCAATTCAATTCTATTTTTCTTGAAAGTTAATCCACTGAATAACTATGCATGTGTGCATTTGTGTCTTATGGTGAATAGGAGACAAGCATGGCAGCCAGGTAGAAGAGGTGATACTTATAATCCTAGCACTCCTGAAAATGAGGCAGAGGACCATGAGTTCCAGAGGAGTGTGAGTGACATAAAGAGGGACTGTCTCAAAATACCAAGGAAGTAGAATAGGAGAAGAGAAGAGGACAGGAGAGGAGAGGGAGGGGAAAAGAGGGAGGGGAGGGAAGAGAGGGGAGGGGAGGGGAGGGGAGGGGAGGAGAGGGGAGGAAGACTGAACAAACCACCTTGTGTCAGGAGTACTATCTGTTGTAGGGAGTTGAGACAAACTCCAAAGATCATGTAGAATAATTTGGGGATGTAAAAGAGAAGGATAGAGATGGGGAAATCAGAAGATAAATCACATCAAAATTTTCCCTATGACCAAAAGACATTCTTCCTCCATCCCCTTAGCACAAAGCCCTTATTTGTGGACAGGGATTTATATGTAATTGACAGCTAGATTAAGAGGATAATAGCCCCCTTGTCTTCTAACCTTGGGAGTTGACCATCCGTGATGTTGGGGCTCTGTCAGTTCTTAGCTCAGGTTAAGGAATATGTTAGGAAAACAATCAGTAGGTTCAAGGTTTTCTAAAGGACTATAAGCTGAAAGTTGAGAAATACTAGGTTAAATAGTTAGTCTATTTATTGTATTTCAAATGAGAATTTTACCACCCGAAGGAAGATACCGCTTTCCATTGCACATGGAGAAAGTGTATTTATTTTCGTATATGTGCTATGTTAGATTCTAAATGGAGACATCCAATTGAAAAATAGATACTCATAAATACTTAAGAGCCCAAGGGTCTTCAGCCTCTGTTTTGGGAAGTGCTTGCTAAAGGAGACAAATATACTTGAGTTCTAAATGTGCATTTTCCAATAAACGTGGAGAATTCATTTATAGATATGACTCATTTCACACTAGTTTTTTTCTGGTTTAAGTAAAGGACATCTTTAGCAAAGTCATCTAGTATTGCTGTCATAATAACATCATACCAACCAATACTGAAAAATAAAACCAGATTGTTGACAAATACAATCCATAAGTATCTGGTTAGAATGTGAAGGCTTTTTTTAATGTCCAATAAAGTATCTAAACTTGGCTCTTTATTGGAAAGTCTGAGAACTTTCTTGTCTTTAGTTCTTTCTGCTGGGTCACTATACATTGGAACTATTTATAACATTTTAGCTTATGAACCCGATACTGTTTTTAAAAAAAAGACAGATGTTCCCCCAAACTGAAATTTTTTATTTTTTATTTTAATGGAAAAATAATGGGAAGTTTTTGAAAAATATCAGTTGTAGCCAGGAATGTGGCTCACTAGGCAGAATGCCTAACCAGCAAGCATCCAGTTCTTAGTTCAATCCCAGCACTACTAAATTGTGAATTGTGGGACAAGCCTATAATCTGAGCATTTCTGTGCTGGTTATCGTTGAACTACCTACCAAGTAAGGCCAGCCTGGGCTACATGAGACTGTATCTCAAAAATTAAAACAAAATAAAGTAAGTAGCAAAAGACAGTAGACAAAGGATCATTTTCCCAACTTTTAAAGTTCATGAAGGAAACTTGAATTATCACCCACTACTTGACACATCAGCCTACCAACAGCATCTCAAAATGTCCTCCTCAACATCCAAATGGATGTTGTAATTAGTTATCTTAATTCTTCAGCTGAGCTGTTGTTTGCTTGGGGAGTTTTCATTTCCCAGATGAATCCCCCTCAATCTTAAATCCTCAGACATCTCAAAGGTTCCTGCTCTGTTGTGAATTTTACCACACTTCTCTTGCACCATATATGACTGGCTGCATATTACCTTTTGATGGCCTGATTTGCCTGCACTAGCCTTCAGATGATTTAAGTAATCAAACAACATATGTGCCAAGAATTAATGTGTGTATAAAATAGGTCTTCAACTAGTTGTTTGTTATATCAATGCAGACAAATAACTGCAGGATAACAAGAAGTACCACTGCTGAATCAGACAAGGAGAAAGGAAGAGAATGAGGACAGAAAGATGGAGAGTGAGAGCTAGGGTTAGAAGAAGGAGAGAGGAAAGGCAGAGAGAGGAGAGGACAAAGGGGGAAAGAGAGATGAGAATGGGAGAGAGGGATCAATAGAGAGATAGAGAAAGAAAGAAGGGAAGGAGAGGTTGGGAAGAGGTACAAGGTCGACTGGGAGAGAAGGTAAAGAAAGATGATGAAGGTAAGGAACTGGATAGAAGGAAGAAGAGTCATAGAAAACATAAAAGGACACTGGAGAAAATGGTTATAAACAACATGAATCATTATGGGAGTACATAATGAAATCATTATAAGCTAATGGATTCTAACCTCTAACCAAAGATGGCGTTAGATAAAGAAATCAAGAAACTGGATATTGAGAAAAACAAAGAAACAAATTTGAAAGAGAAACATGCTGAATGGTTTCCTTGGATTTTGCTGGGAGGTGGGGCTAGGAACAGGTGGAACAAGGTCCAAGATGTCTGCTTTGCCTAATTGAGGAGTTGGTGCTCTCCTCAATACCCTAATCTGTCTGACCCTGTGTGTGGACTCTGTCCCTACAGTGGCTGTTTGTCTCCAGGCTCACCTGTTCTCCACAGATGAGGGCACTCAGCTTAATACTGTAAGGACTAAGCAGAACTTGGACACATTCCACGGCAAAGCAATAAAAATAGTACCATGGGAACAGATTAGGGTTCCAGAATATCAAATCATTTTGCTCGAGACATAGAAGGGAAAGTTGTATCAAAAATAGAAGTAAGAAGACACGACCATTTTTTTAAGGTGGGAAAGGATTTTAACTTCCAGCTAGAAGTCCAGCTTTGCTTTGTAAAGTTGAAATGAAATGAATCTGCATCACAACTGGTGGCATGGGTTAGGACTTCTGTGGTTAAATCTTTGGAAACTGGTAGTTTGAAAAAGATGATCACTGCTTGCCATTAATGATGGGCAATGGGGCCCTTAGTCTACCTGTTTCTTAGTCACACACAGGTGTCTATTTTTCCCAAGCAATTAACTGCATGGACATGTATTATTCTGTGAGTATTAGAGGTGCAAAATGTTAATTATTAAGCCTAGATCTTCTAAATGTGAGCACTCATCTTGTGTCTTGAAATATTTGTATGTCTTTAACTCTTTTTACGGATTTCCTAAAAAGCGATTTTTAATGCAATAACAGTTCATCAGTAATTTTATGAAGGTTGCACATTTCATATGAAAGTTCCAGGGATCCACTCCCTCCTTAAAAAAAAAAAAAAAAAAAACTCAGTCATATATTGTGTGATGTAACAGTATCTTGAAAATAGCTGAGAAATTCTAATGCTTTTTCTTTGTTTACTGATTTTAAGATCATTATGCATACTCTAATGCATAATTATAATTATGCATTCATGCTGTTACCTGTGCTGGCTTAGTTCAGAAATAGTGTGAAGCAGCTATCTCGCAGCTACAGGCTGTTTCCCATCACTTAGATTCTGATCAGAGCTGTTTGTTGAGTCTTATTGGAACGCTGGCTGTCTCCGCACCAGTCCCAAGGCTGGACCCTTCTTTTTATCACTACTTTCCCTCTCTGCCCTTTTGCCTCCAATGCTCAATCTTTACTTCTAAGACAGGGGGAAAAGCTACCAGAGAATTGGGGTTTATTCCAAGAGTTTAGTCTGTTCACACTGGTTACATGAGAGGGACTTAAAAAAATTCTTCAGTTTATTTATCCTCCACATTTAGCATTCTACATTATAAATGAAGATACCATCATTTTTCATAGGGGAGACTTAACTATCAACTGGCCTTATCATTAGGTTTACTTTAGCATTGCTTAAATTAGTCTAGTGCGAAATCATCCACCTTTCTCCCATATGTTGCTGAGCAGTGTGGTCTGGGAAAAAGAGGGGGAGTTGCTCTATGTTGTGTCCTTATCAACACTTGAATTCTTTTCATCCAGTGGCCATCTGAGGATGCACTTTCTGTGCAGTGAAGAGGTAGTGGTAAACAGATCTCATTTAGAAACAGGCCTTCCTCCAATACCCTAAAGGTCTTGGGCATTAGAAAAGAGAATTTGAGTTAGTCAGCCTGACATGAAAACGTATGCTTAACATGTTTTACCAGTAGCACACAGTCTTAGTCAATATGGGACATTTGCCCACAAATATTGCATACAGACATGCTCATGTACACACACACACACACACACACACACACACACACACACACACACACCACGCACTATTTTGCCCTGCATACATAATGGGGCAAAGCAAATTTCTAAATTTGAATTTTGTTATTGCTGCTGCATTTTTCTTTCACATAGAATTGGATCAGGGAACTCTATTTCAGTGAGAATTAGAGATACAGTTTCATGACTCTCAAGTGTGTGAAAGTCCCATGAAGGAGTCAATAGAAGTTTGTGTATTTTGGAGGAATTCCATCTTTGTTCCCACAAAGTGAAGCACGCTTGTGTCATTTATATTTATCGCCACTATGATTATTTAGTCTTGTAGAAGTTGAAGCACACCATTCATTTGTATTTAATATCAAGAAAAGGAGCAAAGTTTGAGAAGGCTGATGGAACTGACTTGGGCAAGTCTGTTTCCTTAGTTTCTCTCACAAAGAGGAAGATGGGAATCCTAGTGTGAGAAGTAGCCCAAACTATTGAAGAGTCCAGCTTCTTTAGTTTATAATTTGCTCAGGGAACTCATCCATTGTGACTTAGGAAACCCAACCACTTACAGACATGTAGCATGAGGCTCAAGTTTATTGAATGTGCAGATCCTTTAAAAATTGTAGAAATGGCATGAAAGTATGATACTTTCTGGAAAAGTCACAGACTCCTTAACAATTAGAGATTGTTCTTTGATTTGGACTTGGTTGTATTTTGTGCAGGTGACAAAGGGGACATGAAAAACATTAAATAAGTACATCTGGTTAAGATACTCCCATTTGATGCATTATGCCAGCATGCAATACAAAACAAAATCACATCTTCAAAAAAGTTTCACTACATAAGGAACTCTCAAGTTAAGAGTTCAAAGTGGAGACGTGGCAGAATTAGGAATTCAATGCCCAGATTTTTTTTATAAACTAGATTTTAGGTCTCATGATTTCTAATAATATTATAGACAGAAGTAAGGGGGGATTATTGCATTGTATGTTGACTGTTACCATGGTTTACTATAAATTTCAAAAGGCTACTTGAACAAATATTGGAAGATTTGCAGATAAGGAAATGATTAAATGCTAACCTAATTTAAACATCATATAGTATAGTTATATACTATATCCTAGATAATAATTTTTATCATTAATAATAGATACATTTTTGTGCTTTAATGCATAAGCTAAAAAGAAAAAAACAGCTATGAAATTTAAACTATCTTAAGAAAAAACTTTTATTAAGTAAAGCTTTTTTTATAATGCCAGTTATTATTCAAGTAACAGAATTATCATCAATTTATTTTATTAACTTGATAGTGGTGAGGGTTTTTTTTTTGCTCCAACTAATATAGTAAGTAGATAAAGGACATAGTGGGTAAACTCTTACACATTTTATCTATTATACATTATTCTGGTGATACTGGGTGACATAAATTCAATAGGCATTACACCTTCTTTTGTGAAAGAGTGTTATATAGTCCAAGCTGGCTTTGCACTTGTTATGTAACCAAGGCAGACATGGGATTTCTGGCAGAAATTGAATAATTTTCCCAAATTTTGCACCATTCCTCAAGTCAATGTACATATTAAGCATAAGAACCACCTTGTATTTTCCTAGTTCATTTTGACATTCATCACAGCCCCAAAGAGCCCTTAGGACATCAAAAAGAACTGATGTTCAGAGAGCTACACTTGCCTGACCAAATCCACACCATAAGCAGCCAAGTTGGAAAGCTGGGTTCAGAACCAAACAAGCTGGCTCTTGAGCTACAGTGCTGTGTCTTCATGAAGTCTACAGGGTAGGAACCAAGATTCCTCCTCCTTACCTTCATCATTTTCAATACATTCTAGAAACACAACGTTGTTTGCATTCAATGACTAGTATCTAAATTATAGTTGAATATTTTGCTCACAACATTTAGTCAAAAGAACAACCCTGGTATTAATTTTTTTCATGTCTGCTTTATTCCTACTGGGGAATTCTTTTGACTTTCCAGATTAAATTTTAACTTTGTCTAGCAGGGGAAAGGGCTGTGCTTGGCTTTTAGTCCAATCTACTTGTGGTCAAAGCCATCACATCTAAAAAAGCAAACAAACAAACAAAAACCATACCAAATAAACCTAGGCATGTAGATAGTCTCTATATGCAAATGTTCTGAAGAAAGGAAGTGTTCTGCACTGCCAAAGGCTGCCTAGACTGTGCTGTGCTCAGACTGCACTCAACTGTCTCATCAGAGGTTATGTCAAACCACCCACATTTGTTAAGCAACCATTAGGCACCAGGGGAAGTGTCTTACTCTGTTTGTATTCTTGTGCAACCAGTGCAGTTCAGTATCTTGAACCTCTCTAGCATCCTGAATCTCATCATGAATTCTGATTCTGATTGTAAATACTTATATAGGCTATTTTTTATCCAGTATAAGATGTAATCATCTTTATGAGTCCAAAAATGCCTAAAGTCATGAAATACAACATTAAAAGGTATTATCCATTTTTCAATATTTTATATCACTAAATAGACCACATTTGGTCTGGTCCTCTTACTTGATGCCTAGTACTGATATTTAGCATCTCAACTAGACTTACAAGACCTCAAACTGTGCAAATGTGAGAAATAATTCACCACAAAAGCTATAAATTTCACAGCTCAAGAAACCCTGAAGATTATTAATGAGGCACCATGCAATTAGCTTCTACAAAGTGCAGCAAGACATCATGTATAATGTAAAACAGAAACTGCTAACCACTGGCTCGTGGAAGATCATTTAAGCTTGGGTCCATGGGCAGGAAGAACTGATATTAAGCATACTTCCTAAGAAGATCTCAGTGTCTTCATATCATGGAGAGAATTTAACTTTCTATAGATTACTAAGAGAAAGATAGAAGACAGTTAATGGTTAAAGAAGTTTCTAGCAATGAGTACTTGGCTAAGTTATTTAGCTCTTTAGACTCTGAGTATTTATCTTTATAAATCTGCTAGAAAGATATTTTAATGGAATTGCAAAAAAAAATCAGTTTGGATACAATGTAGCACCTACAATTTAAACACAAAGCCTCTGCTTATTAAATGTAAGAGAATAAATCATATATTAGGAAAATATGTAATTTTTGAATCAGCGAGAATTATTATTTTACTGAGAATTCTAAACGTCTGAAAAAACATGTTTCTTTAAGGATAAGTAGAAGCATAAGCTAAATATTTACAAGAATTAACATACCCAGCACTGTTAGTATATATTACATGTATGAAGTCATTTGTTTTTTCTTTTTAAATAACCCTGTACCATCAGTACTTTTGTAATTTAAATTTTTATTTTATGAGTATGAGTGATTGCCTCCATGTATTTATGGGCATGACTTGCATGCCTGGTACCTGTGGAGACCAGAAGAGGGCATCAGATCCTATGGAACTGGAGTTACAGACAGTTGTGAGCCAACCTGTGTGGATGCCAGCAACTGAACCTGGATCCTCTGCAGGAGCTGCAAGTGCTCTTAAATGTTGAGCCATCTCTCCAGACCCATAAAATAATCAATGAATCAATTTAATTGATCTTGGTAATTTCTACAAAGTCCCATACTTCCTGAAGTGATGTGCACATGGTATCCACTCAATCATTTGCCTCCCACTTGCAAGTTTTTAAGTCAGCTTTTAATTGTTAATTAGCAAATTGTATTAAATTAACTAATGAACATATACTTAAAATATACATATTCATCTGGCTATTGTTGTGGCTGATATCGATTGTTGTCTTGGCAGGGTCTAGACTCATCTAGGGGAAAAGCCTCCAGCAGAATAAAGAGGCATAAATTGATATACTTGATCTTAGCAAAAGGCTGAGAAGCAATAAGCTGGTATTTAATAGATGTGGAAATGCATAGCTGAACTTCAAATATGCATCTTGAAAGATCATTATGATTAAATTTGATATATAACTATAAAAATATGAGCCATGTTTTATGGTATTTCATTACTACACACAAGAAACTTAAAGATTTGTAGCCAAACTGTAAAGATAGCCCCATAACTGTCATTAAGCACTCTATCCCTAACATAGAGTAGCAGTCATTTCTCATCTGTGGGTACACTGTCATTTGGTCATGGATCATGAAATATCTATTGCAATATCCAAGTGTATCAATCACAGGCTTAAATATAATTATCTTGAATATTAATATTGATTTAAGCAATCTGTGTGAGTGCTACTTAAGTATTATTGTTAATATATTGTGAGCATCTAGGGGAAGTGTAAGTCATCTGTCTCAAATCTTGAAGTTTTTTGTGTAAAGCATATTAATAAATATCTACGCATATGATGACTATAAATAATTTCCATGAAAGCCCAAAATGATTATTCAAATACCTGAACAGTAACCTTCTCAAAACAGAAACAATTGAGATAAGGACAAAAGTAGATGTATTTGGCTATTACTAATGGAAATGAATTTACACATAATGCTCTATTATTGACATTGCAAAGCCCACATTCAGACAACACAAACAAATTTCTTCCAAACTTTAAGATAATTCACATGTCACCGACAGCCACAAAACACTGATATTTGTACCCAAACATTAAACTTTAATAGATACCTTAGCCTGTACTTTAACCTAATTTAAACTCACTATCCAGAATATACACTGATGCTTCTGTTCACAAGTGTTACATTTCAAGAGAATGTGTTAGGTTAAAGACAGGTATGGTGGAGCATATGAATAATCTGAACACTCAAGAGGCTGAGGCCAAAACATCTCTAAGTTCATCTCCTAGCTGGGCGGCATAGTAGTAAGACCTTGTCTCAAAAAGAAAAAAGAAAGGAGAAACAATAGCCAAGGAAGGAAGGAAGGAATGAGGGAGGGAGGGAGGGGAGAGGGAGGAGATCAAATATAGGATAGAGAATTGAAATAGACCTAGTAAAGTTTAATTGTCTCATATGACTGAGACTCATACACAAAACGTCTTACTAGTAAAAAATTTTTTTAATTCATGCTTTTTCTTTGTTTTTCATTTAAAAATTTTTCCACTGAAAAATTACTCACAACAAAAATATCGAATTACAATACTTTGTCCAGATGCGCTCTGCAGGCATGGACAAACAGGCTGTGGAGTGTCTGGGTGTTAGAAGCATGGAGTGCTAATGCTTGCTTAGTGGCCTGCTCCTACTGTCTTCAAGAGGGAAACCATGGTGAGCCACCTCAGTAGTGTTCCATAAAGAACAGCTTGACAACAGTCTTTCTGTGTGTGCTGACTCGGGAAAGATCTCCAAAACCATCCTCATCGCCAAAGCCTTTTAGATGCTTGTGTCCTTTGTAACATTCTTGTAAACAAATTGTCATAGGATTAACATTAGCTTTGCTCAATTGCTCTAACACTCTCACATTTCTGCCAAGCATTTTCTGTACCTGAATTTAAATAACTTGACAATAATTTTTGTAATACCTGTCCAAAATATACTGTTATCAACACAATACCTAGCACTAACTGTAATATTGCCATATTTTCACCATGGAAGGGACTCGCCTTTCTCATTTCCATGCTTATTTTATCATAGACTTTTTCATTAACTTAATTATAATATTAGGATTTTGTTTTGTCTTAGTTTTTTAATTTAATTTTTAATTTTTTTTTTATTTTACATACCATACCAATCCTGGTTCTTCCTCCCTCCCTTTTTCCCATCCCTTTACCCTCCACCCCATCCACCATCCACTCCTCAGAGATGGTAAGGCCTCCCTTGGGGTGTCAACAAAGTCTGGCATACTAAAATGAGACAGGACCAAGGCACTCCCTCCTGTGTCGAGGCTGAGCAAGGTATTCCACCCTAGGGAATGTGTTCCACAAAACCATTTCATGCACCCAGGATAAGTCCTGGTCCCACTGCCAGGGACTTCCCAAATAGATCTAGCCACATAACTGTCACCCACATTCAGAGAGCCTAGTTCAGTCCCATGCATGTTCCCAGACTGACAGGCCAGAGTCCATGAGCTCCAACAAGCTAGAGTCAGCTGTCTTCCTGGTGGTTTTCCCCATCATGATCTTGACCTCACTTGCTCCTGTGGTCCCTGTTCCCTCACTTCTCCAGAAGTCTAGGAGCTCAGCCCACAGTGCTTGGCTGTGGGTCACTGCATCTGTTTCCATCAGTTACTGGATGTAGGTTCTATGACCTCAGGAATTTTTAAGTCCTAAATGCAAATGAGCTCATATTAGTTTAAGATAATAGATATAAAGAGAGACAGAAAGAATGTTAGCAATTAAAAGAAAAATACATTTGCTTATCACAGCTTTATATTATTCTATTAAGACACTTTTCTCCCTGACAACTGCCCCAAATGCTAAGAAAAAGTTACAGGTGAGGGCTTAGACCTAAATAAATCATTTGCAATGCCCCCTCCAAGACTCATGGGACACTGGAGAAGATGAAACCAAGTGAATGTGAAAGCCAGAAGATAGGGAGGAAGGAAGCAAAATCCCATCCTGAGATTCAACCAGTGGAATCAAGAACCCAGAGCAGCAGCAATTGCTTTGCCTGGACCTAAAGAAAACAGATCCTCTCACGAGTCACTCAAGGATGGGGTGAAGGGTTTATGTGACCTCACCTCTTACTACTGAGCAAGGGCGTCACCATTATCAGTTGTCTGCACACTGGTGTACTCACTAGATTTCAATGTACAGTTTCCATCACAAGGCCACCCTTAATCCCAGCACTCGAAAGGCAAAGGCAAATGGATCTCCGTGAGTTCAAGGCCAGCCTGGTCTACAGAATGATTTCCAGGATAGTCAGGGGGGCTGTTACACAGAGAAGCCCTATCTCAGAAAACCATAAAAATGTATTATCTCTCTTCAAATGGAAAGTAAGATTGGCTAAAGTGACAATAATAATAATAAAATAACAATGAAGCCAGCAAATGCATTGCATGCTGTGGTAGATTAATTCCTGAGGGATGTATACCTTTCAATAGCCAAGGGTAGCTCCCAGTACACATCCTAGTCTTTAGATGGATCTCAAAGAATTGGCACCGTGTTTTTTTAACCTAAATAGGCCAGTAATAGCTTATCTTGAATGTACATCTAATCCATATACTTTCTAGTCTTCAAAATAACACCTTTATTTTGACCATATCACTTGCTCTGAGTAGGTTAAAAACATATAACATTCGATAAAGACAGATTTCATTATTTGTTTGTTTGTCTGGTTTTTTTTTTATTCACCAGCATGAATAGCGTGTTCTTCAGTAAGTAGAAAGTGTGGAGTTGGGGTTCTGGATACATCTTCTGGAGCACACTCGGAATATGAGTTTGGCTCAGAAGGAAATCCTATAGCAAGTGTCTTATAATGACAGTATTAACAAGCTGTAAGGACATTTGCGATCATTTTACACAGAAAGAAGCTGAGACCTCCAGAGGTTAAGTGGCCAGCTCCAGGTCACATAGATGGTACCGTGGCTCATATGTTCCTGACCCCTGCCACAGTTTAGTGTGACAGTCTTCTAAAAAGAAGGCTACTGGAGAGTAATTTCTTGGTTGGGGTTTTTGTTTTGTTTTGTTTGCTTTTTTTGTTGTTGTTTTTTGGGTTTTTGTTGTTGTTGTTGTTGTTTGTTTTTGTTTTTGTTTTTTCTTTTTCCTTCTCAGGGTTTCAGCGCTGACATTCTTTTGCACGTTGCATTAGGGGTGCAAGCCCAAAAGCTCTGCCAGGAGCAAAGCAACACTCCTTAAACACACTGTGACTCTCAGAGCCGCATAAAATAAAAGGGGTGAAACTAATGGTTGCCAGCTTGGAGGGAGGCACTGCTGCTTGGAGCCAAATGTATGTGAGGAACAGATGAGACTGTAGGACAGCAGTTGGCAAAAAGAAAGAAAAATTAGTTCATTCTCTTTGAAAATGAAAGTAGAATGACTATCTGGATAGCTTAGGTGTTATTAATTTATTTTTCCCCCTTAGAAAGTGAAATATTTCTATCTTTAGAACTGGTAGTTTCAACTCACATTGTTTTTCTATTTATCGCTTGGTGGTTAGTCTTATTTGCACATGGTTTGCTTTAAATAACCAGCATGTATAGAATTATTTGAGTTTTGCTTTGAACAAGATCATTATTTTGTTTGTGCTGAAATGTCTATATTTAAGCAGTGACTTGGGTTAAGATAAAGAAAAGCAAATATACCACAAGTGATAACAATTATTTAAATTGTTGGTTCTTCAAGACAAATCTGTCTGACATGCAGAGTAGGGATACAGCCTTCAAGAATTCTATCATTTCATTCTACACTGATAGTGTTAAGGTCTCCTATCATGGTTGTCATCCCACATACCACAGTCAACTTGAAGATGCTTTTTGGCAGAACTCCCCTGGAATTCTGCTCTCCTGGTATCCATGACATATATTTTATAGAGCCACATTCAAGAAAAATAGGATTATAATGATACCCTCATGAAATTCCCATCCGTGCTTCTATCCTTTCGTACCAGAATACTGCCGTGGCGTTAACAGAAGATCACTTTGTCATTTGTCCAACAATTGTATCATCTAATTTCAGATTATCTTTAGTTGCTTTTTGCTTAAGTTTGAAAAACATATAGAGCACAACTTTTTTTTTTTCAGGCAAGACAAGCTTGACATATTTCATGAAGTCAGGCTTTGTTGCTTGCCCAACAACAAATGTAGGTAATATAACTTGGTATGAGTTTGGGAATTTTATTAGTTACATGTTTACATGATGATACCTCTTCTCCTAAGCGCATGTACATGCCCCAACATACACACAAACCCACATGCTTGGCACTCAAGTCTTCCTTCAACAGCATCAAGTGCAGACACTCACAAATGTTGCCTTTAAAATTCTAAATTGTGTTTATTTACTTAAAGGTACTGTTTTGTTGATAGGAAGAGTTAAACTGATAACTTTGGAGACCATGTGGCATGTCTAAAATTACTGAAGATATAGTTCTGTAAAGTCTGAATTAGAACTTCTTATGAAGGATTTTGAGTGGTTTGTTCCCATTGGACAGATTGGTGCTTCTTAAAAATCAAATTCATTGTCACTAGAAAGGTCATCCAATAAAAAGAAAGTGCTTAATGTCCCATTACTGTAAGATTGAATGCAATAAAATTTCAGTGTGGAAAATTACTTGAATGTATTAACTGAAATTTTTAGTATGAAAACAACTTGTGAGGTAGTAGAAGAAGAAATCACACATGGTGTCTTTTTAATTATAAATGAGAACAACTGAGTTGAGATTTTGGTGGTGGGGTGGTATTTAATTTCTTCATGCCAAATACAAAGTACAAAATCTCTCTCTCTCTCTCTCTCTCTCTCTCTCTCTCTCTCTCTCTCTCTCTCTCTGTGTGTGTGTGTGTGTGTGTGTGTGTGTGTAGTCCTGAGTGTTTCCAATTCTAATATAAATTTAATATCTGCAGTAATTCTGAATATTTTCTATGACTAATATCAAATATACTATTTACATTTAGAGAATAGTAAAATATGTCAATTATTAAAGGTAGTAGAATATTGTCAAACAAGCTTCACAGGTTTTTACTTACTAAAGAGCTATGAAAACAGCACCAAGATAATTTTCATCACCATCAACCATCATCTAATGGCAAAAATATAAGACACTATAATTTCATTTTCATATGTTCCCAAACTCATTCCACCAAGCAACAGTTGTAGTCCTTTCTCAGGGGTTTGGCTCTTCTTATACACAAGCTCTTCCTGTGACGTCCAGCTCTTCCTAGCTCTTATTTTGCAAATACTCAAAAAAAATTTTAAACAAAATTTGGAAGCCCTAAGACAGCATTATGTCATCAACTTCTTGGGTTAGAATTCTCCTCTATTCTTTACCTTTGGGCTGTCTACTTTTATCTCCATTAACCTTTTGGCTCGACTATAAACATTTATTGAAGGCTACCTCCTTTGTCGGTCCAGTAACTCCAAAGGTTAGTGTGCAGTGGATGCCAGTCTGACCTCTTTTATCCACATTAGATGATTCTAATTATTCCTAAGAAGTGACACTTATGACCCATTTTGTCCTTGTCAAGTTTGTCTAGTTGTGAGCTGTCTAAATGTGAAACTCTGGGTTCAAACTGTGTCTAGAAGTGCAGATTTTTTTTAACTACAATATGGAGTCTTAAAAAGTCTACAGGTTTTTTTTTTTTTAATCCAGTTTAACTGAAATTGAAGACTCCTTTTATGTGCCTTGAATTATTGCTGAAAGAGCTACAGATAAAGCATAAACTTAACAAATCTGTATCTCCATGGGTATTTCAACATGGAAACTAAAATAAAGGAAATTAAATTAGGATGAACTAAGCTTCACTAAGATTAAAAACATCACAATCCTTTGAAAATTACTTTTTGTTCTCATACTACATGACCATCAGAGTTTTCAGGGATTCCTCTCATATGTGCCTACTTGAAAACTTGGGCAAAATCAAGGAATGGTGGTAATGCCATTGTTCTTACAGGCTCTGTTCTATATGAAAATAGCATGAGTCTCCCCCCCTCCTCCCCCTCCTCCCCCTCCTCCTCCTCTTCTCCTTACTCTCCTCTTCATTGATTTCTTTTTGTTTGATTGGTTGGTTGGTTTTTGTTTTGTTTTGTTTTTTTGAGACAAGATCTCATGTTGTAAATTAGACTATCCTCCATCTCTCAGACATTATGTCTCAGTCCTCCAAATGCTGAGGTTTCAGATATGTGCTACCACATACACATTTTATTTATTCACTTTTAGTGGTCAAGTAAAGTCACATAGCGCTCTAACTTTCAGAAGACTCTTTCAACATATACAGACGGAAATTATGGAATAATATTTTATTATTGAATAATAGCTTTGACTATTGCAATGCTCAAATGTGATAAGAAAGTTCTGTCCAGAAATCTATGCCAACCACGGCAAACACTACCAACCCTCAAGAAATGGGGATTCAGGAAATACATTTGGCATGTCAGTTCTTTTATTCATTCATATATTTAGTAAATGATTGACATATCTCTAATTGAGCATTGGGCTATTTTTATATAAAAAATTGGGATAGAATGTACATCTTGATCCAGGCAGTGGTAGTACATACCTTTAATCTCAGCACTCAGGAGACAGACGCAGTCAGATCTCTGTGAGTTCAAGGCCAGCCTGGTCTACAGAGCAAGTTCCAGGACAGCCAAGACTACACAGAGAAACCCTGTCTCCAACTAAAACAAAACACAAACAACAACAATAAAAGATTGTCCATAATGGAGACATACATTCTGAAATTTGGAATACTCTGGTAGCTTTCCAGCCATGCAACCTGCCAACAGCATGGGTGAAGATTCCCAAATACATCATCTTAACCCTCACCTTGACTTTAAACACTGCAACTTCAAGTTGAAGATGATGCCAGACATGTCTGTATAGACCTAAGTCTAGAAGCAAGGACAAGGCAGGCACCACTGGGTATTTAGTATCACCTTGAAACAGGAACATCATATGGTACTGTTCCAACCAAGGACAACGTGTTTTATTACTTTGAATGCATTTGACAAGGGAATTTTGTCGTTTCTTTTTTTTTAGAAACATGGTTCAGCAAATCTGATTTTTTTTTCTTGTTTGATTTTACTGTTTAAAGAAACCACCACCAACAGAGGCTTCAAACCTCAAATTCCATTTTACACTTCTGCAGATCAGAAATCCAGCATGAGTCTCAAGGTGTCCAGCCGCTATGCTTGTTCCAGGAGGTTCTAAGAAAGAGTCCATTTCCTGGTGGCTACATATTCTGCAGTTGTAGTGTTTTAGGGTTGTGAAGCAACAGCTTCTGGATCTTCTGCCCTAGGAACTGAGGACTGAGGCACCATATTTTTTTTTCTTGTGGCCTACACTGCTTCCCCATCTTTAAAAGCAGGTGGAATAATTTGCATGTGAGATGTGTTTGTTTGCTTGCTTGTTTCCTTGTTACAGGGTCACACTCTATAGTCCAGGCTAGCCTGGAACACAGTATGCGGTCCAAGGTGTCTGGGGACTCACAGCAATCCCCCTGCCTCAGCCTTCTGAGTGCTGAGATTGAAAGTATGAACCACCAGACCCAGCATCTGAGACTGTCTTAGTTTCACACTTTTGACTTGCTTTTCGACTTTTAGGGACTCCTATGTTTTGAATAAGATTATCTGCATAATTTAGGACAATTTACTTTCTCTTTGTCCTAAATAGTAGAAGTTGTTTCCCTTTCGACTCAGTTTTTCTAAGCCAATTTCTGCCTGTGCTGAATTGTGATATATGTTTACCAAAGTCTTAAGACACACAGTGGTTAACTTATTATTCAGAAATGATATTAATCAACTGTTCTTATTTGAGTCACAAAGTCATCTCCTCTTAAGTCTTAGCTTGTTTAAGGATGAACAAGAGAGGGGGAGCAGTGTATAATCATCTGATATTGGAGTAGTAAAGAAAAATCATTCAGGTAAAGTGCTCAAGAGTCTACATGCAGCAGGTATCAAGTAACTATGGCTATTGTTGCAGTAGCAGTAGTAGCCAGGAAGAGCCTATCATCCTTGCTCCTCAAAACCCTTCAGTCCCAGAAAATTCAAGATGCTTGATATCACTTAGTGTGAGCATCTTGGGGGAAAAAAAAACAACAGAAACATCGCCAATGCCTTCTACTAGGTATTTGACATCCATGAAATTACTTGATCATTGAGGTTTAATTTCCTTGTCTGTTAAGTAAGACAGAGCAAGTGTCTAACACACTGTCTAAGTAGGTAGCATAGATCACATTACTCTTTGTTCCATCTAGGAAACTGTTTCTATTGGCTATGTCTCCTTAGAGAATTCATCACAAAAGACATTGCCTGTTGTGTAACATCCTTGCAGATATCCCAAGTCCATTCTCCCAAATCTCTCTCTTTAAGTTTTCTGTTTATAAGTAAGAAGCTCATCAATGATGATTGTGATGATGAAAGTTAGCCCTTTCTTTCAGTGATTTGTACATACTCAGAAAAGTTGTAAAGACTTTCTTAAGAATGTAAACCACAGAGTTCCAGGACTTAATGTCATGCACATAGTTTTCTTACATTTTTAACATTTGTCCACACAATCTCAGTAACTCCACATTTTACCTGGAAGTTACTTCTCTGGTATCCCCTGAGAATCCACAGGACAGATAGTTCCTCCTTGCTTTTGAATGACTCCCAAACAATTTTCAGGTTTATGGATTACATGCCATGATCTTTCCCACATTTTTATTAAGCATCTAACATCTTCCTCTGGATCTCTAATCACAAAAGACTCCGATTTCTAGTACTATGAGAAGTACCAAATCACATCATTTTCTTCCGTGTTTGTGACATGGATGGAAGAGCAGGGTACAGGCCAACCGACTTATTGTCCTTCCACTACGATTTCCTGGAGACTTTACATAATGGAAAGGCCTTGGGTTTGGTGTTCAAGAAGGACACCGAGGCAGGTTGTCCTTTTGGGAAAGGGAATCATTAGAAGGGCTGTCAGTGCCATAAAGAGAGCAGCTGCACGTGGTATGGGTTTTAAAGGGAGGTCAGGCCCACCCGAGTAGGGGTGGGCAGACATTCTAAGCTACCCAAACCCTTACACACTCCTCATCTAGCTAACATTTCAGACCTGTTTTTAAATTTCTCCTTCATGGTTGAATTCTTATTAGCACACCGTTCTGTAGTAAGTCCCTTGCCTGATATGACTGTTACTTTAAGAATCGAGTCAGCCTCTGTTCTATGTACAGTTTTGAACATGGCGTAGCCATTAAAATGAATTGGTATGTTGTACACAATCCTTGCTGCTATGAGGTGGGTGAAATGGGTTTCCCAGATTCCTGTGAGGTCTGAAGTTGCCAGCGTACATGCTGGAAATCCTCCAGTGAATACTTGTGACTGTCAATTTGGGAAATACATGATAGCGCAGAACATGTGAGGAAGTCCCACGATGAACGGAGATTTCTTCGGCAGAATCATATCTAGGTGAAAATTCAGTTCAGAAATTACCTTGAGACCCCTGTATTGTCCTCAGTGCTGTGCTTTCCTGATATTTGATACACAGAACATGGGCTGTCGAATGATAAGTCTAAATGCCAGTTTACTGTGACTCATCGGGGAAGCAACGTCTCACTGAGACTTCCCGATTTCCTCCCCAGTTTATCTCTAGTCGTGAAAATTTATCAAATGGGTTTTAAAGGTAAATAATTTGGGTGCCAAGCTCCCAAAAGTGTTGAATCTTATGAGAATTAGATTTACCTCTCTTTGGTATGTTCTGTTAGAATGGTAGCACTCGCCTCCCTGCCTGTATGTTTATTTGGGGCAAAGGGTAACTCATGATTCAGTCTCTCTGTATTTGATTTATTCAGGGTTGCTCTTTTACAGTTTCCTGGAGACAATGCGTGGGGGTCATTAGCATCATTATTATTTATTTTGGTTATAGTCAGACCACATATCCACACTTCAGCAAAGGGTTTCATTATTCATTCCAAATAAGCACAGACTCTAATATAAATGTTGCTCAGGATAGAGCTTTGAAATGGATGCTGATTCTTTGAATTCTTTCCTGTCTGTTTTAAGAAATCATGAGATCCTGTTGATAGTGAAGTACAATGTGTCTAAAGTTCACTTCCAAACACTCTGCTCTTTGCAGTGAAAGTCATCTGCATTCTCTTTATAATTCAGGGCCACAAGAGATCTGCCTAATCTTGGAGATCTGATCCAGTATCATTTAGGGAGGAAAATTGTAGATAATAATTCCACTATTCAAGATGAGTGAAAGCAGTAAAACTTAGGTCTTCTGTCATCCTAAAAAGATACCAGGAGGCAGGGGAATAAGGCCTTGCATTATGGTTTGAGAGATTTAGTTGTTTGTAAAATGAAATGATTAGTACAGTTATTATTCAAGGTTTTAATCAACAAGAGCAAATGGCATCTGTTTGTTATTATTCTGCAGAAGACAAAGGCTCAGGTCCCCATGGTGCTGACTGCTGGTCCCAAGTGGCTTCTGGATGTGACTTGGCAAGGAGTGGAGGACAGCAAAAACAACTGCATTGTGTACAGCAAAGGTAACCTCATCACCCCTTCCCCTGTCTCTTTAGTGGCACAGGAATCTGAGGACTGCAGCACTGCTCCCGAGGAAAGGGATGGAGGAGCATTTATAATGGAAGCTTCTTGCTTCCCCTTCCACTCACTAGTCTGTGTTTTCAGTGGCGCTTTCCGATTTTTACTTCTGTACAACAAAAACAAAAAAGAGTCACAGCAGTAATTCCTTAGTGCTGGGACCCTTTGCTAAGCACTGTGTGTGAGTGGCTTAGCTGGTGTCCTTTCTCTTTACTCTGAGTTTTGTGGATAGCTGCTGGGTTTTATGAAATCTCAGGTTCCCCTCTTCAGCATTATTGACCAGAGAATGTATTCCTTTTGAAATTCAGCAATTTGTGTCCAGAGGCATGCTTCAGGAGGCACTACCTTGCAGGCAGTTTCCAGAAATCACGCAGGATAAGAGGGGAGCTGAAAATGATATTTTTGCAAAGACCAAATTCTGTCCCATAATGCTTTGTGCAGGGCATGAGGCTAATGGGCAAGAGGGGGCCTGATGGCCTGCAGAGTGTTGCCTTTGATTTGCGCAGGATGACATCAGCCTAGCCAACCTCTTGTAACTACAAAAGGATCTGCAGATTGGTGACTGACACATCATGAGACAATTGTCATTGACAGGAATGGGAGCTGGGGTTTGGAGGCTGGGGTATAGGGGTTGTAGGCTTGCGTGTTTCCTTTAAGTTACAGGCTCTAGCTCAATATTCGCACAGTGAAGTCCCCAGTCTCACTTCGTTGTGAATATTGCAAAACCTTTTGCTTCTCATGTTTCATTTCTTTCAGCTTTCTTTTTTAACCAAATAGACCTACTGAGATCAAAGATGTGTTTGCTCATTGAACCTCGAAACCATGAAAGCAGACAAGGGAGCAAGCAAATAAGCACCCCTATCAATATATTAACATATAAAACACTAATCATAACATCAAAGACTCTTAAAAACTTGCTAGAAACAATTACAACTTGTTCCTATAATCATTACAATTTGTACATTTATAAGAGGATTGCCTCCAAACTACCCTGAGCCTTTGAAAGTTGAAACACCGGAAAGAGGGAATTTGCAAGCTAAAAACACAGTCTGCACACCAGGATCTGATTATATTTCTTTCCCTTCTGTAATTGCTGGTCACAGACACACCAATTTTCTAACCTGAAATATCTGCTATATTCTGTTGGGATCTTTTAACTAAAAGAGAAGTGAGAATTCCCTTGGCTATATCTGTATAACCAATCAACACAGAGTATAGTGAGTCAGTTTATAAGTTCTCACATTCAGAATACAAGGAAAGAGTTCTGGGTGTATAGATTCCATTGTGAGCATTAGATTTCTGTTGGCCAATAATAACTGAACTTCACTGGGGAGATATACAAGGAAAGAGCACTGAAAACACCTTTCCTCTGAGATGATCCAAGCCTACTGTATTTCTATCTGGGATTATTTTAGGAAAGATAGTTCTGTGTTAAAATTATAATCCCATAGTCACTTAAATTGAGTGCTTTAACTCGAACATTGAACACAATTTTGACATTGTGTTATGGTTGTCTATTCTTTAAGCCTTTTGTTGATAACTAAATTCTGGGTAATTTTCAGAGGATTATTAATGTTCAATCAATTAACTCATAAAGCATGCACCACATCTAACCATGTATTAGCTTTACCCATTGATAGCCACAATTCTTGAGCACTCTTTAAGTCCTGTCTTTAATTATCTTGTACCAAAGTGTATACACTTATTCCATTGCCTATCGTTTTTCTTATGATCAATTGTTATATGTTCAAGAAAAGGAAACATACAACCTTAGCTACTTCTCTTCTCTATCCCATCAAGTATTTATGGAGAGTAAGGAATATGTTTTATTCACTCTCTGCCCTTAGCCAGGCATATTCTCTGCACACACACACACAAAAAAAAAAAAAAAAAAAAAAAAAAAGAAAAGAAGGAAAGGAGGAAAGAGGGGAAGGAGGGAGGGAGGGAGGGAGAAATGAAAGAAATACTGATTGATAGATTGGATAAATGATGAATATCTGCCAATCACTGTAATAGACATATCACAGAAAATGTTGTCAAATGACATGAATTGCTGATTCCATTTGTTTTAGGCTGCAGAAGGTTATCTGCCATTGTTGAACTTATAAGAATTCAGGTACTATACCTGCAATAAATCCTGTATTACATCATTTCTTCCATGTCCTGCAAGGTAACAGATATGTGTCTTAATTTTACAAAAGATAAATAAGAGAATTGCGTAGGTAAGTTGTATATTGTGGCTATAAAACTAATAATAAACGTTCACATAGCTCAAAGTCTAGTTGTACACACTAAAAACTACCCTCTCTCCATGAAGCTTTAAGACAGCCCATTGAGCTAATTCATGTTTTCTTCACTTTACATGTATAAGGTGGAGAAAGACAGTATAATTGTCTTTAGTCATGCATCCTGACAATGGAGGCAAACTTCAATCCAGGTCCCGGGAACTCCAAATCCTGTGTTCTTTGTATGAAATGACCCCAACTTTCCCTGTCCAACTACTTCATTTTAAGTCCTCTCAAAACAGTCAGAGATTTATGTCTAAAATTCATAAAATATATTTTTTAAAGTAGAACATTTCTCCCCAAATATTCTGTAGAATCCTACAATTGTGAAAGCGCCCTTGACCAAATGCTTGTGGCCTGCTATAATCTATCTTGAAAAATTCACCATACATGTTGGTAGTAATGCTTGTTCAATTACTGCAGTAAAATACCTAAGAACGTGAAAATGTATTTTCATTTCTCCTCTCAATGATCACCTTTTATATAATAGTGCTTCCCCAAGTAACAAACTCTGGGGAACAATTGAAGACTACTCAGATCTCCTGAGTGCTTCAGAAAACTGAACTAATTTTGAGTACTCAGACTGCTTTGGGAGATGGAGACAGCAGAGTATCCTGGCTTCTGCTAGGTATCACTTGGGTCATGGAGAATAGAACCTCATGGTCTCTGTCTCTCTGTGCATTGTGGGTGTGTTGGATGTTTTTGTTGGGGATCGGGGGAGCAATGTGCTTGCATAACTGAGATTGCAGGGCTATCCTGGATTTTAGGCACAGTTTGATGCAGTTCCTCACACTTTATCTTTACTCTGCTTCTGTCATCTGACGTTCCTTCCTGTGTAAGCAGCAAGTAGCATCACTAGACAGAACCACTGGTGGTGGCTAGCTCCAGACTTGTTCTACCAGGATAGTAACACCAGTGAAAACAAAACAAGCTTGAGTGTTGAGTGATACAGAACCAGTGATTGACTGTGACTCTCACTAGCTTACCTAAGTCACATTGGAAGACTGAGAGAATTAGCCTGAACTGGGACAGTGGGGTCAGGAAACATTGTTCCCTAAATACAAGCTTGCAGCTGCTGTCATAGCACAGGCTCTCTTGTGAGCAGCTTCCAGGTTCCTGGATGTCTGGATCATTAGTGTGAAATCCCTGTGAGCTTTCTATAAGGAAAAATATAGGTTCCCAAAAACGTGACTGTGTGTGTTCCTTTTTAATTCTCTGGCCAAATACTTACACACACTACTTGTGAATTCTATGTCAATACCATTACCACAGGACCTAACTATCTCAGACCACCATATCAGCAAATATGATACAAGTTTTGTATGTGTAGCATTTTTGTAGAAGTGGTTTTAACTGGGAGAATTTTTATAGCTTTTTTTTAAAAATATTTTTTCTTTATTATTATGTGTTTTAAATTTTATACATCAGCCATGGTCCTCCCCACTCCCGCCTCCACCTCCACATTCCCCCCAGCCCCTCCCCTCCATTCCCATGTCCTCCAGGATCAAGGCACCTCTGGGGATTCATTTAAACCTGGTGGATTCAGTACAGACAGGTCCTGTCACCTCCTTGCAGACTGAGTAAAGTGTCCCTGTGTAAGCCCAAGGTTCCAAACAGCCAGCTCATGCACTAAGGACAGACCCTGGTCCCACAGACTGCGTGCCTCACAAACAGATCAAGCTATTCAATGGTCTCACTTATCCAGAGGGCCTGATCCAGCTGGGGGCTCCACAGCCTTTGGTTCATAATTCATGTGCTTCCATTCGATTGGCTATTTGTCCTTGTGCTTTTTGCAATCTTGGATTCAACAATTCACGCTCTTGCAGCCCCTCCTCTTTCTCGACAGTTGGACACCTGGAGCTCCACCTGGGGCCTGGCGGAGGATCTCTGCATCCACTTCCATCAATTATTGGATGAGAGTTCCAAGACGACTGTTAGGGTGTTTGGCCATCTGATCATCAGACTAGGTCAGATCAGGCTTTCTCTCGACCATTGCCAACAGACTACAGAGGATATATCATTGTGGATTTCTGGGGACCTCTCCAGCACTCTGATTATTCCTGTTCTCATGTGGTCTTCATTTATCATGGTCTGTTTTTCCTCATTCTCCCTTTCTGTTCTTGATCCAGCTGGGATCTCCTGCTCCCTTAAGCTTTCTTTCCCTCAAATCTTCATTACTCCCACTGTCGTCCAGGTTGTTCATGTAGATCTCATCCATTTCTCTGTCATTGGGTGATCCTTGGGTCTTTCCTAGGGTCCCGTTTTCTAGGTAGCCTCCCTGGAGTTGTATAGCAGTCTAGTCATCTTTGTTTTACATCTAGTATCCTCCTATGAGTGAGTACGTACCAGGTTGGGGATTTAGCTCAGTGGTAGAGCGCTAGCCTAACAAGTGCAAGGCCCTGGGTTCAATCCTCAGCTTAAAAAAAAAAAAAAAAAAAGAAACTATTTTTTTTTTTTACAGGATAAAAAAGAGGCTTCATACTGTTACTATTTACAACTCAAACTTACTTAAAAATGTTAAATATGGTCTAATGACAAAATTATATGTAACTATAAAGCTTTCATTTTCTAGTCATCTATAAAACAAGTATTTGAAAGTAACATTTTTGTCACTTAGAGCCATTTGACAAGCTGGCATCATTCTGTTTAATCAAAATAGAAAATAAGACCATTTCTGACATTAACATCCTAATCTGATGTGGTTTTCCTGCCCCAACTCCCCTATATCCTTCCAGACAGTAAAAAGCTACATTTGTTGGTCATCTGATTGTTGCCATTATTCCTAACAGACCCCAGATAATTCTAATATCCTTATCTCGCGAAGCAACATATTGAATGGCCTCACCCTGCAGT
This sequence comes from Onychomys torridus, assembly GCF_903995425.1. Lineage (NCBI taxonomy): Eukaryota > Metazoa > Chordata > Mammalia > Rodentia > Cricetidae > Onychomys > Onychomys torridus. Next base: position 8,301,328 of record NC_050458.1, read on the forward strand.
TAAACGGAGCCCTGCTGGAGGAGAGAGTGTCCACGGGGCAGCAGTGCTAAAATCCACATTGAGTGTTGCACATCTATTCTTTACTTTCTCTGGATTGGGAAGCATGGCTTCTTTTTCATGCACAGAAAAAAAAAGTTGGTTAGATATTTTAAATGTTCAAAGCTAAACTTGTAGTTTCTTCCACATGGATATTTTCAAACAGTTCAGTTTCAATGTTAAATTTTAACAAAGTTATTTCTAAATAAACCACTCAGTAGGTCTCTGTACTAAAACAACATCAATCAAAAGAATGGCAAGGTATCAAGTACCCCTCATTTTCCTTTATATGTGAGAGCATGGTATCATTATAAAAAAAATCTCCACATGGAGTTGAAGGCAAAAATTCATAAAATACATTTCTTAAAGTAGAACATTTCTCCCCAAATATTCTGTAGAATCCTACAATTGAGAAAGTGCCCTTGACCAAATGCTTGTGACCTGCTTTAATCTATCTTGATTATAGCAAGTATAGTATAGTATAACTTATACTCCCTAGATATTTGTTTTCTTAGCTATGTATATATATATAAAGAGAAGACCAATAGATTCTTGGTGGAATTTTTATGAAGAAGAACCTAGACGCAAGCCTGTGTGTGTTATCACAGCCATCATACTCCTGGTTACCATCTATTCAAATAAGTCTGTCCTTATGATCAAAACATATGAATTAATAGATGATGACACCAGGCCTTAAGTGATGATATATAAGAATACATAGCCACCTTTACTTAAGAGGAAAAACTTCCATAGTTGTCATGCAGTAGCAACAGGTCTACTTCTCTAGCTTTAAAAAATGTGTCACAGGCTCAGAGACCTAAGGCCTTGCCTGAGGAAACCACTGGCTTTGTTATTATTGGGGCACATGGTATTTTTCTGTTTTTGACACTTACCTATGTATTTATGCACTTACTCATAAATTTACGTTTGTGTGCGGTGGCAGACACACATACCACAGCACATGTGTAAAGGTCATCTTGCAGGAGTTGAGTCTCTTCTGTTTTTCGGTTCTATCAACTGAAATTGGGTATTTGGGTTTTTTGGCAAGTACCCTTACTTGCTGAACCATCTAGTTCACCCAATACTTTTATTTTTAATGTGAATCCTACATAAATGTTAATTTGATGATTAAAGTACTGATTATATTACTACTAATAATAGCTGTCATTGGTCATTAATCTAGATCTACTCTATGCACTATTCTCATTATTTCTACACATTATCCTGCTAATTGTTCCGATATATACATGGCATAAATAGAACTCTTCTGTTCTACAAAGGAATAAACAAGTTCAGAGACATAAAACTCCATGACACAAACAGCTCCTGCTATATGAAGCTGGTATTCCATCTCAAGCTTAATTCCATGACTATTTATTCCACGGGCATTGCTTCTGAAGCCACCATTTACTAGGCCAAAGTAGCAGGTTGTTTGCCTTCTTTGGATACTGCATACTTGTTCTTCTATGAAGTTATTTTTCTTTCTTTGGTTTGTCTTGAAAGAGGCAGTGTTCTAGAACAAAACCAGCAGTGATCGCATCGCATGATTTATGTTCCTCTTTGTTACTTCTAAGGTGGCAACCATTGAAACTCGTGTGGAAGAGTCACATTACTATCATTCTGAGCCCATCTTCAAAGTTCCAACTTGTGCTTTTGTAGGTGTTTAGTCATGCAATTAATAAATGAAGACTTCATTGATTGTCTTCTCTGTTCACGACCCTATACTAGGCACTGTTAAAATAATGACAGAAATGCTAATGCAGTCTAACTTGGTGAGAAACTTTCTGCACCCTGAGTAAATTGATCAGGCTTCAAAAACAAATGTATTTAAGTATCGGGACCGTGATTCACCATAAAACAGAGGATCTGCTGGAGTTTCCTAGAATTTAGATACACTAGCTTTGTCCATTATGATAGCCAATTTTCAAAGTAGTCTGCAAGCTAATGCTGTGCTTTACACAGAGGGTCTAATATCATACAAACAATAAACATGTGTTTAAATAGTCAGTAAATTAATAAAAAATGTATGAATGTCATCTCATTTTACTGTATTCTTGAAAGAGAGTGAGTGCCTGAACCAAATATTTAGCAGTGGGAATTATAAAATCATAAGACGATTAAGTTAGCTAGTCTTAGAATTCCAATATTGCTTTTTAAATGACTTCAGGATATAGGAGGTACTAAGGTTATTATCTGTTATCTGGAATACAGTGGAATTGTACAACTGGATAATAACCAAACAAACTGACACAATGTAAAATTACATTATCAGTGTGTTAAAACAAAATTGCGCCCTAAAGGAGTCCACATGCCAGCTCAGAGCTGCAGTGTAATTATGCTTAACTCTGATAATTAAAATACAACGGAGATCAACAGAATCATTTTCATTAAGAAAATTATTAATGATGGTGGTATAACAGTAATTGATTGCAGAGCACCACAGGATAACGTGATGCTGAAAACCCAACATGTCTCATGCTTGTCTGAGGCTTTTTCTGGTTATGTTCTGTTAAAATGAGAAATACGTTTTGAGGCGTGAGCAGTTTATTATGCCTGCTCTAAGAATCAGTGATTGGAAAAATGACTGCTTTAGAAAATCACAGTTTTGATTCAAATGGTCATTTCTCGAAGATTTTGAGGGTCAAGACAAGCGGCCCCACTGGTGATGGAGTTATTGTTAACAGCGCTTTCTGTTGCAAATTGCAGAATGGTGGCACTTTCAGCAAATATTGGACCTCCTGTTGTTTCCATTTCTTATTGTGCATTTCCTGTTTTTACAACCGTGTTAACGATTTAAGGATATTGTGTTGACCTTAGTCTGCTTACACATGTATAGTTCTTGTTAATTTATGCTACGTATATAAAAATATACTTGTTTTCATACAAATGTCATGGTGAGTTTTCCAAATGAAATACTGGTAATAGGCCTGTATTTTATCATTAATTACTTTAACAAGTGAGATGTGCTAGCTTGTATTAGGAAAACAATATTTTTAAACCACCCTGGATCCATGTATGAGTGAAGCTTGTATCTCTTAGGGGTAAAAACTGTTGGCGAATGATAAGAACTAAGGATCTATCAGTGTGATGTGTATAAAAATGGGAAATGACGAGCAAGGTCCTTTGAGAGGTGGGACATTATCACTCAGAGATGTTAGCTTCTCATTCAAACAGATGATAATCTTGAAAGCTACCCCCAGGAGTATCTTTGTCAGCTAAACTTAGGAGGAACAACTCCTAAGAGTAACATTTTTTAGAGAAAGACAGTGTAAATAACTTTTTAAGCATCATACTGATTAGAGGAAATTGTTGCATTACAGTTCTAGATGCAAAAAAAAAAAAAAACAGAATATATGGTATTGTATCTACTATAAATAGAGTAGCATTTAAAATTGTATGCACAGGAAACGTATTGAAATAAAATTGCACGAAACTGCAAAAGTATTTCTGTAAGGAGAAGGATTTGTGGACACAATTTGGATCTTCTCAATGTTCCACATTAGAGCTGGAACCTAAAACCTAAGACAGGCTAGGCAAGCCTTTTTACAAGCACTGCACTCTCAGCCTTGCGTCCTCTCTTCAAAATAAACTTCTCTTTGTAGAAAATTTTCCTCACGTAGTTTAAGAGTAGTGTTTGCACATTCAAATCACTCTGTCTTAACCCATTCTTCCACTCATTCATTTGCTCACCCATTCATGGTATTCCACAGCTAGGAATCAAACCCATGTCTACACGTGTACTAGGAACCTGCTGGGCCATTAAGCTAATATCTTCAGTTCTTTATTCTTATATGACCCAAACTGTAGAATAATGAATATTTGTCTCATCTGCAAAATCCTTAGCCCATGGGAAAGTCAATGTTTTTCCTGGTGACGCAATTAAACTTCTTTAATACACTTATGAATGTTCTAAAACTTTTTTCATAAGTAATTTTCGAAGTAAAATACAATTAATTGCACACATGCCTTCTCCATGGTATGGCACTGCCATAAGGATACAAAATAATGTAAAAAAAACCTTGGCCTAACAACTCACTGAAAGATTTATTAATCAAGTATATTTAAATATTTGAACAGCACCTTTAGTCAGTAGCTTATAGTCAAGGCAAGGTTCTTGGAAGGTGTGAAATTGAAAGCTAAGTATCAGTTTGAGAAATGGGGTGAGAACACTTAAATGGTTTGGATTTGTGAGCCTAGAGGCTCTCAGGATGGGATGCTTGTAGAGTCCAGTTTTGCAAGAGAAGGGAACTTGCAAATAAGAATAGTGTTGGGGAAACCAATTTTATCACCATTCGCTTGAATGATGTCAGGTGTTCTTGACTGTCAAGTTAGGGTAGATCGTCCGTGGACATCCATAATCAAAGCCAGATAATCGTGTCAAAAATAAGCTTTTATCCTTTCCTTTAAAAACAATGTTCTGACAGGAAAGTGATGTAGTCACACACTTCTTCTATTAGGCAATCAACCAACCTCCATATCGTTACCCAACTCCATCTTCCTGTCTTTATTTGCAAATCAGGTGGCTTGGATCACATGGACCCATCATTCCAAACACTCACATCCACCTCTTACATGTCTCTATTCATGAACTTTATCAGGCTGACAATACTGCTGGCCGCTCAGCTGTCTCCTGGCTAGTCCAACAGACATATGATTACTACACATGAAGAGCTTGAAATAACATTGTGTTAGTTACTCTTCTCATTCCTGTGTCCAAATAGCTGACAAGAAAGGAACCTAGGGGAAAAGGTTTATTGAGAGGCTGCAGTCACTGTGTCAGGAAAGTCATGGTGGTGAGTGTGAGGTGGCTGGTCACATTGCATCCAAAGTCAAGAAGCTGGGGAGGATGATGAAGGCTGTTGCTCCTATGCTTCTCTCATTTTTTTCTCTCTGGATCCCAAGCCTAAGGGATGGTGCCAACTCTAGTTCTACCATCCATTAAACATCTCACAAAGCACCCAGAGATATGTGTCCTGGACAATTCTCAATCTAGTTGAGTTAATAATGAAATTAAGCGTCACAAGCACCTAATCCCTCAAGAGACCTATACAAAGTTGTACTCAAGATAAAATAAAAGACCTACCACAGCTACCACTAGCAATAAAAGAACTCTAACAACAATTCTGGTTAGGTTTCTGTTGTATTTTACCACAAGGTAAATGTGACATGTCCATGGACTTAATTTAGCATTCTGAATTTGTTTTTCTAAGCTCCAAGTGACATTTTTCTATTTTTAGATTTTTCACTTCCTTGAATACATAGCATCACCTGTTAGAAAATGACTCCATCTTGCTTCACAAAGATTGAAAACTAATATTGCATAGAAGCATCCTATGGCTTCCCATTACAATTAACATGATTATAAGTATTGATAGTGCAGAGGGCCAAAGCTGGCCCACTAAACTGTTTGTGTAAATAAAGCTTTATTAGAACATAGCCATGGAAAATTGCTTTTCCGTTGTCTGACCATCCTCCTACTGTGGCATCAGAGTGGAATAATTGTGGCAAAGCCTAAAATTATTAGTTTGTTCATTTAAGGAGAGGGGACCAATTCATTTGCTTTTTGCCAATCATTTTTACCAGAATTATAGTTATGAACCTTGTCCTGTTAGCTGAATGTGATCTTCCCTGACTAACTCTGTTACTTCCTTTTCCACCACAGTCCAACTCTCCCATTCCAATGGTATAAATGTTCTGTTTGTGATTGAAAATAATGTCCTGACCTCAGAGACTTCACATTGATCTGGCCCTACTGAGCTTGATCTAGCCATCCTTCTCCATGCCCAGTGACAAGTGCTCCATCATTGTCCACTCCATAACTAAATAGCATTTAAAGTCTTCTTTCATTGGTTTCTTCCTATAGTATCTCATTTATATGCATGAAAATCATTTCTTTTTATATTGTAATTACATCATTCCCCCTTCTATGTAATCACTCTGTAGCCTCCTGTGTTTTATTTCATTTCCCCCTCCTTGTTTTATTTCAAACTTTTAAATCTACTTCTCTTACCTACATTTATCACACTTCTTCTACTATAGATTCCAATTGCACCCATGTATTTAAATGGGCATGATCCTCAAATGCCCCTTTCTTGTTACTCTATCATTTACATCATGTTTTCTTTACCTGCAAAATTCTGATTCTTTCACTTATGGTAACAAGTACTGCTCAAGGAAGTGAGCATTATTACCTTGCAGTGTCCCTATGACCTCAAGCACAATAAGAGTTCCTCAGCACTGTGGACTGTTTTTCACTCTACATATTCATAAGTACCACTTGATATATACCCATTAAATTTGAATTATTATTTAAAATATAATTCATCTTCAAAAGAATAACTTCTAGTAAGTCTGATATAGCATCAGCAACTACTAATGTGAAAATCATTTGAAAATCCACTGTGCTCACTGCTATTTCTTCCATGCCTGGAAAACATTTTGTGCCTTAGTGGAGTTTTTGCAGTCCTAGGGAAGCAACACACACAGCATCTATTGTGCTGTATCAGGTGGTACATGCATTATATGAGAGAATTTTTTAAAAATCAAGATATGCATATCTAGAAAATGCTTTCTTATCACAGGAGTTTGTTTGAAATCTTTGCCCAGCAGCCATGACAAGGTGTTGACTCTCTTGTACTAGATACTTTCAAGATCTTGTTTACTGTAAAGCAGTAACTATTTCTTTTGGTTTCTGCTCTTCATGAAAAATATCACCAGCTATCAAGTCTTTGCTCTGATACCCACATTAAAGGCTTTTTATGTTACCATTGGTGTATAAGTCAATCTTATTTTAGATGTCTGTTTTTAAACTCAAAAGGTCATCTTATATGTCATGACATACAGTAGTATTTTGGAGAAGATATATTCTCATTTGTCTGAAGTCTTTGTAACTGTCAGACAACACTGGAGTCAACCAAGATGGCATTTTGTGGTGTAATGAGTATAAATATCTCAACCAAGAGAATATATCAAAGATGCAAATATTTATATATAAATAAATAGATCAGATCTATTTATATTGTCCTTTGTATTTTCCATTTAAAATCATTTGGAATAAATTATCTTAACCCAATTTTTACTTGGAAAATCTAGTGTTTGCCATCACTATCTGATGTTCATTGTCAATTAAGATTTTCTAGAATGATGTTCCCTTCATATCATCCTTCAAGGAATGAAATTTTATTATTAACTTCATAGAAACTTATTAAATATATGTAATGAGGAGTATCAGACTTCTAATGAATTTAATTAAGTGAGTAAATTATTATAGTTTGCTTCTTGAGACCCCTGAATATAAGTAGTTTCCTTATAAAAATATAAATAAAGATATTACAGCTTTTTGATGTCAGAATTAGTTTTATATGTGCACGATATTTTCTGTAAATCTCCAGTTATGGTACTATATTTTTAACTGTCCATTGTCATTTTATTATTTCCTATTTATTGTTTCAGAATTTCATACTTGACTATAATGTATTTTGGTCACCTCTGTCTCATTTATTCCTCCTTACTTCTTCCATACATGCTACAACTCTCCCCTCAAAAGTTCATGTGCTCTTTTTAAATTTACTAAATCTACATAGTGCTGACAATGTGTGCATCTGTATAGGACCACTCACTGGAGCATGGGGAAGATCTAGAGCCACATCCAAAGAAAACTGGCTGTTCTTCCTTCAGAAGCTACCAATGAAGCCCAATAGCTCCTCAGCTAGGCCAGGGACATCATGAGGCCTTCTAACATCCACACTGAGATTTTTGTCTGGGTTCATCTTGTACATATCTTGTGCATGTAGTCACAGGTGTCTGTGCAACATTCCTGTCTTTTTTGCAAAACATTCTTTGGAATCAGTCATTCACTGCTATTAACCATGATCCCAGAGCCTTGAAGACAGGCTGTGTGACACTGATACCCTGTTTAGAGCTGAGAACTCTGCAGTGCTCTGTTCTCTGCAAGCTGATAAATTGTATGTATCAACTGTAATGAGTCTTCCTCTGTACTACCAGCTCCCAAATAACTACACAGAGACTTATTATTAACTATGAAAGATCAGCCTCAGCTAAGGCTTGACCCACTAGTTCTTATAACTTAAATTAACTCATTTGTTTCCATCTACATTCTGTCACATGGCTCATTACCTCATCTCTCCATATTGCTCATGCTGCTTCCTCTGTGTCTGGCTGGCAACCCTGCCTTTTTCTCCCAGAAGTCCTGCTTAACCTCTTCCTGCCTAGCTATTAGCCATTAAGCTCTTTATTAACCAGTCACAGGGACACATCTTCATACAGTACAGAGAAATATTCTGCAATAATCAATTACCATCTACTGCGAACAAAACAGCTCTAGTGAGTGTTGAGAGCTATGACTATAAAGATAAATATTTAGGGGGGATATAATACAATTTCCATTTTAAAAAGTAATAGTATTGGATTCTTCTCCCTGGGGCCTATCACCTAGCCAGTCATTATAAGACCCAGTTAATGGTACCAGCCATAAGTTTCTTCTTGTGAAGAGCCTTAAACCCAACCAAAAATAGGTTACTTCCAAATTATTCATGTCAATATTTCACTAATGGCCATATTTTTCCAGTGTATCATTATTGTAACTCATAGGTAAGACTGTTGTGGTATTTTGATTACTGATATTTTCTCCCTTAATACCCTGCATAGAAACTGCTTATACTACAAATCTACCCAGCAGTGATGAAGCTCCCTGATCATTATCCATTTGATTTCTCCATGTTCTATATGACTGAAGTTTGTGGTGTCTTCAGCAACAGGGTCTTACTAATATTTCTGGAGTGCTACCAATACTAATAGCAGTAGTTTGTATTATTCTGGGGGGGGGGGTGTATGAGATTCCACTCTTAAAACTATGCTTTTAGTTTAATGGCCTATGGTTATTAACTCTTCCTATAGGTCAGCCACATTTAAACTATGTTTCTACACTTATATTTTAAGTATGGACATCTAGATTAAATTGTGGTTGTTTGGGGTTTTTGTTGTTGTTTTGTAATTATTTTTATTTTAGAAAATCTTTACCTCATAGCTTTGAATTTTGATAATGATATAGAAAACAAGTATCCATCCTCAATAGGAAGAAATGGATGTGTTTAACAAAATGTATAAATAACTTTTATTTATTATATATAGGTAGTATATGTTTGTAAACTGGTGTATATAGTATATGTGTAAGAATTTATACATGCATAGGTTAATATCTAGTGTATGAGACAAGATCATCTTCTATACTCAGCACTCATTAATCAACTAGATGAGCTGGCTAGAGAACATTGGTGATCCACCTGCTTCTTCTCTCAAAGGACTATGGTTATAGCCATGTCCTACCATATCTGGCTACTTTTTTATGTGGATGCTGAGGACTCAGGTCCTCAAGTATGTATGGCAGGCATTTTACCTACTGAGCAATTGCTACAGCCATAATTTTTTGTTTTATTCATGGCTTTGTTTTATTTTTGTCATGTTAGTGGGAAACTAACCCAGGACCTTGGGCACAGGGGACTAGTGTTCTGCTATTCATTAAACTTCACCCCAGCTCTACAGCTCTGGGCATATTTTTTAAAGTAACTATCCTAAGATACTCAGACAGTCTGTACACACATACCAAAATGAAGCAAGAACAGTGTAAAAACCAACCACTACATGGCATTTGGGAATCTCCTGTTCTTCAACTCAATTGCCACTACTTGCCAGGATGAGAATCTGTTTAGTATTCCCAGTATGTTCAAGTCACAAATTCCTTAGTTGATAAATGGCTACAGTTTGTCCATTTGTCCAAAAATATTCCTTTTTAAACACTTCATAAATACCTTGTTATTTAATTTGTTCAGCTAACCAGAAGCATGCTGTCAACTTACTAAGACCATGATACCTCAGGCCTAGTCACTGCATACTCACATTTCAACAAGATCCTGGGTGATCCATGGGTAGGGAATTTCAGTTTGGGAAGCCAAGGTCTTGTGATTACCACCACTACTTTAAAGGAAGAGTACTTTGTGAGAGTATAACAGCTAACCTTGTTAGATGCTGGTGGAGAAGCTCTCAGGCTGAGACTTGGGAATTAATTTGAGTGCTGGAGACAAATAACAATCTCAATTACAGCATCAGAATACCATTAAGGGAAATAAGAGCACAAAGAAGATTTCCTTCCTTTGTCTTCAGATAGGCAACAGCTTGAGGTTGTATTGTTTTCCATCACCCTGGCCCTCATTCATCATTCCCCCAAATAGAATTATAGAAAAGAATATGCCACTGTGCTCTACCAAGAACATTTATTGCCCTTTTCCTCTCCTCTCCAGCACCTATTAATTTATATTGGGCATTAAACTGTAATGCTGTTTCTTTGCATGGTAAAAATGGCCCTGCATGTATGCCTTTAAATCAACTCGTTGTTATTTTGCCAAAGAAAATGCTAAATATGTACTAAGGGGAAATGCAGACCCATGACCCCTGACACTCTCAGAAGGGTTGGCTCTGTCATCCTTCCTGCAAAGCAAAGAGAGACAGAGAGGGAAAAAAACAAATTTGCTGAGCCACACATTTCAAGTTGTCAACAACCCTATCCACTAGAAAACAGAAGAAAATATATATGCTCTCTGTCCTGTCAAAAGGCTTTCACCTTATCTTGAGAGACTGTCAGGGCAGGAACATCAGTGAATGGACAGGAGTCTATTAAATTAATAAGCTGCTGGATGGTGTCTGGAGAGTTATGATGCTCTATAAATCCAGTTTGATCATGGTGGACGGGGTTTAAATCTGCCGACTTCTAATACACATCCAGTTCCTGGATTGGATTTGAAGTTTTGTGCCAGAGACACAGAGATAGTCCTACAGCATATGAATTAAGATTTATCTTCTCCCCCTTCTCTCCCCTTTCCCCCTTATACTACTTACAAAAATGAAAGCACCTTAGGGATCCCAGCAAATGTTACTGGCAGAAATGAAAGAACTGTTGTCAAGGTGAAAGCGTGACCTAGAAGCCTAAAATCAAACCGTGGCGTTCTATTCAAGCGGCCCCAGCAGAGTGGAGTGTGAAAGGGCTGTGTGGACGCAGGGATGCCTGGACTTATCTATAACCTGTTTTAGAGTGATGCCTGTCAAATTCTACTCCTCTGTGTTTATGACAGAGGGAAAACTAATGGTGTCACATCTGCCCTATAGTAATAAAAATAAAGTCAGGAAATATCCTCACCCCGTTAAATAAAGGCATTGGATACAGCTCTTACTATGATAGAAGGTTTAGTCAAGTTTTTAGCTTTCAGCCATTGGAAGCCAAAGACACATGCTTTATTACACAAATTCCCAAGTAAACCGTTAATTTTAGGGGAAGAACAAGTTATTTATATGGCATGACAAATAAAAAAAGAAATGTATTCAAAAATCATAAAATTCTCCCTGTTAAATAAGTTTATTGCATGGACTATAACAAATAAGTCAAGAGGAAGTTGTTCATTATGTTTATTTCCTGTGTTTATAATTGTTCTTATAAATTTAGAGATTATTTTCTTGTTTTGTTTTCCTTTTAGAAAGTTCATAATAACAGGCACAGCCTGTGTGAGCCAATATTTTACACCCATTTCAAGTTTGTTTGTTTTTTTCTTTTTAACAGGTCTTGCCTCAAGTTTATTTGTAAAAACAGCACAGGGTCCTAATCATCAGCGAATAGTGTGTAGGTGTGTCACACCAGTCCATCTGTCTTCACATTGACAGACAGAAACCTTTTCTATGGGGCCTTCATGGGTGCCTGGGCACCTTTGTGAACCTGAGCGGGAGCTGAGGCCTGAGCCTGAGCTGGAGGTGGGGCCTCTGCTTTGGTTTGACCCTTGAGCTTTGGTTGGCAGAGCCTACGACCCTTGGCCATGTAGATTCTAATCCGATTCCCAAGCTTGGGGTGAGCAATGAAAGATGGTTGATCTTGCAACTGGGGCCCTTCAGCATCTTGGGCTCAACCACCTTGGGCTCTACAAGGGCCTTGATGGCCCCTGAACGCGCACTCACTGCCTTCGCATTGTCTCCCTGTGTCTTCTTCAGGCCTTTCTTGTTGTGCTTCTTGGCGAAGTGCATATTCCTCAGGAACTTGCAGCTGACCCCCTTAAGAGATTTGTATCTTCATGACCGGCGTTTCTCTGTAACATTTCTGTGCCGTTTTGGGGATTGGTTGTGTGTGGTGTGGTTCTTGGACTTGGCCATGTCTGAACAGCAACTGGCAGTTTGATTCTAAGTCACTGTTACAGCACTCTACTGTAGAATTGTCCTGTCACGGCCTGGGCTGTAACCCATTAAATCATTCCAGGAGCAGAGTGAGCTGTGTGAAAGAAGAAGGCACACCCAAGCCAGCACCCACTGCAGACAAAGCAGAATCTCAGACATTGGTCATTGAATACTAATAAACTCCCAGTGAAAGCATTATGATTACGTTCATTTACTTAAGGGATCATCTGGAGCTTAAAACTCACTCAAGGGAACTGATGGCTTGGTAGATAAGAACACCTGCCACTCTTACAGAAGACCAGCATTTAGTGTCTAGCACCCATGTTAGGTTACTCACCACCACCTGTAATTCCAGGTCCAGGGTATCTGACTCTCTCTGCTGGCCTCTCTGGAAACCTGTACTCTGAGACAAACATGCACACAAATTATTAAAAGGAATATAAATCTTTACTAGAAATAAATGTATTCATATCACAGAACTAACAAATGAAACTACTCACTTCAAGCCCATCTCTGCTTTTTTTAAATTCATTTATTCCCTTTTCATCTCTTTTTCATTCTTCATGTGATAGTTATCAAATTTGTCAATGGATGGGCATTTTTTACAGGCACTATAGTAAACAACACATCCTCACACTTATTAATATTTTTGACCAGGGTGCCAAAATTAATGATGAGCTGATTCACAGGTTTATGGGTTCATCTCATACATACATACATACACACACACACACACACACACACACACACACACACACACACACACACCTGTGGTGTTTTCTTTCTTTGTTTTTTTAAGCAGAACAAACAAAGAAGAACAAAGTAAGAGAATATGAGTAAAATTCTTGTCATTAAAATGATCTGTTCTGGGGTTTCCCCTTTGACATCTGAAAATTATTGACATTTTCAATGAAAAGTTATTGGAGATGTTTCTCTATAACTTGCCAGTATATTTCTAAATACAAACTCCTATTCTGTAATAGCAATATACTGCACATTCCTAGAAAGATTAGCTGGATATTTTGGTAATTACCTCATACACCACAGTCTTAAATAAATATGTGTGTCACTCTCTACTCCCACAACCACTGAACTATGTACCTAGCCAGGAAATGCTCAAGAAGACAGATGAGTCCTACACTATACCCTGCAGGTCTGTGGAACATGGAGGAGGGTAAATGTGTAGTGCCTTGACTTAATGAAATCCCTGCCTCTCCTTTCCCAGCTCTCTCTGAGAGGCTATGTCCAGGGAAGAATCTCAGGTGCTCTCAGGAGCAGGAAATGCATCACTATGGCCTTAGCTTCTGTCACGGTGCTAGCAGTACTTGATGAGAACAATACTGTAATGTCGTGCAAAATTCCAATCTAGTCAATATTCTATAAACAACTATTTCTTCCTCCAAACATGTATTTGTATTCTCATTCCAGAACACTGAACACTTGATGCTACAGTATAGTCCTAGCAACAGAGAGGGCTCAGGATCAATAGCTGAGTTGTAATGAGGACACATGAAGTCATTGTTTAGTGAATAAAGGGATGTTTCATGTCACTTGCTCTCCCTTTCGCCTCTAGTTGTGGAGGCCAAGGAAAATATAAATTATTTTTATAGTAGATGTGGTTGGGAATCACTACAGCAGATAACAACTTGAAGTTCAGCCGGCAGCTTTTTTGTTAAGACTTGCCTGTCCTCATGAGCTTTTGTGCTATCAAAAAACAGCGCTGCTTTCTATCCTACTGAATCTACGCAAGCCAGGAAGAACTTGATAGGAAGCAAACCTGGTTTACATGTAGCCTTCCCAATCCAGATGAACTGTCTTTAACTGAAAGGGAAAAGGAGGACACTAAGCTTTGGGAAGTACTTGTGTTGGAGAAAACCCATGTGTGTCGTTTTCCAGGGCTACTGTGCAAGGCATCCTACGTTTTTTCTGGATGATGAGACTGGAAAGATATTTTGCTTGTGTTATGGAGTTATTGTTGGATAGAGTCAATATTTAGACTTGGTTTTTGCCCAAAACTCATTTTTTAAATAAAAGGATACTTATCCTTGCCCATGCATATCACACTGTAATTTGATAGGTCTGTCCAATTAATTAAATAAATAATTTAGCCAATAGAGGTTTTACTACAAAAATATTTTGAAGAACAATATAAGGCAAGTGAATTCTTATCCATATAAAAATAATAAAACATTTTCAGAAAAAAATATCCGAATGTAGCTAATTATGGTATCCCTTGTCTATTAAGTCAATATTAACATATCATTAAATAAATTTAAGCATGCATTTAAAATATAGAATATATCTATCAAGCCAGGAATTCTTTTCCATTCTAAACAGCAAAACTGCTACTTATACTGATACAAATAGTTTCTGTGTGTGTGTGTGTGTGTGTGTGTGTGTGTGTGTGTGTTTAAGCTTCATATAAATAAAATCCAATGAGTAAAATTATGTGTTTTGTGGCTTTTTTAGCCAAAATGATATTTTGGGGACAAATGCATACTGCTTTGTGCATCAGTAAGTCATTCTTTTTCTTGCTGACTAGTATTTTCACTGACTCATGTATCGCCAATCAGACTTCTTTTTATCAATGGTGATTTTGAGGTTTTCTTCTTTACATCTGCAGAAATGGATTCCCCAAAAGAGAAAAGGAGTCTTTATCAGGAGACTCTGTAAGTCTCTTGTATACCTTGGTATCACTCAAGTCACATTGTTCAGCATTCTTGTAGGGGGGGAAATGTACCTACATCAAAATCCTTGGCTCCTGTTGTTCAGTGACCTGTGTGCTGTAGTTACCCCCCCAAAAAAAATCAGCCTGTAAAAGTCAAGGCAAAGAGCCCCAGTAGATTGTCAGGTATCTCCACTCCACCTACCATCTTCTTCTTCCTTGCCACCTACCAAAGTGGCTCAGAGATGGATGAAACTTAAAAGTTTCCCAATGATATTGCTGTATAAATATGCATAGCTACTTCACTTTTCTAGTTTTTATTTCTCTTGTCTTATTAATTGCTTTTCACAAAGAAAAAAAAAGCTCCTAAACATCACTTTGGAATCCTTGCATGGAAACAGCCAACACTATGGAAAATATCAGCATTATTATTTCAGCTAATAGGCAGTTGAAGCTATGAAAAGAATAACTAGGAAGACAAATGAATGGCCAAGAGGTACAAAAATTATTTAAAGGAAAGATAATGGGCAATACTAACTAGGGTTCTGTGAACAAGAATAAATTATATCAGGAGGAGATGGATCTTAAAGGAATGTGGTACACTCAGACTTAATTAGAGGCTGGAAATGGACACTACCAGATGATATCAGACAGCTTTGGCAACTCCTTACAGAAACCAAAGCCCTATGAACAGCCGGATAACCGTTTAGTTTGTATCCTATGGCAACATCTAAACCCTTGCTACAGAAATATATTTTTCAAAAACTTCTCAACACCCGATTTGCTTGTACATTAAAAAGAAAAAGAACATTTGCAGAAGTCTTCAGAGCTGAGAAATCATACAGCTAACAGCAGTTGACTGCTGTGCCCTAACCTTCAACTCAGAGCAAATGATGAACTAATGCTGTTGATCTGTTAGTTGAAACAAAAGCTCAGAAATGTTGGAACGGAAGCACATGAGACATGAGGGAGTGAATTGGTTCTTGGGTCAGCCAAAAAAGTCCTCTGGTATTAGGGGATGGGCAAATTATTTAAAAATACAAAAATAAATTGGTGGGTTTTACTCTAAAAGTAAGAAGAGTGTCATAGCATCAAACACTCATGTCTAATAACCACCTTTAGCAAAATATACCCACCAGAAATGACTTTAGATGTTTATAAATTATGAAATATCTTTACATTTTGAATCAAAGAAGCTTATACCAAATGTGATTTCAAATCTTTAAAGAAAAGTAATTCAATGAAACACCATCCTTCAGACAAACTATGTGAGTCTTTTGAGAATAGAGATAATTTCTTCAATTAAAATATTAAAGCATTACTTACCAAATTACCAAGAGAGCATGTGTGTGCGTGTGAGGGGGGGAGGGTGTGTTTTAGTAGGCAATGCAGAAAAGCCTTTAACACAATAAGAATTAGTTTTCTACAGTTTTTTTCCTTGGGATAAGGGTTAAACAGCTTCCAGCCACTCATTAGGAAATTGCTTTGGAATGGAAAATATGTCTTGTTTTATCCTGATATTAACAAAGGGTAGGAAAAGAAGATAAACTCTTTCCAGAACTCTCTAGGTTGTTCTTAATATTAATTTGTTCTATAAATAATCTGCCAGTCTTTGAAAACTTCCTTGAACAAACTGGAAACTTAAATACAATTGTTGATGGATCTGAGACATCATTGCCAGTGGCTTAAAGGGCTATGACTCTTCAAGGCAGAGAATGATGTTCACTAGTTGGACCTCTAATGATAACCAATAATGCCCCTAGCATGGTGGCTGTGGAGGAAAAGCTGGTTGGCCTCCATAGTGTGGCATTCCCAAATCCAGTATTTGAGCTCACAACCTTGCAAGACAGCCAGAAGCAGCAGCTCTTTGTCTTTCTAAACTAAAACACTGCCAACAATAGTATAAAATAATGATGATGATGAAGAATGATGCTCTGTCCCACCCACAAATCAAGTGTGGCACTAAGGATACAATGAAGGATAGCACATTCATTAGAAAATCATTTTTAAAACCTATGTTTATATATACATACATGGAAGATTATGTATTGCCATACAAACACCTAAAGGCTTAATACTTGTGGTTAAAATTGTTGATTGTAAAAGTGAAAAATAAACTCCTGGTATCATCATGCCCCCTAGCTCCACATTAAAGTACTGTTTTAATATTGACTGATCAAATAGTTATTGGGTTTCCCTATAAGCAATAGCAATTTTCAATAAATCCTTGCTGGCATTCTATAGCATTTCAGATCATAGATTTTAAATTTGAGAGCACGTGCAATATCAGAGAAATTGAATACAAGAACTGATAATCCATAAAGAAAGTGAAACAGTCTTTAGATACACATCATGGCCTAAAAGGAGAAATACACCGTATTCCTTCCCAACACTAGCAAACAGTCTGGCCCCTAAATAAAAAGGGTAGGTAGCTAAAGCTGGGGAAAGAAGGCACTTTATGCTTTGAGTTGACAAAACCACAAGCAGAAAAAGCAATGCTTAGGATGCCAGCAACAGTGAGTTTGGCAATAAATACCTAGCATTTGGAAGAAGAAAGTTTTAGGCAAAACTTTGTAAATCTGTGTGAGTTGCTTAATAATATTTAAAATTCAGAGAAGCAGATAAAAAGTTTTGCTTCTTGGTAACACAGATTATAAATAACAGTCATGATAGAGGACAAGGGATAAAAACAGGAGGGTGTCATTTCTGTTTCATAACAGCTGAACAGCTTGCTATGGACCTGGATTCATCCCTCCGGCTTCTTCTAGGAGGGGAGTGAATACTGTCTCTGTAAATCTCTCCCCCTAAGGACTCATACATCTCTCTAATATGTATTCTGGGTACTATAACGTTCCTGATAGATGAAGAAATCTGTGAATTTCACCTGCCCCAAATAAAGGAGTTATTGCTTCAATTCTAGCACTATAGCTTGTCCTGGTATCTGGCAGTATAGTTCCCAGAGAGGCTCCCGGGAAGTGCAGAGACAAATTGTACCACCCCCCTTGCCTCAAAATCCCCCGTGGGGCTCTATGATTTTTTTTTAAGGCCAGACTAAGGTTTATCAACTATAGACTTGTGCCGTAAAGACTACAATGTTAAAGCAAGCTGTAAGGAGCAGCTTTGAGGCAAGGCTTCAAGCTCTGTCATCACGCTTGAAGAATTTTCTGTTTAATGTACTGTAATGCAGTATTCAATGGGGACACGTTTAATTGAGTTTTACACAACCCAGTTGGGAGTAGCGCTGCAAGGTAGGTGATGTCTAGGTTTTTAATCTTCCACTCCGGAGAGGCTTGTTGACGGAGAGGTTCTTTCTCTTTGAAAGACAAAAAAAAAGGAAGCATGAGAAATGATACATCCGTGGATAAAACCAATTGGCAACCCCCAAAGGAATGAGGGCGATAAGGCGAATCCAGTACTTGTAGGAAATAAAAGAACCCAACTGTTCATTTAAATGAGAAACAACACACGGGGATGGAGGAGGCAGGAAGGCTGGGCTTAGGGGTGGGGAGCCATGGAAGCAGGAGGAGGGAAGCACCCAGACTTGCTAGGGGACCCTTCAAGGAGACACTGACTGGTGTTCATTTTCAAGGAAAATGAGGGGGAGACGGGGTCAGTTTTACATTTGGAACAGTGAATAACGTGACAGGAGCTGTATCACACAAATAGTGCTTAAAATAAATCACCATTTCTTTCTAAAGTCCCAACCTAACCCCACATCAACCTGGGTAAAAATAGAACCGGACCTTGTCAGAAAGACAAAACAATACCTTATACATCAGCTCCAAGGTATTAAAGTCCTCAGCTTCGGCTGTTCTGTTTTCTTCGGCTTCAGCAGCCTACGCGGGCAGAGCAGAAGCAGCTGTGGAGTCCAGAGACGGCGTTTCTGTTTTGTCTCCATGACACTGGGCCTAACACAGCCTGCAAAGCCGGTCCAAGAAAACCTTTTCAAAAGAAAATTAGCGCTTATCACCAACTTTCTGGTCCCAGCATAGCAGGGCAACTAGATAAGGGATTGCTCCATATACTCATATATTTAAAGTGTCCACTAAAAAGGGAATGCTGGCATTCATCTCCTCATTTTTTATTCCCATGGAATCTTTTCCAGGCAGCCCCTCTTTATGCTACTACTCCTGGGGCTGACTAGAGCTGGGTGTGCCTAGGAATCCATCCCAGAGCAAGAATATAAGGTTCCACAGACTCCCTGGGTTCTGTATTCAACCTACAATGAGAGCCAGGCCTGGAAGAACGCTGGGATGTCTCTCATCAGTGTTGGTGGCATGTGGGTAACGAATGCATTGTTGCCTGTCGGGATCAGTGCTAATTTAGGGTGCAAGACAAGGTGCTTGGTGGCCTGCCTGTCAACATATTATTGGCATGAGAAGCATAGTGGGTTTTTTTTGTGTGTGTTTTGTGTGTGTGTGTGTGTGTGTGTGTGTGTGTGTGTGTGTGTGTGTGTGTATTTTATCATTATTTGCTTTATTTAATAGATCTTCCAGTACTAGGCAATGAGAATGAAATGGAGAACCAATTCAGACATTGTTAATGTCTTCATGGAGTTTATATGGTCTACTGAGAGATGAAACAATAACCACACAGATAAGTGCAGTATTTTCAAATAATCAATTAACTTTTGTTTGGTGTATAGAGAGTAAGTCCACAAAACCAAATTTCGTTTTATTTCCATACAGATTCATTTAACAAATATTTGCTAGGGTACCTACTATGTGTCAGACATTAATTGAGTTGCTGATTATCAAGTAGCAACTTGAACAAACCCTTCTGATTTCAGGGAAACTATCACCTCAGCATTTTATCACCTAATTCTTATTACAAAATGACCATCTGATATCATATTATCTCTTAAATGTTTGTAAAAGCATCTTACATGTCATAAAGCATGTTTTCTTTTACCATCTCATTGAAGTACTAATCAATCATTCAAGGCAGGCATTAATCCATTTATGATAGGGAAAATGGAAGCACAGAAAAATAAAGTAATATTTGGGTTTAATAAGATTTTAAAATTAAACACATAACTAACTACAATGCAATAATCCTAATTCATTCTAGTATTTTTATTTTACTGTGCTATTTGTTATAATTTTATTGGGTTTTTTATATTCGGTAATGATGTGTAAGTGGTTTTCTAAAAGCAGGTATTATCAGAAAGTTATATGTTAGCTTGCAATACTAAATGTGGCCAAACGTTGCTGATATACCCACTTGGAAGGAAGTTTTTCTCATTGACAATCAGTTAGTCTTGTTTGATTTAGATGAAGAAAATTTGGTCTTCCACTGGGGGGAGGGGGTGCCCTTTGGTAGTCTTTTCTTAGCTATTGTGGCCAGTCCTACCCATCAACGGAATTGATAAGTGGCAGTTTCTAGAAGGCTGGAAGATTCTGAAGCAATATCAATAATATTTTGCTCTCTATCATATCAAAATCTATGAATGACTCCTAACTGGTATCATGTATTGGCTGTCCTGAAAATACTGTTTCATTTCCTAACAGATCTTCCAAATGTTAGCAAATTTCATTTTACTATATGGTTTAACAATTTTCACTACTGTTATCACTAATTTAATCAGAAATATCTTTAACTATTGGTGTATTACAAACTCTTGACATCTTATTTTTATTAAAAAAAATTTAATTAAAATATACTCCCACTGTGGGAGGGCAGAAGGCAGCCATAAGCTGGCCCAGCACTCTAGGAGGTCGGTCACCACTACCATGAGAAGGTACTTGGTAGAGAAACGGCAGAGAAGGAGAAGCAGAATGTTGGTGCACAGTGGAGACAGGCAGACATGCAGGTGGTGAGAACAGGCTGATATGGTGACCTAAGCTGACACCTAGGGCCATGTGATGTCCATGCCTGGGCTGCTAACGAGGGCCATGTCTGGGTCCATGGACCTACTGAAGCTGGGGTCTATGTTGATGTCTGTGGCCAGTGTTGCCACAGAAGACCATAGGATATGCTTGGTCTGAGCTGCCACCTGAGGCTATGCTACTGTCAGGTTCATACCAATCTGACTAGCCTGACTTGCCACCCAGGGCCATGGTGACATTTGGGCCGAAGCTTTGGCTACAGCAGCCTGGGTCCGTGTTGATGTCTGTGGGTTTGTTACTACCATGGGAGAGTTAGGCCCAGTGGCCTGAGCACCAGAGAACAGGGCCTCCCCTTCTCAAGCTGCCTCAGTGGGAGAAATGCCCCACCCCCAGCCCATAGGGCTGGCCCCAGTGTCGTAGGTCTGCCCCCCTGCCCACACTTTCCAAACTCTGGAACAGGAGAGATGGCCTGCAAACACCAGCTAACTAGTCCTGGCCCTTGCCTGAGGGGCCTAGTCCCTGTGGAGGCCTGGACTGACCCACTCAGCTACTACCCAGGCCTTTGAGTTGGCCCACACCAACATCTACTCTCTCTATGACCTTCTGGAGCATGGGAAGGGACTGGTCCTGCAGAACTGTAACTGCAGCATCTCCATACCTCAGAGAAACAGCAGGATATCTGAGAGAAGTTTCCGTGAGGGTCCAGTATTGATGGTATACCAGAAGCCAGAGGCCTTGAACCAGACCAACAGCACATTGCATGAGCATTTGCAATTAAAGCTATTTGAGCCAAGGATTTATGGGACATATTGCACCTCTCAATGCCACTGCCAGGAACGAACATGTGATGGAGAAGTGGGATAGATGGAGGAGCCAAAAGTGTTGAAGTTTGTTTGTTTGTTTTGTTTTGTTTTTATTTGGGTGGGCTGCAAGGGTGGAGGGCAGACGTGTGCAATGAGTGGGATTGGGGTGTACGATGAGAAATTCTGAAAGAATCAATAAAAAAGTCATGAAAAAATGGTTCTAGTGGGCACCACCATTTTTTCCATTTATCTCAAATATGATTTTAAAGTAAATAATACTCTATGTCTTTGTTTTAAAAGTATGGAATTTGACTGATAAGTGCAATTACTGTGAAGAAATAATGAATATTAACGAAAATTATGTATTAGCCCATGTGACATTATTATCCATAGATTCTACATCTCAAAAGGTTCATAACACCTCCAAACTGGGAACCAGAATCATGAGCCAGTCTGGAAAAATCATGCCTCATTGCAGCTATATTGCATTTCCCTGTTGAATCCTTGACGAATAAATCAGTGGTGTTAATAGGTAAGACTCTTTCTGACGGCTAGAAAGACTCTCAATCAGTAAGATGCCTGCTATGCAAGCATAAGCACCTAAGTTTGGGTTATTGGCACCCACAAAAAGCCAAGCCTAGTAGCACTGCCTTTAATGTAAGCACTGGAGGGACGGGATTGTGGGTGGTAGGGAGACAAGTAGCTCTCCAAACAGATGAACTCTAGGCTCAGGTAGAGTCCCTGTCTCAAATAATGAGATAGAGAATGATTGAAGACACTAGACATTGACTCTGGCTTCTGCCCCTTCTCTCTCTCCATCTCTCTCTCTCTCTCTCCGTCTCTCTCTCTCTCTCTCTCTCTCTCTCTCTCTCTCTCTCTCACACACACACACACACACACACACACACACACACACACACACAAAATGTGAATACCAACATTCATCCATACATACACTACTAACATATATACCCAGACACATACAAATTATCTTATCTATTATGTATTTTCTAGTAACCACCTAATAATAATATGGTGATAATTGACAGTGAGTGGCATAAGCAAAGCAAAAGCAAAGATTCTATTAGAAATTATGAAAAAATGTAGGGGAAATCTATGCAATAAAAATCTATGTAGGATTATATTTTTACAAAGGATTATCGTTGTTGAGCTTTGTATTTTCTTTGGAATTCTGCACAGACTTTTAACCTCTTTGAGCTCCTATAGTTGATTAAAACAGGTTATTAAAAGTGTATCTGTGAAATAACTATAACCTCTGTACAACCATTATGTTCACCCTTATAATTTTTTTTTCTTTTGAGACAATATCTCTGTTAGTCAGATTGGCCCAGATATCATTATGTAGACCAGGTTCAGAATCCTTATGCAGACTTGAGCTCAGATTTCGAAAACTTGAGGCATCTGACGACTTGAATTGTGGGCATGTACCATCACAACCACCTCCTGTTCATCTACGGTTCACACCACATGACTAACTTGACAAGAGATGATCTACAAACACAGAAGACTGCAGAGCCGTCTTTCCTGTTTATCACTTGTCTCATATACCATTTAAGTATATAAAATGCTAAGGCTCTAGCTGTGCCACTGGCTAGCTGTGAGGCTTAAATAAGCTATCTAACTTCTGTACCTTGATAGCTTCCATATAAATAGCGGAACTAAAGCCCCTTACTCTGTGACAAAATGTGTATGAGGAAAGACTCATAACTGTGCTTGGGACACAGCCAATGCTGTACAGTTGTCAACAAATTCTACTAAGAATACTTAAAAAATAAATGCCTGTTGACTCTATTGCTGACTAGTTCCTGTAGAAAAACAAGAACTGGACTGAGAGATGGCCCTGAGTAATGAGTACTTATTTTCTTAGAGATAACAAAGATTGTATATTTACACAAATGTCCTGTGAACTTAACACACAGAGAAGGAGTCATTACCAAAGTTAAGACAGTTTAAGTGAATGGCATTGTCAGTTACAGAGACTTGGAACTGGTATTATTTGACTCATCTACCTCTGCATTGATAGGGTGATATTTAGCATCAGTGACATCTCTGAAATGCCTTTGTATAAGTGACTTTGGGATAACCCCAGATGGGAAAAAAATGCACTTCAGAAAAAAATGCCTGTTGACTCTATTGCTGACTATTTCCTGTAGAAAAACAAGAACTGGACTGGGAGATGGCCCTGAGTAATGAGCCGATTTTCTTAGAAATAAAGAAGTGAGCCAATTGCTACATGGAAAACAACTGACAATACTTAGAGCCAATGATCAAGTCAAGCCCTCAAGCCAAACTCAGAATTTGGGAAATTCATAGTGTCTGCCACCATTAGATGATATGTTTCTAACTTCTGAAGAGATTAGCATCGTAGGGAGTGTGTTTTTATGGTATATGGCAAAATGCTGCTACCTTTGGACAATCTCCATTATTCATGACATTGATTTAACTACTCCACTATATTTGGGCTATAACATTATATATAAGAAGAAAGGTGTAATGGGTAGTTGTAACCTATCCCTTTACTTGTTAGTTACCCCACAAAATAAACCTCCCTTTAAACTACATGGAGTTGCCTTAATACTACAACCAATAGAAAGATCCATTCCCAGTGCCTTGTAGCTTCTAAAATAGCAAAGTGAAAATTTCTTGATGCGCTGTCAAATTCCACACTGCAACTCACCTTTAAGAAGGTAGTACATATTGGCTTTTGTTGTAGTATGAAAAGTCAAATCCTGAATTACTGAAGAGGTGGGTAATGATGGACCTCTCTTCCCAGTTACATGTTGACAGAAGGCCAGGTTTACTGTGTGTTTGTTAATCAGACACCATAGGAAACAAGACAGTATGCAGGGTATATGGGATTCCAGCTTGTTTCTATTAATGCTAGCCTTTAAAGAGATCTGCTAAATGGGTAATATGGTTCCCCGTTCTTTTTATTTGAGAAGTTAGAACTTAAATTTCTTTATTAAAATGTTTCATTTCTGTTAAAGTGTCATAATTATACATAATTATTTTGAAATGGATAAGTAAACATACAAAACGTTTATTTACTACAATCGTGGTGCTTAACAAGACATGTAACCCACATAAGCCAAAGTTTTTTGGGGGGTCTTTGGATTTCCAGAGTGCAGTGGGGTCTTGATCCATTGAGATAGGTCACAGAGAAGGGACTCAAAGACTTTCAGTTCATGAGTCACTTGATTTAGGCCTCCTGGCTTTGACAGGCCACAAGCTCCCCTGAGGCTCACACACCATAGGTAGCTGTTACCAGATTGGGAGGAAGCTCAGCAGAGTTTGCCCTTTTGACCTCTTCGGATCTTTACCAGCCTTTACAAGCTGTTCTCTAATTCATTCAAAATAAAAAGGATTTTAAAACATGTGCTTGCCTAATTTTAGATGAAAGTAAAATGTCAATTAAGAAGTCTAATTTCGCTCCAGCCACTAAATTAGCTTTTTCTACCTTGCAAAGCAACGGCCTGCATTGGGCAGACATGGGAAAGATGGCTGAGCTGACAGTTTAATACCCCAGATTTGCTGACCTGCATTTTCTCATAGCAGGAAAAAAGTAGTTTTAGCACTGGAATTATCCTTTCCTAATGAAAAAAATGTAGAAGCTTTCTTTCTTTGTCCATGTCAATTGCTAATGTTCCTTCTTTGCAGAATTATGAGTACTCTTCACAGTGCAAGCCATAGTTATGAAAATAACTGCATTTAAGTCACATTATGTCTTGTAATATGAAGGGAAAAGGCTGGAGAAATAGCTCAGAGTTAAGAATGTGCACTATTCTTCCAGAAGACCTGAATTTGGGTCCCAGCACTCACACTGGGCAGCTCCAGGGTACCCAATGTCATCTTCTGTCCTCAATGGGTATCCCATACATATGGCAAATGCACACACAATCCAAAATAAAAATAAAAATATCATTGAAACCCAAAGAGAATTTTATGGGTATTTCCCTCAAACTTTTAAGTATAAATGAATCATAGCAAACAATTACATGTGATTAATTCTCAGCAAGAACAAGTTGTTTCTTGGTTACTAACCCCAAATATTTCTGTGATATCATTTATAGTGTACAAATGACATTGATTTAACTACTCCACTATATTTGGGCTTTAAAAAGATAATAATTGTATATCAACTTTATTCTGGATCCCCAAAACACAGAAAGATTTTAGAGAGTCAATGAGTATTTTTTTTAAATAAGTAAATAAATAGATCAATTGTCAATAGAAAACAGAATTGATTGCCAGTTTGTGTAAAAGACCAAGTTGGTCAAGTATCTCTTTGTTTTTGCCCCTATCATTTTACTTGGAGACCTTATATGTGGACCTTACTGCTAAATAATAAAGTAAAAAGTGGACTAATCTAATTACAGAAATGCAGACATATGCTTCGTGATCATTCCACTATGACTTTCTTGAAAATATGTGGATAAGTTTAGTGAAAATAAGATGATAAAAGTAAAGGCTGGGTTCCCAGGGGTATAGGCAATCTTTAACCTATACACATATCTTAATATTATTCTAGTCCTATGCCCTCTAAAACTTTCATAATGCTCGCTAAAGAATACCCAAGACAGATTTTGATTCACATTTGTGGCTCACTTAATTTTGTGTGTACTCTTAATATAATAGAGTTTGGTGTCTACTTACTTTTAAAAGCCTACATATTGATAATGCTGCCAATTTACAACATGCCATTATTTGTTATTTTCTGTTTCATTTCGCTTTGATATTTTAAAGGAAGTCTGTCTATATGTGCATGTGTGTCTGCATAAACAAGGATTACAGTATAAGAAATCTTGTTGAATTCATCATTGTATTTATGTTTAGATCCATCAGCCTAGCATCAAGTTTTCTGGTAAATGTGACAGGGTCACTAACCATAATCCTCTTATGCTTCTTCAGGCAGTGTTTCCAAATACACTTGTCCTTCCTCCCTGTTGAAGGGTGTGGAATGGTAGTCACCGGAGCACAGAGCCTGCAGGCACTTGCCACCCCTGACTGCGCTAACTTTTTCAACATCTTATACCTTCTGATGCAACTAACTAGCCACTTCCCAAATTAGGGATGGAATGGTGGGATATGTCTTTACATGAAATTACTTTCTGATTAACCAAATTCTCATTTCATACAGATTCTGAGAGTTCTCAGGTCTATTGGGCAGATTCAGAGTGAGAGGAGAGAAAGTCAGCAGTGGCACTGGGTGAAAATGGTGATGTGTTTGCAACAAAGACAAGCACACAACACCCTGAACTTTATTTTGTATTATCCTTTTTGACTTAAACAAAATTATCCCTGCAATATATGCAAATTATAAAGCAAAATATAAAATGTTTTCTTAAAAGCTCACACATGGGTTATGAATTGTAACATACAGTGACATTCCACCCACTAAGGCTAAGTCTTGTCACCTCCTCTTGGCAAACTAGCTGTCCCCAACAATAATTTCCTGTCATTTTTTTATAGTTCTTTCTCTCCACCTGTAGTTAGCACATATGTTATGCACTCCTAAGACATATATTTCTTGTTTATAATCTAAGAGACATCAGTGATTGAATGGAGAGTTCACTACTATACTTAATACCAGGATTGATTAAAGAACAGAACACTTGGCCTCCAAATTCTTTGTGTCTTAAAATTAAAAAAAAACAACCAAAAAAGGAAAGAACAACAAAATTAAAAGCTCACTGTCGAGAATAGATCTCATAGATGCATGTAACATCACTGAAAAAAGAGGATATGAATTTGAAAGAGATAAAGAAGGGAATATATGAAAGGGTTTGAGGGGAGGGAAGGCAAGGGAGAATGTAATTAAATTATAATCTCAAAAATAAAAGAAAAATGGGAAAAGTAATTTTTGTGCTACAGGGATTTTAGCTTTAGTATACTTGCTTGACAACATTACATTCATTATAACCTCAGTTGGTAACTGCATATTGGCAATATCTAATTGCAATTACTTTTTAAAAGTCATGGTAGTGCCTGATTAACATAAATGCCTGGATAGACTAAACTTCATTTGGCTATCATCTTTAGATTGGATGTGTTGCCATTCTTTTTAATATGAAATATTATACTGAGCCTATTTCTGAAAAGCTTTCGTCATTTCTTTAAAACAAAGAAATAACAGTGTAAATAGTGAATTAAAGAGAAGTATTTTAAATATCTTGATGCACGTGTTTTACCCTATGGTATTTTAGGATATAAGGATTTGGTCACAAAACCACGAGCAACCAGCTAAAGTTCCCTGTGCCTAGAGAGATTGCATTCACTCAGTGGTTTGAACTCAGAGCATTTTGATGGAATGAAGTAATGGGCTCTTTAAATTATCCACTATTGGAGATATGAAATAATTTTATTTTTATTTTGTGTTTTCTGTTTCTGTGTACAACCTGCTAGCTATAAAACAGATGTATCCAGATGACAATTGTTCTACAACATTCACTGGTTCTTTTAGTTTTGTTCATTAAATTTTTCATTTAACAAAATTTTGATTTTTGAAATTTTTGTATCAAAGACTGGCCTATCATTTTATACATAATTCTACTTTCTAGTTTAGTTCAAATCTATAAGCCCTAAAATCACCATTCAGATTTGGATATCAAATAATTTTTTTTATTTTTTCAAAATTTTAATTACTTTTTTCTTTGAACCATTGATAACAAATAGTATTGTTTAATATTTAGCAGTGTAGTGAATATTTAACATCATTGTTATAAGAATTGTTATAAAAGACAGTATTTCATCCACGTACTTATTTAACCTCTCAATAATCCTGCAGCAGCAGGGACTAGACCTCTGCTGTGGTTGGGTTTGATGAAGGATGAAGAGACTGTGCAGCTAGCTCACACTGGTAGAGAAGAACAACACCCATCCTCACCCATCACACCGTGTTGTCTCTCATATGCACACTCTGTTCCAAGCCAACTCATCCTATGTCAGCAAGGGACTTAAACTACAACCCTAAAGAACTGTACATTTTCAGAAAATTAAAATTTTCCCCAAGTGAATGAATTTCACCAAACCAGTAAATGGTTATATATTCTGAAGTCTTTTTATGGTCCAGTTGATTATTCCTCATTCCTGTATCATGGTTGTTCAATTTTATAGCATTTTAGCAGGCTTATGTATTTATTTTTCTATGTGTATGAATATTTTGCCTGCATGTATGCATGTGCATGCCTACAGCCAATGGGAACCAGGATAGAGAATATGATTCCCTGGAAATGCAGTTACATATAGTTATGAGCTGTCTGTCATGTGTATGGGTACTAGGAAACAACACTGTGTCCTCTGCAAGAGCAGCAAATTCTTTTTACCTCTTGATTTTACATTTTAATGTAGTGTTTGAAAGTATTCTTTTACTACATTTTAAAATTTATTTTAGCTATTTTCATCTAGTTTTTCACACATAAAAGAAATAATATCCTTTAATTAAAATCCTTGATGGACTTTTAATTGATTATATGGCATTTATAAATCACTTTGAGGAAATTGACACAAATATTTTCTCCATTTTAATTGACCATATTATGAAATCCTGGTGAATATCTGCATGTCATGTACATGTTGTGTATGTGTGTGGCTTCTTATAATACTCCCATTCACAATGATATTTTATTCTAATTATGAATAAAAATTTTGGGGAATGTATTTTCTGCATCATAACATACAAAATTGCTACTGACTTTTAAAATCCTAGATTAATATTTATGTATTGAATACATAATTCTAAATTAAATGAAATACATAAATTCTTTAAATAATCTTTAAATAAACTTTAAATAATCATTTCGGTTACCTTTCTTACAGTTTTAAAATTCATATTTTCATTCCTGCCTTATTACCTGGCCAAAAATTTCTAGAAAATGTCAACAAGTATGACTGATGTTTCTAAACAGTTACAAACATTTGAGATGAAAGCATGGACATTGGGAGCAGGCATAATGCAGTTTCTTTTCTTTTAATGTGTTTGTTTCCCTCAAGTACTGAAGACTAAAAAGCAGATTTGCACAGTGAGCCCCGGGCATTGGCAGTGCTCTTGCCATGCTGGCCTGGCAAAGCTGCAGCATTTCGGGTAACCTACTGTGGGAGTCATCTGTTCATGGCAGCAAAAAGGGCTGTTCTTCCATGACAATGGCTGTCATGCACACAGTGGAGACGGCAATGGGGGAGTGGCTGAGACTCTTGTGGGGTTCCTTCCTGTTACTCTTAATTTAATGTCATTCTAGCTACTTTTTTCATTGTGCAACTGAGAGAAAGGGAAAGGGAGGTCAGCAGGGGAAGGTTTGCACCCATGGGTGAAGTTGCTGCACTTACTTTGTATATTTCTACAACCATGTTTTCAAATACCCTATAGTGCCCTTTCTTACCAAAAGTACTTAATTCTATGCTTTCCTAAAATTCGTTAGCTACTGAGGCTCATTTATTTGAGTCAAAATCTCCATATGGTAGAACAATACCCAAGAAAGTTTGACTTCTTGGGAATTAACATTAAGTTAAAGTGAACTTGACAGAAAGGCATAATCTTCAAAATGATAGTGAGTAGTCCCACAGGACCCTTAGATTGAGATCTATCAGCTTCTGTCATCATGGCTGTCACATGACATTTTGAAATGTAACAAAGCTTGAAAGGCCAAGAGGATTTTGAAGTGACTGTTCCAGGAACAACAGTGTATCGTATGGTTACAAAAGGGGAAAAAACAGCATTGCATTCATCTTTTTAAAAGTAAATGTACCCTTATCCCTATGAGCAACATTTCTGGAATATCAATATATAAGGGAAATAAAATAATATTAAAGGAGTAAACTTTAATATTATGCACACAGGTGTCTAAGACCCTTTAACCTCTAGAGCACAACTAAGTTTCTCCACAGGGTTTGCATTTATTATTGGATTGCCTTATATAACACTCATTTGTTACGTCCATTTGGAGGAAGTCCTTGAGTATTTTAAGAAGTATATATTTAATAATCTTTATACTTTTATGCAAATTTTATATTCATCTGCCTTGTAGGGACTTATCATTTATATGCCAAATACCTAAACAAAATCAAAATAAATCCTTATAAATATGGTATTAGTGAAAAAGATCATAGTTTTAGCCCAAGCCTCAGTTTCTGCATCTGTCCAAAGGGAACACTGTTTTTGTGGCTTCATATGATTATTATCGATATGAGTTATGAAAATGCATGGAACATTATAAGTCTGTGAGATGTGGTTTGAGTAGACTTTTCAAGATAATACATGAGGACTGCAAATCTACTTTATAATACTGTGGAAGCAGCCAAGCATATTAAAGTCTGATCTTAAAACACAAGCCTATTTAAAGAAGACCAACTGTGAAACTTGCATATAGTAAATATTTTTCCGATTTTCTGAGTGTTTGCAGTATGAAACAACTAGAAATAACTGGTTTTCACAATTTTATTCCTCATTCTCCTCAAACTTGCAACAATTAGATATCACAAAAAACTTGACTGTCATGTTTTAATAACTTTGACCAGTAAAAAATATTAATCGTGTATATTCTCATGTTTACTTTCCCACAAGCATTAGTTATGAAGTAATTTCATGAATTACTTTACAACTTCATCTGTTCCTGATGCAAACGGTTCGTTGAGACCAGAAGAGAGTAGAGGACATGACGAGCTGAGTTGGTCGAGATGTGTTCTCTACAATGCTCTTCCACTATGTCCCTGAGACACTTCTGTCAGAGTAACTTCCTTTCAAAGAAAGATGTGCTCCTCCTCTTCCCACAAGTAGACTCAGTAGATGGCACTTGGGGAATATGCTTTGTTCAGGTAAAGGGATGCTGTTGCTTTAACTGGTAGCCTCTTCTCTCTCGGGCTCATTCCAGGTCTGTTAATCAATAGGTGACATCCATCATGCTAGGGAATTAATAATATTCAATAAGAGAAAGATGAGAACCCAGGCTGGATGAATGATGCCAGTTACTCAATTCTTTTCAATGAGGAAAATCGAAAGATACCCTAGCATTACACTTTCTGCAATATTAAAACTATGAGAATTTGATGAGGTTGAAGAAATATTGAATGAAAACTCTGCCTAAACACTAATATAAAGAAAGGCGATTTTCGTTAGGCAGTGGTATAGCATTTTGTTTTTTTCTGCAATAAAGCCATCAGATCAATAAAAAATTATGTAGCAGATTATTATTACACTGTGCTCACCATAGCTCTGATCATAAATAATACAGCAGTTATTCTGGTTATATTAATTATAATTAGAATGCAGATAATGCAGACGGTCTTTTATTACTAGAGCCAAATCAATTTTCCAGTGTTATTCAATGCAAGGTCACACAAAGTTGTAGGAGCTTTTAGACTTCTTATGAAATGGCCTTCCTGCCTGTGAGAGAGGGGGTTTGGCTCAGCTGTGCAAGACACATTGACTGGGAAGAACATTGAAATAATTACAGCCGTGAACCCTTGTCTGTGAAGGCAGAATTTCATTTTATAAAGTAAGCATAGCCGTAATCCAGCCTCCTTTATGGTGGGAAGCCTCATAAATCTTTCAGAGGAGACCCAGTCTTGTATTTAGTGGTAAAGAGAAAATCAAAATAGATTCGTTTGCATTGTTCATCTCTCCTCATTGCCTTTCCTTTCCAAACCTTGACATCATATTTTTAAAAGGCGTGCCATATGTAATCATCTAATAATGATTGAGGGGAAGCCACAGAACAACAAACAGAACTGTATTCCAATTCTAGTGTTGGTGGCTAAGATGGAGCCTGTCTTTATACATTCTCATTTGAGACTTTATGAGGAGGTTACTGTTTATTTTGCCACAAAGAAGAGAAGAAAGGGAAACAGATCGGAATAAAACTTAGATAAACTCATATTATAGGTACCTTTGCTGTCAACAATGGTAATAAGAGCCGCAGGTTCTAAAGTCATTGGAGCCAGAAACTGGTTGAGAATAAACCCCAATATCCAAGTACTGGGAGAGAGTAGAGTGGAAAGTCCTGGCTCTGACTGAGCAAACTGAATGAGGATATACTTAAGCTTGTGTGTTTTGAATATATTCCACCAGATAAGACTCTGAACATAGTAGATACAAGGTCATCAACATCACAAAGTCCAGTGGGATCAGGAACTCAGAAAGAAGAGGAAGGAAAATGAGCAGAAAGAGTAGAAAAATCTGAGAAAATATTCACTGAGAAATTCGTGGTCAGTCTAAAGAAATGACTGTCTAAAATATTTAATCACTACCACAATATCAGTGAGACAAATATGGCAAACTAGCAGCACCTGGCTTCTGCTGAGGAAGACATGTTAGCACCCTGGAAATGTTCCAAGTTGTGTACTTAAGGTTTGGGGGAATTTCTGCAGAGACTATGGCTGAGTCAGAAGTAGTAAGGGGTGACATCAGTGATTATGGAAAAATGTTTTCTGAAAATCCAAGTTAAGAAAGCATAACCATAAGGGAAATACAGTACATTACAGGGTTTCAATACAGAAAAATAACCATGTAACATTTTAATACAAAGCAGTTTACATATTTCTTGTTAAATCCTATGATTTTATTTTTCCCACAAAAAGAGAAGCACAGGTTATGTCATGTGTGTGCATACAAGATTTTAGGTTTAATTCTTTCCTGGTGTAATATGTTTATTTGGGGACAATGGTGAATGGAGGAAAGACAATACTGGGAATCAACCTAGACCCTGTGTACGTTGAACAAGTAAGTACTGTATCAGTGGGTCATGTCATCAGCCTCAAATATTTTATTGAAAACGCATTTCTCATATTATGAAACTATGACTGTTCCTCTTCAACTGTTCATTTCTTTCTTTAAGACAACTCAATAACGGATAATTCTTGTTATGTATGACAAATGAAGCAGATGTGGGGGACTCTGGGATAGAAACTATTATCCATAAATGGGAAAATAGAGGCCCCCAAAAGCTTAGTGAATAGCTGATGGCCACCAAGAAATTGAGTAGTGGAAAGTTTTGAATGTAGTCGTGCCCTTCCAGAGTGCACACTCTAACACAACATGTTTCTGCCAGATCCAGTCTTCACATACAAAATGGCTGAAATCAAACAATTTGACTCAACATGCAGGTCTCCCAGGTTTGTTTCCCCTCTTTAGAACATAATAAATACCCTAGTCTGTTCCCTAAATGTCCAGTTGGGATTTTTGTTTTACTATTAATCTGTCATAAAGGTGCATTGGATATGAGCAAAGGCATGGATTTCCATAGTAACTTCCAGTGCTTAGAATAATAGAATTGAGGATATGAGTATGCATATCTATATATGTGTGTGTATGTATGTATGAATGTAGCTGAAAACATGAGAAAAAGAAGTGTAAATGTGACCTTGTCAACTGAATTAACTTTCAGTAGATCCTCCTTTAAAGTGATATATACAGCAACATCATTTTACTGCTGAAAACTGGGAAGCTTTCCAAATTTTAACTTACAAAGTAATTGTACTCCCAAATGAGAAAAAAAATGTCTTTTGAGGTGCTTTCTTCTCATTCAATACCATAATAAATGGCTCTGTAATATCCTATGCAAATAGCGGATGCTGTAATTTGGAACTGCTCCTAAGAAGTTTTTGTAAATTGAGCATTTTAGGAAACTTTTGTTTAAGTATTTAGTCTGTAGTTAGTGTGATCCACGCTGCATGGATTGCTTACCATCAGCTTTTCCATTTTTCCTAGCTACACACACACACACACACACACACACACACACACACACACACACACGTGTGTAACTTTCTCTCCTCATATATTCCCTGTAATTGGTCCAAAAGTTTGATGTAGAATTAATTCTAAATTGGAATGAAGAAATTGTATTTTTTCAAGTAGAACATTAGACTGCAGTTTTGTTCACGCTGTTAGCTCTCTCTTTGCTTTTCTGTATCTAATCACAGAGTCTGCTTGGCTGTAGGATCTATCCAGTGTCTGCTAGTTACATGTAATAGCACCTCTAGCGAAACCACTATTAAATAGTGCCTCTTTCTATCCTTTGTCAGTTGCTCATGTCAGTAGCAGAGAATTAGCTTTAAAATATAATCTGATTGAGAACATTACATTGGCCAGTCTTTCTCATCTCCATCCTGCACTTACTTTCACTGTCTCTGATTTAGAAATGGCCTTTCTGCCTTCCGGTTTCAACATCGAGCAAAAAGGACCATCTGGATCCACATATGAGGAAATCAGACATCTCTTGTTTAAATCATGCCCAAAAGGACAATTTCTTGTCAGATAAGCTGCTGTGCACTGTCTGATAACTAACAGAATTAGAATATGGAAATTTAAACTGCAAAGTACCCACTCTCATCCCCAATTTACCCTTTTATCCTACTGGTAAGTAGCCTGTGATTTCCACCCACATTTACTAGTGTTCCACGCAGCCTCCAAGTCAGGACTGTAGCTTAGAAGTGAGTGTGGTGTGTCATCGGCTGGGGCAGAATCACATAATGGCATAGAAACACATTATTATATGATGGAAGAATTTTATTTCTCTTTAACTTCCCAACACATTGCAGTATAGTCATAACCACAAAACAGAGTATGAAAAACAACTGGCGAATTCAGATTACAGCACCACTGCTTGCTAGTCCACATGATCTTCCGCACATTAGTGATGCCTTTCGACCTACAAAATGGGATATTTTTCTACTCTCATGCTCATGAACATATCACTGGGAGAGGCATGATGATGCTCCCCAGACTATGCCATCAGCAAAGATGCTTTCTGAACATTTTAATTATTCGCATCATTTATGAATAAGATGCCACAGTTTTGTTTTTTGTTTTTTGTTTTTTGGGTTTTTTTCTTTTTTGAAATAAAGATTTTTCAGATTTACCCCTGTTTCTCCACAGCAACCAAAACCCATCAAGTAGCTTTCTCCCACTCAGACGAGGGTGTGCTGTCACTACTTCAGACACTGCCTGGCCTGTTTTGCGAGTTGCTATCCCCTGTCTGGTTCCTGTGGGCATCTGAGCTTGGCCTCTGCTGCTTATAAAAGCACTCACAGATCCAGCCCTGCAGGTTCACAGTTCAATGCAGCTTTCATAGATTGAGTAAATCATGCCACTTTGCTGGTTGAGGATTATGTGGTGGTGGTGGTGGCAGTGGCGGCGGTGGCCGCAGTGGTGATGGTGGTAATGGTGGTGGTGATTTTACCATGATAAATGTCCGTAATAGTGGTTATGTATAATAATTATTTGGTAATTTCGACTTCTTGAAAATAACAATTTCAAACTCTCATGTGGTAAGATTGAACTATGTATGCTATTTGGCTCCATGTTTTCTCCTAGGAAGTCCTTTAAATTGCTCTTTTTATAATTATTTGAGTAAATATAATAAGGATGTTATAAAACAAAACAAATGTCAGCAAGGTATTTGTGTTAGCCTGCCTGCACAAGGGTTGAGTATCAATTTTCATAACTACCAACATTATACCATTTGTGTAGGGGAGGTATAGCAGGGTTCAGTGTGTGTGTGTGTGTGTGTGTGTGTGTGTGTGTGTATGAATGTGTGTTGTTTGTGCTCATGTGAGAGCAAGTGTGGAGGCCAGTGGAGGGCATTAGATCATCTGTTCCATTACTCCATTACTTTTGTCTACTTCCTTTGAGACAGTGTTCCTGAACCTGGAGCTTGACATTTTGGATAGTCAGTATGCACACTCAGTCAACAGGTCAGTAAAGTTCAGTGACCCTCCTGTCTCCACCCCACACAAAACTGGGGTTACAGAAGCATGCCTGTATGCATGCACAGCTTGTTTGTTTCATGTGGGTTCTAGGTATCTACAAGCAACCTTAACCACTGAGCTATCTTCTAGCATTTCCCTTCTGCCCCTCTCCTCTTCCTCTCACTTTTTGGAGATAGAGTCAGTCTCACGATACAGCCCTGGTTGGCCTGGAATTCACTAGCTTCAAACTCGCAGAAATCTGCCCTCCTTTGCCTCATGAGTTCTGAGATTAATTGTGTACATCCCAATGCCTGGCATCCTTAATCACTTTTGATTGAACTTTCTTCTAAAGGTCTTTCATGTTCTTTTGCTAAGATCTTTAATCCACAAATCAACCTTAAACAGAGAAATGCAGGTAATATATATGTACTAAAAATATCTAAAACAGAACCTTATCTGCTGTAATGGGCTGCCCCAGAAAAAGTTGTCTGATGTACATAGAAACTGCAGATCTGTTTCCACATAGGTATTTATTTTACACGTGTACAATGATTGTCACTATTCAAATACTCATGTGATGTCAAAAAATTTACTAGAAACATGGTGGGTAGAAATTATCCAGAGAATAATTAATTAACTGCATAGCTGTTCCTTACAGCATTTGCCCATCTGCAGAAATACAGAAATTCTGATCTGAGTGTGCATATATCCACCAACACAGCAGGTACATTGGTGTGAGTGCTACTTCCAACAGACACACACTCAGAGAGAGAAAGAGAGAGAGAGAGTGGGGGGGGTGAAGGAAGGAGGGAGAGAGAGGAGGCAGAGATGAAAGGAGACAGGGAGGAAGGGAGGAGAGAGAAAACTGGCAGGTATTTATCAGCACTTACACTGACAAACCTTTTAACAGAAGCATCCGTTTTGGGCTTTCTTGACATATCTTAGGATGTCCTGTTTAATATAACTGACCAAAGGCTCCTCTCCCTCTTGATGTTTCTTGTTCAGTACCTCTACAGGGAACTTATGAGTAAACACTGAGTTAACCCTCTACAAGAAGTGGAATCAGGAGTCTTCTCTTTGACCTTCTAGAATAATCTGTACCTGTCTTTATCAATATATTGCCAAATTCAATCCAATGAATTTAGTCAACAATAGACTGTTTTGTCATCATGATCAAAGACTACACATAGTTTTAGCTCAAATATTTAATAGACTCCAGTATAGTAGTGGGTATATGTGAAATGTTGGAAGGATGAGGGAATAAAGCAATCAATCATTCTGAATCGACTATGGAAAAGAACACAAAGTACCATGACACTACGATAAAACAGAAGAATATTCATAGCATACCATGTAGACTTACTGATAGAAAATCTAATTACTATTCCTCTTTCCACTTAAGGTGCCATACAGATGCATAGATAGGGGTATATCACCTCACGTGTATTCATCAGGGTCGATGATAACTAAGTGACTCAGGTTAATAGAAACCACTTCATTTAACTTGAGATCATGATGTGGAATGACTAGATTGTGGATTTAATTTTGCCATGAACACAGTCATGTACATTTTAAAAGGGAAAATGAATAACCTGTTGGTACATGAGTATAATGTTCTTCACCTTGAGAGACTAGCTTTTCTTGGGTTGGATATTTTTACAGATACAGTCACAGTGCTGTAAAACCGAAACATGGGTGAAGGAGGAAAGATGGCTGGGCACCAAAAGAAAGTACTGCAGTTTGGTTGAAACTAATGGGCAGCTGTGTTAGGTCACCTCTAAGTTCACAGTTCCTTATGCTGAAAATTTAGGATATCTGAAAGCAAAGCTTATTTCTAAATAAAATGTGGCCAGTTGAATTTTCAGTATGATTAAAGTAATATACTAAAAAGCTAAACCAGAAGGCTATTATGTTAGATATTATTCTTGTAAGATTCTCTCTCTCTCTCTCTCTCTCTCTCTCTCTCTCTCTCTCTCTCTCTCTTCTCTCTCTCTCCTTGTTGTTAGTTTGGTTTGTTTATTGAGACAAGATCTCACTCTCAATATAGCATGAGAACTCATGGCAATCTTCCCGTCTCAGGCTCCCAAATGCTAGGATTATAGGTGTGAGTCATTGTGCCTGGTGCTAATTATGAATTAGTTGTTTTTCAACTGTAAATTGAGTTAATAGAATTGACTTAACAGAGTAGAGAATTCTGATCCTTTCTTCCAATACTTCTTGACAAACTTTAATCTTAGTCTAGAAGTTAAATCAGAAGCTATCAGCTTTAATAACATAAACACATACCTGATGAAGTCAGGGTCAGCTGTTGGAGTCAGGGGGATCAGCTTCACCAGCATAGAAACATACCCACTCAAGCCAGAAATATAGAATCGTGATTCCTTAAAAGGTTCTATAGTCACATGAATTGTTTAATTAGTTAATAATAACTTTCTCATTCACATGAGATATGTACAAATACAGACTTCAGCATTTAACTACCTTCTTGAACTGCTTTTCTGGATACATTTGTACTATATTTTAAAAAACTAAAATAAAACAACATAAATTAAATTGAATTTAAATGTTATTAACAGCCATCACTTTTCAATAAAGCTTTCTGCAATGTGACAATGTCCTGTTATGTGCTATCCAAAAAGGCAACCACCATCCACACATGAGTTTTAAGTCATTGGCATGTTCTTCATGAGATTAAGAAACCAGTGCACATCTTTAATCCCAGCACTCTGGAGGCAAAGGTAGGCAGATCTCTGAGTTAGTTCAAAGCCAGCATAGTTTATAGATAGAGTTCCAGGACAATCAGGTCTACAATGAGAAACCCTGTATCAAAAAGGGGGGGGGGGGTCAGGGGAGAAAAAAATTTCAAATTTCACTAAAAGTTGTGGTCAATGGCTAGCATATTACCTCTGAAGTCTAGGAAGTTAACTCATTAAGCTAATAAAATGAAAAACACATCAAATAATAAGTTATTTGCAGGAAAACAAAGTCAAAATATGGATCATAAACTGTACTCATAAACCTCTTAGTGTCTTTGTATATGAATTTTGAAGAAAGTATGTTTAACCCATTTTTCAATGTTTCTATTAAAAAATTTTTCCTATTAAGCAACACAACTATTTTTTATCATAAATTATATTTTGAGGCTATCTGGTGGACCAACAGTCACCTGGTATAATTTAGATCAGGTACTCTTATAGGAACTGTTTTTCTATTAGGTCTTAAGGCAAGAATAACTGATTGGAAATGTTGAGATCCACTTTCGAAATCTGTTATACACTGAGTGTCAAGTAGGATATATGAAGTGTGCCTTTATCCTCACAAAAGTGCCAACCGTTTGCTGTATTCCATAGGTTCACTCAATATTAATTCAATCTCAGTATTATATATAAAGAAAAAAAAAACAAACAGGGCTTGGAAGATTGCCCTGTTGGTTAAAAGCTTGCTATTCAAAATTGAGTTCAGGTCTCCAGGACCAACTTAAAGGCTTGGCATGTTGGTGAACGGCTGCCATACTTCTATGGGAGTAAGTATCCCTAAGTTGCTGAATCTGCACTCCAGATTCAGAGACATGTCTCAAAATTCAGAGAACTTGTCTCAAAAAATTAGGTGAAAAATAATAAAGGAAGATATCCAACATCAACTTCTAGCCTCCAATGTTACAAATGTATACATAAACACACACACACACACACACACACACACACACACGACAAAAGCAAAGTCATACTCAGTGAACTCATTATTAAAATACTGTATAAAATTCCAGAATAGTTTCATGTGACTATATAGTCTGAACTGGCTCGTTTTATGTCAACTTGACACAAGCTAGAGTCAATAGACAGGAGAAGCCTCAGTTGAGAAAATGCTTCCATAAGATTGGTCTATAGGCAAGCCTGCAGGACATTTTCTTCACTGGTGGTTGAAGTTCGAGGGCCCAATCCATTGTTGGTAAGGCCATCCCTGGGCTGGTGGTCCTGGATTCTTACATAAAGCAGGCTGAGCAAGCCATGAAAAGCAAACCAGTAAGCATGGGCTCCTGCCTCCAGGTTCCTACCCTGCTTGATTTCCTGCCCTCGCTGCTTTTGATGATGAACTGTTATATGAAACTGTGAGTAAAATGAACCCTTTCTTCCCCAAGTTGCTTTTGGTTATGGTGTTCCATTACAGCAATGGCAACCTTAAATCAATCTTTCAAATACAATATAATGTTAAAATGTAGATTTGGACTGGGCCCACTGGGCAATAGACAGCCATGATCATCTCAAGATAAAATGTTTAAAATTATCCAAATTCTGTAGCTTTATTCTGAGGTACTCAAAGCTCAAAGCACACATCATCATTTCCTCTCCATTGTCAGGAATCTCTACAGGAGTCTCCAGAGTTTCTATGCCAAGGTCATCTAGCGCTTTTCAAAAACCATGCTTCCAGAGACTTCATGTTTGGGGCTTTCTTTGATAATCTTCTATGACCACCAGTTGAAGTCCACATGGAGGATGTTAGGACATTAAAACCAGACTCCTGCTCTTCCAACTCAAGCAACTTATTTCCTTCAGCTCATATTTACGTCTACCAAACAGTGTTATATAGTACAAATACATGAAATATTTGGTATTATAGAATTCCAGACAAATAGCTTTCACCTTCTTAAACATTCTTATTTAACATAAAATAGTAATATGAAAAATGTTTAAATCACAGTTATAGAATATACATAAAATTTAGATTTAATGTTTCAACAAAAAATTATCACACCACCCACCTTTTAGTTTTTATCTGTTTTCATTTTTTTATTTCTCAGTTCCAACTAGCAAATAAGAACATGCATGTTTCCTTTGATTAGTGCAGCACAGATTGACATCAACTTGCCCCATTTCAGACTCTTCCTTCCTTCCTTTCCTGTAGAGCCTGGACCTTATTTCCCAGAGTCCTTTGCAGTCTCACTGTTTATGTCGCTGGGTGGGTATGGTGGCCGTGGTAATGACTCCAGGTCCCAGGCTTCGGGGTACTGTTTCTCCCTCCAACAAGCAAAAGCAAATCAAATACTCAATCTGACTTTGGGGGCCACACCATCCCAGATTCTGTAAAGACTTTTCTGGGGGAAGGTTATACCTCCAAAGTGTAGTTCAGAGAACATTTCAGTGAATCCGTCTTAGTGAGCTTCTGTTGTAGTTAGGCATTGCACATTTAGGGACTAGTGTGTTATAGTTGCTAGTTTATGATGATTATTATACCACGTTTTCATTAGCAAGATAAAAATGTAAGAAGGTCTTCACAGTCCTTGTAGAGCTACATCTACAGGGTAGCATTATTCAAAGTTTTAAGCTCATAAACTAATAAAAATGGATGGATAGTCCGAGAAGCTGAAAGATTACATGGGGAGATTAAATTGCCTAGAAAATAATGAGCAGGAGACAAACATTATAAATGTAAGATCCAGAATAGCTTGTTTATTTTCCTAGCATAATTATGTGTCCAACTGATATACTCAATAACCACCTAAATATCTTACACTTAGGCTTTATATGTTTAATTAAATGTGTGAGGTGAAATATGAAAATTAATATCAAAATCTAAGTCAGAGTAAAGGGGGCCTAGAACAAAACTGGAATTCCAGGACAGGGAAGAAACTAGAACGTCAACCTGACTGTGTCTCATGATAAGTCAGAAACTGGTGAAAATTCAGCTGCACAAATGATGTGTCATGGGAACCAGTCGAGGGTAGGATCATAAAATGGGCACATTATGGAAATGGGGAAGAAAAAAGAATAAAAGAAGAATACATGGTGTATTGAATGTCAGTTTTTAATTTCTTGGGGCTCTAAGGGCTAAAAAGAAGATAAAGCTGAGTGAATTAATGTTGGCTAAAAGGGGTGAGTGAAAGCCAAGATGCTACTTCTACTTTATCAGGTGAAATGAAAGATTAGGGAGAAAGTGGGCCCATAAATAATCTGAGAGAGCAGATGAAATCAATAATGTTTAAATGCTTGAACTTCTCAACTTGAAAATGTTTTAACTATAATAATGAAAGTTATAGAAAATTATGAAGTTATGAAGAGCCTATAAATATGGCTAATGATAAAATTAAATAGATTAATAAGAACATTGGATCAATTGAGTATAAGTTGAGTTGTGAAGATAAGTGTCATGAAGACTTAAAAAATTTATTAATAAATGTTATAGTTTGGAATTGATATTATTTTCTATACTTGGGTCTTCATAAATACATGACACTGTTTTCATTGTCTGTCAGACACAAGGATGAATTTACTAAGACAGAAACATTAAAATGTGTGGATGATTGGACATATTTTTCCTGGGGAAATGATTCAGTCAGTAAAGCTCTTGGCATGCAAATTTGAAGGCCTGAGTTTGGATCTCTGTCATCTGATAAATGCCAGATAGGTGGGACAATTTATATGTAATCACAGGGTTCTTGAGGTAGAGAGTAGGGATCCTCTGAGCAAGCTATAAGAGCTAAGCTGGTGAGCTGTGGTTTCCATTGAGAGACCCTGTCTCAATAAATAAGGAGGAAAGCAGTCACAGAAGATACCCCATATCAACACCTGCTCTTCATGCACACCTACCCTGCCCTTATGAAGACAGACATATGAAGACAAATCTATAAGCATAAAGCATTTGTCAGTGATCAGGTCAATGGCACACAAGGTGGATCTTCCAGGTCTCTAATTCTCACATCACACTAAAATTTCCCATGGTTCCTGTGTGCTAGGCTTTGCAGTTCCTAAAGCCATTATATAATACATCATTCCCCCTTTTCCACCCTCTCATCCTCCACCAACACTTTCTCCCTGTCCCAGTCATTTTCTTATCTGTTCTTAAGTCATATATCATTCAGGGAAAATACAACTTCCTCCTGAAAACCTTCTCTAACAATATCTAATTATTCCTGCCCCTCCTAGGATACATTACAACCAAACACCTGTCACAGCCTTTTTACACATGCTGCATACAGATGTTGATACAGTTTTTGAAGTTGTAAAGAACCCTCACTTCAGTACATTTTCATCTCAAATAAGAATATATTTTTCTCTTGCAATTTCTTTGCAGATATATTATTACAATACACTGATGCTCTTAAAGGGCTTCATCAGCCACAATAGATGCTACATTCACTGAA
Organism: Onychomys torridus; assembly: GCF_903995425.1. Taxonomy (NCBI): domain Eukaryota; kingdom Metazoa; phylum Chordata; class Mammalia; order Rodentia; family Cricetidae; genus Onychomys; species Onychomys torridus. The sequence continues at coordinate 8,344,726 of NC_050458.1, forward strand.
ACATTTCCACTGACATCCAGAAAACCAAATTGAATTCACTATTTTTATTCATAAAATAACTAGATGGTAATGATTTGGTTATTTAGATACTTGTGCAAGCAATCACAGCTCTGTCATTTTCTGTGAGAAGAAGTTAAAAAAAATGATTGAATCCGAGGTAGAGTGAGTTGGTGTTGTTTCATGCCAATGGTGGAGATGGTTGGGGGAAGGCACAACACATTTACAAGGGTGGGGGTGATTGTGGTAAGATTGATGGTGATGAAGTGGGAGCTTAGATGAAAATCAGATGTTAATCTGGAAGGTAGGAAACAAAGAGACAAAATGGAGTAGATAATCATCTCACTGGTTTCTTAATTTTCAAATAAATTTTTAACATTAGCCAGCAAGAAGAGTTAAAGCTTTTCGTTTCCTCTGTATACTGCATGCCATAAATGATGGAAAGAAACTTGGGCTGTCTCAAGTGCATCAAGACTAGCATACAACATAGACCTTAATTAAATTATCAAAGAAGGCTTATATTTTTGTTCTGACATTCTCAAGCAGTTTCATCCAAGCAAGTCAGTTACGTCTTTTAGCTACAGGGTCTTCCTGTGAATAGTAAAGTGAACATAAAAAATAACTCAGAGGTAAATGATGTTTGATGTTCATGTTCAACTAGAGTACCATGACAATATTATATATCTTATGTAATCCTTAAAGTTAGCCATTGCTACCATTATCTCTACTTACTAGCTAAGGAAACAGCTTTAGTTGCAGTGACCATCAGGACACAAATGTCTAGACTCAAGAAATCTACCATATGTTATATAGATTCTAAGATAAGAGAAATAGGATAGAAACCATGGGCTTCAGTACCCAGGGTCCCTGCTCAATGGGATCCACAGGTCTGTCCATTTTTTTGTCCATCAAGCATCCCTCTATCTGAAGACTCAGCATCACCACAATGAGATATCCTTTATCTTGGACACATTGCTGAGTCAGAAGCTTCATGATCCCCAGGAATAAATATCTTTTATCACCAGTCATGTGAAGATTTTCCAGGGTCACATAAGTTGCTAAACTATAGCAATCTCAAAGTATGGTTTTCTAGTCAGGTGTTATTAATTTGCTCATATTCCTTCTAAAACTTTCGGCTGTGGCCTCTTAACAAAACAACATTTCCCAGCAATATAGTTTATATTCAGACTTTCATTGGGTTATCATATTAAGCTTGAGTTGATAGCACACACAGAAGGTAAAAAGGTTTAAATTAACCTTTTGCATGCAGGTAACTTGCCCAAAGTTATCACACTCATAGAAACTAGTATTTGAGACAAATCTATCTAACCCTGAAGCTCTCACAGGAAATGCATGTTGCCTTTTCTTGCTCACTAAACCCTGCTGTATTAGCTCCCTATTGAAACCCCTTTTCCCTAATTCTGTAGTACTTATTCAAGATTTCACTCCCTCCCGTTCTACCTCCCTCCTTCTCTCCTTCCTTCCCTCCCTCCCTCCTTCTCTCCTTCCTTCCCTCCCTCCCTCTTCCCTTCTCTTCTTCCCTCTCCTGTTTTGCACAAGGTGGCGCAAGTACTCTATCCCCAAAGAGGGCTATTTTTCCACAATTAATTGGTTGGCAGGCAATTCTTTGCCCACAGTTTTCAAATAATTTTATGTTTTATCACAACTTTTTTTCCCTTTTATGTTACATTCTTTCCTATAGAGAGATAAATCTTCTAAGAATAGAAATTACAGTTGACTGTCATTTCATCAATGCCAAGAGTAGTTCCTGCACATAGGTGATGGACATAGAGGGGCTGGTTAAGAAGTGATGCTCTCTCACACAACTTCTCTCATGCAAGTCTGTAATATTCAGAGAAGGATATAAAAGCTCATGTTTATTCTGGAAAAACTACTAAAATATCCCAGCAACGTAACCAAACAGCCTTTGGGAAAACATTTAAGCAAACCCCGAATCTTTACTCACTTAAAAGCATCTTCATGAAATCCCAATTGTGTAAAGCCCTACTATTTTCAGTAGGAAACTCAAGAAATGAAATAAGGAATTGGTTTTGCATTTTTCAAATTGTCTTTTATGTAATTTTTTAACAAGTTAACTTTTTTATTTATAATTTAATTCATCTAATTTTTTCTCCTTTTTTATTTATTATATTTGTGTTTTAATTTTACACATCAGCCATGGGTTCCCCTGTCCTCCCCCCTCCCTCCCCCACTTCCACCTTCCCCCCAGCCCCTCCCCTCCATTCCCATCTCCTCGAGGGCAAAGACTCCCCTGGGGATTCATTTAAACCTGGTGGATTCAGAACAGGCAGGACCAGTCCCCTCCTTCCAGGCTGAGCAAAGTGTCCCTGTGTAAGTCCAAGGTTCCAAACACCCAGCTCATGCACTAACAACAGGTCCCTGTCCCACAGCCTGGGTGCCTCCCAAACAGTTCAGGCTATTCAATTGTCTCACTTATCCAGAGGGCCTGATCCAGCTGGGGGCTCCACAGCCTTTGGTTCATAATTCATGTGTTTCCATTGTAATTTTTTACAGAATCTTTGTATATGACTTTGTATATGACCTTGAAAGGCCTTATTTAGTTTTTATAATGCTAGTGACTACCACAGTGGTCTCAAAAGTCAGGTGACTTTATCTCAATGAAAATAAAACTTTCATGTCTATTCATCTGTATCTATTTTCCAATTTTCCTCTACGTTTATGCTAATAATAACATTTTTCATAATGATATTTTGTTATATGTGAGGAACACATAATTACTAAATAGATGCTCAAAGTTTAACTTAGGATTGCCACTACAGGAAAAGTGTAAAAACATGTATAACCTAAGATATTTAGTCACATGGTTCTCAAAATTGTTAATATTATCTGTTTGTTGCATTATAATATCAGATTCTTCAAACACGATATGTAAGGATGTACTTCACTGTAGTAGATGCTAACTGCCATTGGGGAATGCAGAACATCCTTTGTTGTAATATGAAGTGATGGGAGAGAAAACATCTTCCAACAGAAAGCTGGGGGATCAGATTGGTGCTTATCTTGGAAGTATGGGTATGATTTTTCTAAAGTCTGCACAGAAAGATGCTCATTCTGGAATCTGTTGTAACCAGACAGAAAAACGTGCCACAAAGCGCTTGTGTTCAAACAGCACGCTCTCCCGTGTGGAGGGGACACTCTATGGGCAAGCGCACCAAGGGCAGGGGGAAGACAGTCTGAGACGAGTGGGATGAGTTTTGAATCCTAGGGGAAGATTTGGAGTTCTACAGAAAACTAGAAAGCTAGAAAATTCTTCCTGCACATATCAAACATGCTCTCAGAACGACGTTTCATGGAAGTGTAAGCAGTGTGCTGCTCTGAGTGGGAAACAGGTGCCAGGAGGGCAGCTACAGCAAGCAGCTGCTCCAGATGTGACAGGGACCAGCTGGAACTCTATGGCACAGTGCCCCTTGAGGTGGAATAAAAACGTAAGAGTAGATATAGTGAAAGAAAGTTTAGTGTTTATTTTTCTGTCATTCGGTTAATGCCCATTTGAGGAGCAGAAGAAATGGGGCGGAACTTGACCCAGCCCTCTGCCGTGAGTACCAGAGAACAACTGAGTGAATGGAAAAGCAGCAAAGGTCCATGTCTGCTCTCATATGACTAGCCTCAAACATCAGATCAAGCACTTGGTGCACTGGTGGAGATTATGCGCCAGTGTGCTGATGACTCTGTGGTGTTCAGCATGTGGTAAAGGGCTTTTTCATGGCTAAGCACCTGTAATGAAATTCATTTTCTTGCATTTTTGCAAGTGACACAGTGAATATTTATTTTCTGTGGCTGTATCCAAGAGTATCTGGACTTCTGCCACATGGATTCAACCTAAGTTAGATTTGTAATATGGCAGAGGAAGAGGAGCAGATAAATTGTTAATGACACCAATCTTCTGAGGGCTGAACCATTATGCTACATGTCCAAAAATGAGAAATATATTCTTGGAAAATGGTAGAGAGTTGTATCGAGGACCAAAATATATACCCATCTATATACACAATTTTAAAATAAATAGATCTTATTATACATATTTATTTAAATAAAAATGTTGTTCACATATTGTCCATATAAAGCTTGCCTTGAGATTTATTTGGTGCCGCTTGATCATAGCATTATACACTTCTTAACTGTCTGCAGATATATTATCTAAATTAATTTCTTTCATTATTCTTTCAGTAATTCAAATAGAGCTTTCTGAGTGGGATGTGGTGGCTCCTGTCTATAATCCCAGTACTTGGGACACTGAGGCTAGAGGATTGTCATGAAGTTGATGCCAGTCTGGGTTATACATTGAATCACAAGCCAGCACGGTCTAAAAAGCAAGAAGAAAATGATACAATGAAAAAAATAATATATAAGAAATAGACTAAAAGCATAACATTTTTTCTTTCCTTTGTAATAAATCTGGCTGATTTATCCTGAGCATAAAATACTTGAGTGCTGCGTACGTGTCCTCTTGTGGGACTCTTAACAGTGGGAGCAGGCTGTCCCTAAGGCTGCCTCCAACTCTTTTACAGGCTTTGGGGACCCTACTCCCCATACTGGGTCGCCTTGCCCAGCCTTAGTACAAGGTGACTTACTGCGACTTGATAGGCCATGTTTTGTTGATATCCATGGGAGGTCTACCCTTTTCTGAACAAAAACGGAGCAGGACTGGAACTGAGAGAAGGATGTGGGGAGATGCTGGGAGAAGAGGAGGGAGGGGAAACTGTGGCTGGGTAAATAAATTAAAAATTTTTGAGTGAGTTATTTTACTTCTCAGAGACTCATGTCCCTCATCTATGATACAAAAATGATAATAATAACTCCCTACTATTTTGGTATAAAATTACACATGGTATTTTGGGTAGGGTTTATCACATTACACATGGTATTTTGGGTAGGGTTTATCACAGTAACAGTTTGCAAGCAATAAATCTAAGTCTAGTATTACTTAAGTGATTCTGAGTACATGATCAAAAATATTCAATGTCTGTGAGGCAGAGGCAGGTGGTTCTCTGTGAGTCCAGGGCAGCCAGAGCTGTTATGTAGAGAAATCTTGTCTCAGGGAAAAAATGTCCATATTTTATTAAATTCAGAAAAATGTTTTTAAAATGTCTTTATTGACATTCTACTATTCTAAATGAATCCTTAATTTTTTTATTAAGGATCAACTCACGTATTGCATTTCATTGCTTTTTGTAAACTGAAATAGATTCTCTCATGCAATACATCCTGACCCCTCTCTCTACTCCTCCCAGCACCCCACTCCCCTCTCCCTGAGATTTTTCTCCCCATCCACTTCCTCTTGGCCTCCAAGATGGAGGACAGCAGGAGAAAACAGCCCACTGAACCACCTGAGCAGGCTCACACAGGCTCACAGAAACTGAAATGGCAAGCACCAAGGGTCTGCACCAGCTCCTCTGCATTCCATTGCTTTTTAAGCTAACCCTTTAAAACAAAGAACTGTTCTCATTTTAACAATAAATACGAATCCAGAGTAGAATACAAATTTGATTGTACATCTTCCTTTTCTCCAGATTTGCACTGAATCTTTAGGTATACCAAGATGCTATTTTTTATTGTTTGAAAATTCCATACATGCATATTGTGTTTTGAACAAATCTATCTCCAAATCTCTCCCCTCCAATTTCTTTCTTACCCCCTCACCAATTTTTCTTCCCAACTACATGTGCTCCATTAAAAAAAATTTACTGAGTCAATTTCCTGCTGGCTATATGTGCATGAGTGTAGACCATCAGCTGAGGCCTGGGTGTAGACCATCAACTGGGGCAATTCAAGGCTCCCATCCCTGAAGAACTGACTCTCCCTCCCTATCATTAGTTCCTCAGCTAAGAGTGGAATTTCATGAGTCCCTTCCAAACCCATTCTAGCACACTGGCTTGTTTGATCTTGTATGTGTCGTATCCATACAGTCACAGACACTGTGACTTTGTATGTTGAATAGCACTCTGTCATATCTGCAAATACAATTTCACTGCTGGCATCTATGACCTCTAGCTGTTACAATCTTTCTGCCTTTTCTTCCTTGACAACACCTGAGCCTTGTGGGGAGGGGTTTTTGCAAGACTTTGTAAACCTAATATCATTGGGTCATTAAAACTGAAGATCTAATATTTTTAAATGAATATTCCATTCAACTTTCTACTTTATTTCCCTATACAATAGTAGATTAAATTATTCTTCCTTCTGAGAACCTATATACTCATAGTTGACTTTGGAGAATAAAAGTGAGGTATATTTACATGAGTTACCTAGATGTTAAATTTCTTTTTAAATTACAGCCAAAGATTGGAGTCAGGCAAGAATGGCTAATATTTTGCTTGGCTGTCCCTGAAATGGATTTTAAGGCTAGACCATCCTTTTTGTTTAATTGATGGAACCTCAGTAATTAAATATAGAGCTTGAGGAAGACTTTGTAACTGAAACCTGAATTTCATGCTGAGCTCTTGGTGCACCTGGATGATTATGAGAGTTGTATAATCTTTTGTTTTTCACATTTCAGTGTTTTGTTAGCACAGCCATGTTTAGTGAAACCTGAAGGGCTCAAGAGCAATGAAATTCATCCATCACTCAAAGTAAACAGAAAGATGCTTAAGATGTGACAGTGCTGGTCGGAGAGGGACTAAAATTTTATGAGTGGAAAATGTGTCAATACCTGAAACGCACCACCTGTGCCATAGATTATATGTGTGTGTGTGTGTGTGTGTGTGTGTGTGTGTGTGTGTGTGTGTGTATACATACATATATTACCTTTTCCAACGTTTGAAGTGGCAACTTTCCCATTTATTTCCTTTTCTGGGTGCAAATGGTTTCTCTATAAAAATGAAAGGGAAGACATTTTTGTAAAAATAGATTCCAATAGATTCAACCACTAGAAAGAAAACGAAAAAAATATAAAATAAAATTCCTTTGTTTTCTGTAGAACCGTAGAACTTTTGGCTTAGTTTTTATTTGAATTCAGTAGTCCAGCTCATACTTTTCCTGGTCTTTGTGCAACTGTGATTTTGTTGGATCATCCAGAGCTCATCTGTACTCTGTCAGGACCCAGGGGGCACCTCTGCTGTGAACATAATAAGAGCCAAACATGGGCTACCTTTTTTGCAAGAGAATGCAGAGACTTCATTGTAATTTAGGGATTCACCATGTTTTTCCTTTATTTTTGGTCTCTGCCGACACCATCCTGATGTTCTCACAGGACACTAGCATGGGTTTGTCTTAGGTAAAGTCCTGGACAATAAAGAGGACTGAATGCCCACCTAATTCCCAAGGTCTTTCAGGAATTCTTCTTTTACATTTATACGTTCACTGGCATCTTTCTTTCTTACCTTTACATAATAAAATGTGATTGTTCACGGAAAAATGAAAAAAATCTAAAAATGAGAATTATGCCTCAGATAAGAGCTTCATTCCCAGCCTTTATAATCTGCTTCCTTCCATTTTAGTTGCCCAGAATGTTATTTAAAGTTTAGAAACTGTAGGTCTTTGTGTATTGAGCCCTCCTGAGCCTTCACCACTCCATGTTAGTATGTCTATTTTGTTGTTCGTGTTCAGCTCATGTTTGAGCAGCCAGTCATGTAGGTGAGATCTTGTAGGTATAATTTCTGATATTCCAAGGAGATACAGTTTCTCAGGAAACTGATCTATCTCTTATACTCTTTCACCCTCTCTTAGGCAATGATCCTTGAGCCTTGGGTACAGGAGTTGTACTATAGATGAATCACTATATGGGACTGGGATCTATAACTCTGTATTTTGATTGGTTGTGCTTTTTGTGTCATGGTATCCATCTATTGTCAAGAGAGGTTCTTTTTAGGGAAAAGATTATTCCTATCTATGGGCATAAGAACAAATATTTAGAATGTAGTTAGGGATTATGATGAGGGAAGAAATATTCTTCTGTATGGAAGAGCACATCAATTAGTTGTCTGGTATCAAATGGTCATCCCTTAAAACATACCTACAGGTATGATTTTACAGACTGAACAGGTTAAATTTATGTATTTAGGAGTGCAGGTGTGTGAGACAAAAAATAATGATAAAAAGAGACCATCAATTTGAAAGAGAGGCAGGGGAGATATAAGGGAGAGTTTGGAGGGAGGAAAAGAATGGGGGACAAAATGATGTAATTATATTATAATCTCAAAAAGTAAAATATAAAAAAGAACTAGGCCAGGTGGTGGTGGCACACACCTTTAATCCCAGCACTCAGGAGGCAGAGCCAGGCAGATCTCTGTGAGTTCAAGGCCAGCCTGGGCTACAGAGTGAGATCCAGGAAAGGCGCAAAGCTACACAGAGAAACCCTGTCTCGACCCCCCCACACCAAAAAAAAAGAACTAGTTATGGCCAAATTATGTTCCTTCATCAAGTTTATGAAGTTATATATTTTCTTCAATCTTTCATATTCTTTTCTTGTTTCCAAATCAGTAACTCTGACATGAAAAAGCTTTAGCTTTTTGTAATGCTGAGGAAGACTGCTCAAATTTATATTTTTTTAGAATTATTTTTTGTACTGATAAACTCTAAAGAACATCGATTGTTCCAAGGAATGTCTGCAAATAATTTTGAACTAGCAATAGTCTAGATTGTGACAAAAATCAATCAAGTCAGTATGTGTTTTGTGAATGCCAGGAAGACTGATATTTCTAATCCATGGCAAAGCTTCCAAAATGATTCATACTTTAAATACCAGCAGGTTTTTAAGTGCTTGGCTTCATAAAGAACTTATTGGAATTTTGTTACGTTTATACATATTCTTGATTTCTTTTATAGTTTTGTGGTTCTACTTGATGTTCCATCACACCTGCACTTGTTTGGAGACTAGCAAAACTTAAATACATATTGGATAAATGCAGTGGGTGAACATATAAAATCTAATGAACTTCATGTGCACTCTGTTGTCAGAATTCTTTTACTTCAAGTTTAGAATGAAAGATTTAAACCAAATACACATGCACAGTTTCAACGTTCGGGTGTTAAATTCTCTACTTCGTTTCAGTGAGCACATGGTTATCTGCCAATCTCACAAATACGTGTAATCTGAATATATGAAACAAAACCAACTTCCTGTAATTTAAAAGGTGCAGTCTTACTGTGATACTTACCACTCAACTTATGGTTCACCTCCCTTCCAAACTTGAAACACGCCATCCGTAATAAAGGTTAGTGCAAAACCTTAATCTTAATTATGCATTTTGCAGTGTTGTAAATGGTGAGAGATTGCTTCTGATGTTTGGTATAATCTTATAGGGTGCAGATGGACTTCCCTTTGGTACATGCCATCTTCACTGCACCAGCAATTTCCATAATGCTGTCATATTCTGCATGGGAAGCAGATTTGCAGATAGGTAATCCATGTGAGGTATTTTAAAGACAGCTTATTGGGGAGTGCTGTTAAATTACATATGCTTTCAATCACTGTGAGAAGCAAACAGCATCAAGAATTGTAGTAATTTAGCCAGGGCATAGAAAGGCCTGTTTAAAGATTGATGACATATTCTTTAAACTTTTATTTCCACTTCCTTTGGGCTTTATATTGACTCCCATGTAATTTTGTGTTTCCTGATATATAATTTCCCTTGAAATCCTATACCATGCATATTAAAAATCTGATTTTTAAAAAATTTATATCCTGAGTTTATAATTTTAAAAATTCTCTCTCTCACTCTGATATTGGCAATGCTTCAGTAGAAGAGAAAAGGCTTTGTTCCTTTTTAAATTAAGAAAAAATATTTATTTTAATTGTGTGTATGTGTGTGTGTGTGTGTGTGTGTGTGTGTGTGTGTGTGTGCCTCCATGGCGGTGCCTGTGTGGGTCAGAGGAGGGTGTTGGATCCCTAGAGCTGGAGTGGCAGGTTTGTGTGAACCACCTGATATGGATGCTAGGGATGAAACTTGGGTCCTCTGCAACAGCAGAAAGTGCCCTGAATTGCTGAGTCATTTCTCCAGCCACTTGTAGAATTAAAAAAAAAATTATAAAGATGAGTGTCTGCAGCCATTTAAGACTGTGTTTACTACTGCTTTTCAGCTATGTCCTTCATTTTTTGGAAGCCTTATACCAAAACTAATGAGAATATCTTACCTCAGTTTCTGATAGTTGTTAAGTGTACATTTTATTTTCAAATATGTGGGAGAATGAGTAAAACTGAGCCTCAATTTCATGTGTGAATCTCTGAGTCCTGCTGTGCTATAAGCCATGACATGCACACCTAAAACATGTGACTTTGATGTTTTCTAATGACTTCTGTGATGCCCAGCTCAGCTCTGTGTCAACGATGTGTGTTCAACACATACAGCTGGTGCAGTTCAGGTTGAGATCAGTTCTGATTATCTTGGAATATAAGTTCTACATATCCCTTAATCACAAGCCATGATATCTTTTCTAAAATATTACCATGTAAGTTGTCCTTTATCCTCCAAAATGTCAGAGCCCAGGTCCAAGACTGCCAATGTGAATGAGACAGCAAAGATGGAGACCAAGTAGGTGTATGAGGGTATCACCCTAGATAAATACACTTTAGGGGGTGCCCTCGGCATTGCAAATGCCCACCGAATGTTTTAAAATTAAAATATAATTGCCAATCAACCTTGTAACCTCCAAGATACCTTCAATCATAGAAAGCACCTATCACATTCTAAAATTCATGGGTTACGTGTTAATAAAACAGTACCAATGATGCCCTTGTTATCTGCCACACAACAACAGGTCAGTGTTTTAATAAATGTAAAGCGGAAGTGTGTACTCTGAAACTGTGGTGATGGATTTAACCACTCCATTTTTTTCAAGTCAGAACAGTCTCACACTGGGAAAATCTGCTTTACTGTTCAATAGCGTTCACTTAGGGTAAGGACAGAGTTCATGAGTCATTCCAAAACTAAACCAAATGAACATTGCAGGAAATGAGTTATGTGAATAGAAATTAGATAGTTCCCTGACCATAAAGCGGTCAGAAGAACAAAAATTGTACACTGTTGTCATCGCAACGAGCGTGGGAAGCTTCAATTTCAATGTGCTTTAGATTAACTGGACACTGCTACTTTGACTTAGAGCCTCTTTCCATGGACATACTGCTTGCAAACTGAAATGCCAATTCTCGTGCAATCAGTGTGAGTACCAGCCTCTTCTCCCCTTCCTATTTCATCATTTTGAGGTCCTGGACAAAGTTGCCAAGGTGGTATTTCATTAAGCCAATAGACTGTAGACTGTACAAGTAAGAATGAACAAGTAAGTCACTTAAAGGAGATCTGTAGTTTAATTTACCCAGAGCCAGGATAAGCAATATCAAATCTATTTGGGTTTAATTGCATATTGGGGTCTTTCTATAAAATGTAATTATCTGAACATCTTGCCATTAAAATTAAATGTAAGTGAATTTTGGCACATTCACTTTCCTTTGTAATAAATGAACAGTAATATTTTTATTTTGAAATATTTATAGTGTAAATTACTAAAATGGTATTTCACTCATATTCTAATAAATCTGCTTTTACATAAGTGCTAGAGGTTAATGGGTAGATTTTAAATAGCTTTCCATTTTGATAATAAGTGGATTTCCAAGACATGATTTTATTAAAGAGATTTTCTTCATTCAATTCTCTCTTTACAAAAGAACAATTTATATTTGCACAAACTCTAATGTTAAGAATGAGACCTCATTGATATTTTTGTGAACACATAGTTAGAAATATTATGTAAAGAATTTTCTTTGTCTTAACTATGCAATTATTTTTAAAGCCTCTATTTTAAAGTTTCTTTTTTTCCTTCTAATAAAAATTGAATTTTTTCCTCATATTCATGTAATACCTCTCAAAAGTGAATAATGGCAGTGATTCCACAGAAAATGAACTTTGAATTAATGCACTGTGACTGTGATCAAATATTGATCAGTTTTCTTTATTTTGTGCATGGTTGCAAAGTGAGAAATACAATGCAAACTCTCAGATAATTACTTTGGTTGCTCTGAAAAAATTAAAGTAGCTACCCAAAGGCATAAAATAAAAACACTTATCCTTCAATACTCTATGAACATTATTTATTGTTGTTCCAGCCTTGTTTAATTGTTGCTTTTGATAAATATTTTAAAGACTAATATCTTAGGTGTGTTTAAAAGGTCCACTAAATTCAATATAATTATTGAAGAATGAAATGTAAATACATAGATTTTTGATAACCAAGTAATTAAAATGTATGATTTTTGCCTACTGTGTATAATAAGGGCTTATATTTGATCAACCATAAAAGTTATTTAATCATTTTAACCTTGGGATACTACCCCACAAAACTACTTAATGGAAGTCAGCTGAGATGCATTAGAGTATCAAAACATCAAGTTGGCAAAGCACTAGGACCTAGAAAATTCAAGGCCAGCTTATTCTACCATAGTGCTATAGCAGGTTGCATAGCAACCAGTGCCTATGGATTCTGAAGTTTCATTATCTGTATTTTATGAGGAATGGGAGCCAGAAGTGATTTTAGTAATTTTTCAGAATTAATCAGATACTCAAGAATTATGTTCACAGACAGTTGTGTTGGATTTGGGTGTGGGAGGGGTAATATGCTCCTACACTGTACACAAACATGTGTGCAGATCTGATTCCCAAACAGACTTCATAGCGGCTGCCTATTTATTTTATTAATGAAATTTGTTATCCTCTGTAGATTATTTTTGCCTCTTGTAACTGACCCTTTCTCTGTCAGATCTAAGATTAAAGAGTTGCCCTTACTATGTGTTATTTTGATTATTATTATGTATTTGTTTAGTATTATATATATATATATATATATGTATATGTATATATATACATATACACACACACATATACAAACACACACGTGTGTGTGTGTGTGTGTGTGTGTGTGTGAGAGAGAGAGAGAGAGAGAGAGAGAATCATCCTTACTATCCTTACTATGTATTATTATAGATTATTGGTACTTCTCCAATTTGGGATAAACTATGGGTTTTGATTTTTGTTGCTACTTCTTTTGTTGTTAGGAATAGTTAAATAAGCATGAAATTTATAATACTAATACATTTTAGGTTGTACAGAGAAATAGAAAGCATTTCTCATTTCCACATTTTGTTTTTCCTTATTTAGTCTCATAAAGGAACTAAATAAACAACAGAATAATTGGCTATAAATAACACTTAAAGGGTATTTTTTGATATCTAACAAGCTAACACTATTCTATTGGTATTTTCTACTTAGCAAAAGAGGAATTTCTCAATTGCTATCATCAAGTCAGTTTAGATCGCCTTTCTTTGAATTTGTAATTATGTGAAGATTTCCAAAACATTTACTCCTCTATGAAAATATCTACCATCTAGTTTATTTTCTGTCTCTATGTACTGTTATTGATCATCAATCTAGACTTATTCTAATATATAATACACAGCCTATGTGCAAGTTAAATGGATTGTAAACCTGCCCCTGTGTATAATATAATCCCAAACAGTGAAGTAAAAGTGAAAATGAGTTTGAATCACTGAGACCAAAACATTCTGAAATAAATCTCTTAAACAAAAGGTGAGATACACACCACGTTGTCTTCAAATCCATCAACACAATTCTAAACAGCACAGAAATGGTGGTTAAAAGACACATAAATTAATGCTGCATAAGAGTGTTTTAACTCCTCAGGGATACGTTTTATCTGAAAATATAGTCTTCAGGGTGATGACTGTAGGCTTCCTACTGTGAGGAACCACGTGATAACCAGAAACTGCAGATGTCTTTTTAGAATGGTGCATACTTTTTGAGCCAGAGGTATTTTGGTTTAAGCAGAAGCAGAAACCGTCAGCCAGACGCGGCATGGTGGATCTGCTTGCACTGTCGCGGTCTTCCCTTTTGCATTGTTTCAAGATTTTAGTCTGATTTAACTCTTGATCACTCATTTCATCTGCAGCAGCTTTGGATAAAATGCAACATAATTAAAACATCTTGAATTGTGTGACATTTCACAAACAAATCCCAAGCAGAGCCAGTTATCAAATCACAGCTGTAGTATGAATGAATCTGTCTTACAATGTTGCTCATTATTTGACAGGAAGTGTCTGCTCCGCTTCTTAAAGGGCCGCTTCTGTGTGTTTGTTTTGTGTTTGCTCTGTTTTGTTTTGCTTTGTTTGGAAGAACAAGTGAGTTTCCAACAATCAGCATCCTCTGTGCATTAATTTTAAGAGATGGGTTTCAGCAAATAATAACTAAGACATTAGGCACAATACGTGGCTGCTGCATGTGTTAGGTCTTTCCGAAGAATAGTTATTACATTGTTACACAGAAGCTTATCTTGGGCATCAGATGTAAGTGAGAAGTCCTTTAAGAAGCACAAATTGCTGTGCTCCACTGAGAGTAAGGTGGCTGTGGCAGCCAGAGCCGTGCTAGGTTTTGTTCTTTTCTCTTTTCCGCCATCCCCACAGCATGCTTAGGTATACTTTTCCTGGTTACACACTTTCCTCTCAGTTTGTAAAAGCGTATTTTTCTTTAATAACAAATAAAAAGTGTGAGTGCAGCATGATCTTGTCCTACATGAGGAGTCACGGTTTTCAGTGTGGTATAGACACAGCTGACCGCTCCCCTCCCCATGGATAGCCAGCTACACAGTGTGCCAAGAGGGTGGAGTACACATGGGCCTGCCCACCCATTAACTTCCCCTCTAGAAGAATCCAGATCTTCATCTCACCTTTGCCAACCAGGCCTCCAGCATGGGGATAAAAATATAAGGCACTTACTTAATGTTTGTCTCTTCTCAACATTAATCAACCAAAGAGCATGCGTTGATACACACACACACACACACACACACACACACACACACAAAAAAAAAAAAAAAAAAAAAAAAAAAAAAACAGCTAAGTTAACCAGAACTCATAGGGAATTAAGTCCACTGGGATCTGGTGTTGTCTAAATAACTACAACAGCTCTTTAACATGTCTTGTAAAGGGGAAAGAAAGTCAAATAACAAAGGAACTCCAAAGGAAAGTGCAAAGTAGACTTCTACCCCTCCCCAAAGCGGTCCATATTATATTGAGAAGATACTAAACAAGTATCATCATGATGCTGAAAAACTCCTAATTTGGATCTTGTACAGGAACACACTTAAGACCAGAAAAAAACATTTTATTAATAAAACAGTTAATACCAGATAATCTAACAAGTACCCAATACCTACCGTCTATTTACTGCTATATCCTTACTGTTGTCCACACAGTGATGCTTCAGAACACATTCTTCAGATATTGAGGCTGTTATAAGAATATACACTACAGTTAAATGTGTTAAAGAAACAAATCTCTCACTATGGAAACGTTTATATGACCCTATATTATCACAGAGATGGACAGACACTCGTGCCTGTGTGAGGCATGAGACCATATTGTGGGGTGTGGATTAGTAACATGTTAGAGAATTAAACTGTACCCAAATGAGGCTAAGCCTTCATTATATAGCACAGCAAAAATGTCTGCAGATGTTTTTTCTTAATAGTCTTAACCTAGTTTAATTTAATCAATATGTCCTTATATTATAAACATTTAACTATAAATTTTCCATTGCATAAAGCATGATATTTATCAGACAAAATAAGAATCATGCTTTAAGACTCAGCTGTGTGTGTGTGTGTGTGTGTGTGTGTGTGTGTGTGTGTGTGTGTGATGTGCAGTTGGGTTTGAATGTGTTCACTAATGCCAGTGTCTATGGAAGTGAGGGGTTGACTTCTGGATGCTTCCTCAATCATTTCCATGCCTTTTGTTTTGAGACATGTTCTTTCCCTAAACCCTAAAGTTCATCCTTTCAGGTATCCTGGTTAGCTACAAGCTAGGTCGATCCACTTCCTGTTGGCACCCACCTAGTTCCCGGATTACAGATGAGCGTCACCATATTCAAGTATAGATGAGCTCTGGGGATCTGAATCCAGATCTTCAGGCTCACACAGTAAGAACACTAGCCACTGAACTCTCTCTCCAGCTCAAGACTCCATTTTTCAAAAACTTATTATGTAAGTGTATTTATTTTTGCCATCATGATCCTATGTTAATCTTTGTTCATATTCTTATTGCTCATAGATACAACAAGCACTCTTGGTCCTTTATTTTCATTTTGGACTCTGGGAGCTTTTTAAGCCCCTCACTCCCTCACCCACTTCTGTCCTTTTGTGCCAGCAGATAATTGAGTATGAGTTCTCTCTCCTGTGGCAAAAATTCAAAGCACGGGAGTCTTCTCTCTCTCTCTCTCTCTCTCTCTCTCTCTCTCTCTCTCTCTCTCTCTCTCTCTCACACACACACACACACACACACACACACACACACACGCACAATGTTCTTTCACCCTTTCTTCTTTTTTTAATATCTACACAGCTTAGTACCTACTACAGACCCTTATATAGACAAACTGGTTTCATGCTGATTCTACAGCATTCTAATCAATTGGCAGAAATAAAACTCTCTTTCTATATGTGTGTATATGGACCACTTCACATCAATGAAGGTCCCATAAATGTGTTCTTTAGGTGCTGAATACATGAGAAAATCAGACGCTGCAGAGAAGCCTGGAGGTTTGTGAGGTGCCATAGCTTATTCCATGGCTGGAGTTCTGACTTGATTGATTTGATATCTTCCATTTGAAATCCATGGTGAGATCTGTGCTCTTAGGATGCAGAATTAATTAAAATATCGTGGTAATTAGATAATTACTCACCCCCTTTCACACCTCCCTCTGACAGCCCATATGAACAGATCTCACCTTCTGTATCAGAATGTGTTGGTGATTCAAGCTATTCAAGTTTAGCTTGCTTGGAAAAAAAATAGTTAGCTGATATGTTGCATTTAATTATGGAAGGCTGCAAGATTCCAATGACATATTTACCTCATTTACCTCAATGATATTCTAATATTTATTAGGTCATTTGAGAAACATCTGCAATACTTAGATAAGATTGCTGTCTTACAAGGGAAAGTGGACTACAATTCAAATCTACAAGGCACTGTGTCCCTTGTATGAATTTTAATTCATTTTATGATGAAACCCCCTTCTTGGACACTAAGCTCAGTAGTTAGTGTGTGGTGCCAGGGAGCTTGAAGTTGGAAGTTGGGGTCTATGGTGAGTCAGTTATTGTCACCACAGTGATCCGTGGCGTCAGCCTTCACCTCAGAAAATTTAGTCAAAAGAGGACAAAAGGACAGGACTGGACAATCATAGACATAGAATGTGTGTAAGTTCTGCACCAGGATAAACTTAAGGTATTAAGTCTTAATCATGATATTAATGTTAGAAAGCCATTTATTTGTGTCAAAACATGTTTCCATATTAAATCACTATAATTGCCTGCTTATGTTCTCTGAACCTGTGTATTCTAATGCAAAAGTTAATCAGTTATATGAAGATGTTAGTGTAGTATATATTCAGGGGACATCTTAACATTTAATAGAAAATTTGACTACAACAAATACATTTAAGATCATTTAATGTTTACAAAGCAGACTAGAGGTTAAAATCATATACCAATATATAACATATCCTTTATCCTTATCACTACACAACCTTGGGTCTGTTTGGATCTTTAGGAACAAGTGAATAACACATCTTTTGCTGCTCATTTGAGAGGCAAAATATGCAATATGGCAGATAAAGATTAAAACAGCAGCTTTAAAGGCCAAGGTGGGTTAAAATCTCAGATGTGCTCACCAAGTTGCCAACTTCCTAATTCATCCATGTTTTGGGGAAGGTGGCCTTCCCAGTCAGTGATGGGCAGTTATTGGTCACTCTTGTCATGAAATGGACACAAAGCCCTTCTTTCTTTAGTGCTGCTTCCCAACAAGAGGGACAGAAGAAGGGTCACAACTCAGTTCCTCACCACAAAATCAAAAAGCAGTAATAAACACCCTAGGTCTTTATGGAACAAATGAGTGGTGGTCTGAGATTGCAAGATGGCTTCTTCACTGAGCATAACATGTGATGATGCTGAGTATTAGCTTTACACAGAGCAGAATCCAGAATCACCTGGTGGAGGGACCTCTAAGTATGACTATGAGGTTTTTACTTGATTGCATTAATTGAGATGAGAAGACCTGCCCATTGCATAGGATAAGGGATGAGCATAAGCCCATGTCATCATTCTCTGTTTGTTTTCACATGTGAAATGTAGCCAGCTGCTTCAGGCTCATGCTGCCTTGACTTCTCTGTCATAAAGACTATACCCTTGAACTATAAGCCTCAATTGTAGCTAGAGTTTTTCTGTGTTCCACCTGGTCTGCAGCCGCTCAGACCCAAGTAAACAAACAGAGGTTTATTAAATGCTTCTCCCTTAAGTTGTTTGTGTCAGAATGTTTTATCACAGCAACAGACAAAGAAACCACAAGATACCTACCATCAGTGATGCATACTATGTGGCCACAAATCTACTTGTGATTTTGCTTGGAAATTCATTTCTATTCATTCTGACTGCTTTATGCATTCTTTAACACATATTATACCATTTAAACCTCATATTAGCCCCACACTTTCTGTGTGTGTGTGTGTGTGTGTGTGTGTGTGTGTGTGTGTGTGTGTGTTATTATCCCCATCTTTATAATGGAGGGCTGAATAGCAGGAATGAGTAATTCAGGCACAATCATACAGATAACATGGGACAGAACCAAGATATCTGAGTCCAGTGGTTTACTGTCTCAAAATTAAAAAATAAGATTCTTTAATGAGAAGAGATGACTTTTGGAGATTCTAGATTGATAGTGCCTAAAACAAATATATTAGAATCAACACACAAAAATTTGTACTAGTATACAAAAAATGGAAGGCATATTATAACTTTGTATTGGAAATGAAATGAGTTTTAATCAACTTGATTAAAATGGCCATGGCCTCATAAAACAAAATAAGGCTTCTGGCCATATTTCTAAGATACAATTGTAACACCATGTTTCATTTTTTTTTTTTTGCTTCTATTATACTTCTTGTACTCCTGTACTAAATACATGAGAGGAAAATCATTGTTGACTCTCCTGGTTTTGATCATTCATTAATAATTTTTCTCATGGAAATAGCTGGCTGGTCATGTTTTAGAAGGAACTTACCATGTTTCCTTAACCATCTTCCATGTTCTGCAGAATAGTGAAGTCTCTTGCCCTACATCAGCCATAAAATGTAATGAACAGGATTGGACAATTGAAGAGTAGAATAGGGTGTGATCAGTAATGATTGTAGGTCAAGATAAATAACCTGACAATGCTACAAAGACATTTAATTAGAGAGAAACTTAACACACCTTGTTCAGCATAGTGTGTTCTTATGGAATCCATGGCCAGCAACTGCAAGCTTCAGTCCTATTCTGAGGGATATTTTTCTGTTTGTCTGGTGAATTAGGCCTGTGCTGTTCAGTCTTTGGCCTTGGCATTTTGCTTCTTGATGAAATGTTTCTTACTGATATATAATAAAATAAGGAAATTGAATTAGATGTAAAAGTGGTATTTTGGTAGTTCACTGTGTTCTCAGGTGACATTGTTCTGTTCCAAGACTTTCTCAATGATGGAAACAATGAACTAGCTGCATTATGGATAGTATTAGGACATTGAACCCTTATCCCCTAAAAACTATAACATTTACCAAATAATATAATGTGTTTGGCCCAAAGTAGGATGCTGTCCTCTTCTTCATAAATATGTCTCCTTCCATTTTAAATTCTGCTTTCCTTAAATAATAAGCACTTGGGAGAAGTGCTTACTCTGGGGAGACAATATTTAATCAAAGCCTGTTGGCCATAACTGGTCATGTTTTCCTCCTTGTCTACAATAGTGGCAGGAAACAAAGTTTTATAGAGTCAGTTAGTATAAGCATGAATAGAAAGGATATAATGACCTTGATGGTTCCTAGTAACTGTAATTACCATCTACTAGAAATAAAACTTCATCTAGAAGTGTGATTGTTTGAGTTTTAAGCATAAAATCATTGTCTCTTCTATTCACACTTCTCAATAATCAGAGAATTAACACAATATACCGTATTAATTATAAATAGGAAAATTCATGTAATGCAATTCTAGTCATATTAAGACTTTGAGAAATAAGCATATCTGACTATGCTTATTACTGTTCAACATTTATAATAGTTTCCACTTTCTTGTTTTTTATTTTCTTTACTGTCATAATGATTCTTTGAAATAGGAGCTGCAAGTTCTACAAATACAAAAACTGTGATCTAGAAAGATATTTTAAAGGCAAAGATCATGCTGTAGCAAGCAATTAAACACCACCTATGTTAGGAGCACAAGCTATATACTGAATTCAAAATAAAAGAATAAACTTGTAGAAACTGCTAGTTCTATTTTAACATTCATTTCAGAGAGCACAGTTGTTTCAACACACACACACACACACACACACACACACACGCACGCACATGCGCATGTGTACACAACACAACATATATCTTGTGCTGGGGGGGCATGCCTAACATCCTGTGCACATGGAGACTGGAGGACAACTTACAGGAGACAGTCCTCCCATTCTCCCATGCAGGTGCTGGGACTCAAACTCATGTCAGCAGGTCGGTAAAGCA
Organism: Onychomys torridus; assembly: GCF_903995425.1. NCBI lineage: Eukaryota > Metazoa > Chordata > Mammalia > Rodentia > Cricetidae > Onychomys > Onychomys torridus. Next base: position 8,365,296 of record NC_050458.1, read on the forward strand.
GGACCTCTGCCCAGTGAGTTGTTTACAGTTCCTGTACAGACACACTTTAATTAGAATTACTCTTTACTTCAACAAAATTGAGGTTCCAGTTTTATACCATGATGTATATATGCTCTCTAACATGCTTAAACAGTTGTTCCATGTTCTGTGATAGAAAAATGTATTGGAATAAATATTGTCTCATTTGGGTTCATTTTAGGAATTATTTTAGGAAAGGTGTTTCTTAAAAAAGGAAATGGAATGTTAATCTTGAAGAGATGTGATTCACAATTTTGTAACCCTGATCTAAAGTAAGCATCACAGATCCGTCTTTTTCACCATGGAACTCTCAGATACAGGTTCATAAATAATAAACATTATTTTTATCCATATTATTACATTCTATATCACTGGTTTAGATATGTTTAATGGGGATTTTCAAAGGATTAGGGTGATGTTTTTATATTTTTACTCTAGTATGTTGCTTTATTTTAAGACAGAGTTTGGGTGTATCACTCAGGCTGGTCAAGAATTCTCAGGCTCTCAAGTGTTAGGACTCAAGGTATATGCCACTATTTCAGTGTTGGACAGTGTTCACTAGGTGTTTTCTTTTGTTTTATATAAAAATATCTCATTTGAGAGGCTGAGGGTATTATTCATGGAAAGGTAACTTACCTAGCACATAATGGACCTGGATTCAAATCTCTGTACTGCAATAATAATAATTATTACTATTTATTATTATTATTATTATTATTATTATTATTATCATTATTATTATTATTATAAAAGTTGCAGGTATGGTTTCATGCTTATAATTCCAACAATTGGAAGAAAGAAGCAGGAGGAAAAGTATGATATAACATAGCCTGGGCTTTATGGCAAGCTGTGATTTTAAAATAAGTCACTACATTAAGATTAGGAGTATGAACTTCTATAGTCAAGACAGAAAAATTCAAACATCAGAGGAACTTAGATCTGTGGCATCCTGATTATATTCCTCAACTAAACCTGAGTCTTCCAAAGAAATGCATGCACTTACTTTAATACTTAAAAATTGGTGCATAATAAAGTGTAGTGTAGAGTCAACCAAACACCAAGATCAACTTAGAGTCCAAACTTCACTGAGAGTAGATATGAGAGCAGATATTTTATTTTGGTGCTTAATGTGTCTGGGTGATTTGCCTGCATGTACATGCATGATTACAGGACATGTATGCAGTATTCATGAAGGCCAGAAAAATGACATCAGATCCCCTGGGACTGGAGTTATATATGGTTGTGAGACAACCATGTTCGTGCTGAGAATCTAACCCAGGCCGTCTGCAAAAGCTGTCAGTGCTGGTAACCACTGAGCCATCTCTTCAACACCTACAGTACACACACACACTCACACACACTCATATATATGTATATGT